>NW_020170382.1:504470-565098 GCF_000524195.1 Echinococcus granulosus | reverse complement strand
GAAAAGGTTTGAAACTCAAAAACTCTTATCAACATCAGGCATTCAAGCCAACTCACTTCATTGTAGTACCGTTTGGCGGCATGGATATCCTGCAAGAGAGTCCCAAAACAGCCGCAGATATTTTAAATTCAAGCGGGTCAGACATCCCATCTATGGTGCATGGTAATACGTAGTCCCTGATATTCTCCTAAAATAAGTTAAATACGTTAGTAGCGTTTTAATTGTGCCTGGATCACCGATTTCGGCATGTACATCATGTAGTCAATGCGGATACGTTTTATTCCATAAAACACATGCTCCTACTCAAATGGTCTGTGAGGCAATTTTTTGTTAATTATCAAAACAGGTTTTTTGTACGTGGAAACTCAAGCCTCCACCTTTGTACTTTCGCTAAGCGGCGTGGCCTCCGGGCCTTGCCAGTAGCCTCCCCCAGCCCTTCTCTCCATCTGCAATATATAATCCGCCCGATTACTATGTTTTCTTTTGGCTTCAGAAAAGTCTCGATGTGCTACGCAGATTATGCTAAGGAATTTGTCTCTAGTATTATCAACATAAATCCTAAAACTAATCTACTCAAGTAGCCTGGAATGGTGATGTATCCGATGACAGAAACAAGTTAGACCGGTACCTGCTAAAACTACTTTCAATGCTGTTGACTGCCGAAATTTCTGCTTCCTAAAGTATCTTCCTCACTATAGCATTTTGCCCATCAATTACGCTGTTTCCGCATAGGCATCGGCTTAACAAATGCTGGCATATCAGCATAAAAATTTTGCGGTCAGTTTTACTAGCAACAGCATTTTTAACAAGACGTCAGAGCAATGTGATGTTGTACACTGGTAAATACAACATTTGACATGCTTTTGCATTTACTACATGACATTTGTGGCATAACCCTGTTTTCACTTACCAGTGCAATGGCCGTAAGGGTGACCACAACGTTTACGCATTGGCTTGGCCGAATGCAACCTTGCGTTGGGAATAAACTTACACAGACCGACCTCAGTTCTGTGCATTCAGCCTAAATGCGATGATGGTTTTAGAGGTTTTTTTTCGAGTAAATAAGAGACGCATTTCGTTTTGCTGATTTTAGATTTCGAGGTTTGGTTTTGATGTCAATAGGAACTACCAGTATGCATTAGGAGGATGGGCATTTGATAGTCTAGGCAGTAAAAGGGAATTTAGGTCTGTAATGCATCAATTAATGGATAAGAACAAGACTGGGATATTTTAGAAAAACCAAATGATTGCAGAAAGATTCGTACGGTAGTCTGTTTGGTACAATAACTGCCATTGCAATTTACCAGTTCTCTTCCAACAAAACGCATTTCCACCAATCGTACTTTCTTAAAAAGATTTGCCCTAAGAAACAAAACCCAGTCATAACCACCCTCTCTTCTGTCTTATTTTTATTTTCAAGCTTTCTGCTCTATTTCGCAAGTAATTATTTAATGATCGAGAGCTGATGTCAAAAAAGGTGTTAATCAGGAGTAGCAGACACTTCAATAGGGAAATTGTGAAGTGGGCGCATTTGCACATCCACCTCGACATTTACTTATCTATATTATTTACGTAAATAGCGATAATTGTCACCTGAAGAAACATCTGACGACTACGAAAGATGAGGCAAAACAGCGCCTTAACCCCCTTCTCCCTCTCTTATACCCTAAGGTTACTTTAAAGGGTACCACATCTCATGAGAAAGCACGCCATCATTACGAGGTGTCGCTTTGTCATGTGCAAATCAGAGTAGGGCCATCTCCTCCACCATTGACTGATTGAATAGTCATGTCTATTTGGCACAAAAAAACAGGAAAAGCGCTAAGAATTCCAAGACCAGGAAGAAGAAGGAAGGGAAAAAGAGGGAGAAAGAGGAGAGGGGGTGGGAGGAAAACGGAGGAAGTTTTCTTGCATATCTTCAAGTTGTTTGAAACACTCTCGAGTAGATAAATGATGGATAGACGGATTGACGAAAAAGTGCAGAGACAGAGAGATAGATAAGGATATAGATAAATAGCGAGAGAGGTATATAGATGCAAGGAAATGGGTTAGTGTAGCATAGACAGTACTTGCTACTGTGAATTCAACCACTTTCCTCCTATTACCAAATGTCATTTTATATAATGTGGGTTGAATGAGCCGCGAGATCTTCCGCTTTGTCTACTTCACTAGTCAAGTTGAATTTGCCTGCAAAGTTGCAGAAACCAGCTTCTCAGCATAGCCACCTTTGCTGAAGACCATTCGAAGAGAAGGTGGTGACAGATGAGGTGGCAAATCGTAGCATTCGAAACCGAGTGATCCAAGTGTTTATTTGAAAGGTGGTGATAGAATACTCAAGAGTGAGACTGTTGCATCAATATTGGCAGGAAAGTCCGCTCTTTGCAGTGTTACTGTACAGTCAAATAATGGTCGAAGGGGGTGTCAAGTCAAACTTTTAGTAAAGCTTCACCCGAGTGATAGAATACTTGGTTAACGTGGACACCAAACGGGATGGCGAGGTTGTGGTGACAGCTCGTCAAACAGTTCTCGCATGCCAGATAACAAATGACAAGTGAAAAATGCCTTTGTGCCGAATCAATCTGTTGCATATTTCCTTCACCTGCGTCACGCAGTGAAGTGGCGCCATTGCTGTGGCCTAGTTGGTCGTTGACCCACTGACAGACTGATGAGAAGCAGTGTAAATAATTCAATGCTAGATGACCCGAAACATCTCATCATAGATCATTCGCAAACAATGCACCCACTCTAACTATCCCATACTTCTGAGGCACGCATTATCTCATCCTTACAGGATTATGCCAGATATCCCATCTTGTGGCTTACTGAAAATCAAGCCATTATGGATGATACATCCCCCACTGTCTGCAAAACGACGCGGTCGAAAGATGTACAATAAAGAGCCTCACCTCTAAAAAAGTCAGGGTAGCCAAAACTAATCTACTACTGGGAATAAAGCCCGATTCTTACAAGTCATTCAAAATCCCAAACGTCATAAACCCAAAGAACATAACTGTGAGAAGATTTTACCTTTGATTGAGTTGATCGGGTAATATTGTCTCATCTTTTTTATCTTCATCCTCCGTATTACTCTCATAGCATTTCTTCAAATTGTGATTAATAGGCTTTTTCGGGACCACCACTAGACAACCACACGACCACATAAATTTGGACGTGATAGGGGTGTTTTTAGTTAAGGGGAAAGATTTTAATGGTGATTATTCCAATGAATAAAATATTATAAGAAGTTCTCTGTAGTTAGTTGATTTTTATTTTATAACTGCACGAATTAATTTGTTGGCTTGTTAAAAAATAATATTTCACGGTAGGGTGGAAATGAAACTCGTAATGAAAATGAACACTTAATCCACTTAATCTCATCTAGAATAAAAACATTCTCTTTGTTTATGAACTTGCTAACCAGATGATTTATATTTCAAACTTCGCCTTTTGAAATTCATCAGTCTCATATTTTGCCTTTAAGCAATTTAGAGTTGGTGAACTTACTGTTAGCCAGCAAAATTTGGCTGGCACCGGACTAGGATTCTTCAATTTTATGTCAAAACTCCGAGGAATAGTTACATAGAGTTTGTCAATTTGAATTTCTTGGGGTTCCATTGTGACATTCGCAATTTGGGCATCTCCCATCAAGCTGAGAGTTCTTCGTATGTAAAAGAAAATGGTAAGTTAAGATTGCAATTGTAGCTCTTAAAATAAATTTCTTTTTAGTATTCTGGCTTACCTTGGAGGTAGCGGGGCTCCTTCCACCCTGAATTCGACTTCCTCCTGGAAGTAATCAACACTTTGTGGATGGAATTTTACCCAGATCGGCTGTTCTTGTTTTGGTTTAATAGTGCCCCTTGAAGGTCTGATGGAAAATGGTGAATCTCTCTGCAGTTTTTCAAAATAAAATTAACTACTTACAAAGGTTTTAGCCTAATTATAAAACTGGGGGACCTTAGCAGACCTCTTGTGGGCAGTTAGTAGACCACGTTAGCGAAGTGGAGGAGGAATTACGCAGGCACGTCTCCTTTGTAAGGCTTTGGTCCGGACACACCACTCCAAAGTCAAGAAGATCCGTTTTAAGCTCAACTGATGGCGACTAAATAAGTAGAATTCCTTTGAACAAAATCACGTACTTGAGTTTACTCACCAAGGTATCAAAATAGATTTGTAAGGAGGTTGAGAACGCCTAGTTTCTGAATTTGTGCATTAACTTGAGCCACTAGCTAATGTTCCTATTTTTGCGGGTCGTCTCGATCTACCGCTCACTGAAACGCCTTCTCGCGAAGGCCACATTTTGGATGTTTGCAGTTTTGTGAGTACAAATATGACATCTATGCTACTGGCTAATAAGTATTTTCAAACTTACAATAACTTCACATGAAATTCGCAAGAGGACTGTGGTCTCTGCACTCTCACTTAGTTTACAGGGCAGCAAGTACTGCATTTGACCCAGTCCCTTGGGTGTTATTGAAATGTTGACTGTCCTTGTCTCTAGCGCCAGGAGTAGCCCACTTTCTGGACAGAATGAAATGCTAGAATCCTCCTCATCGGATCGTGGTAACGTCCAACAGAAGCCTACTGGACAGGTGGCAGAGGGATTCGACATCTACCATTGGAAAACGAGAAAGGTAAACTTATACGGCGTCTCCTTCCCCTTGTGAAGTTCAATTATTTCACTGTAGGAATTGTATGTCCTTACGCGATTTGGTAGCAGACGAAAAGCACTTTATCTGTGCAATCATTAATGAAAGCTTTGTTTGTTAGTTACTTGCTGATGGAACTGTGAACGAGGTTTTAAAGGTAAATCATTTTAATGCGTTCAATGATCTGTTGATAGCGCCGGTTAATTTCAGCAGCACAAAAGCAGTCAACAAATATTTAACTGGCATGATCCCAACAATTTTCTGCAGTTCAACATCATACTGCTAGATTGTATTCGTGCATTGATAGATAAAATATTTGAATAATTTTACATGAATATTGTCCTCAATGTAAAAATGTGTTAGCGTGACATTTACCGCCCTAGACACTTCAGGGATTGCCCACCTACTAAGTGGTCTTTAATGCCACGTTTTTGTTCTGAAAACCTTTCCAACAATAACAACAAATCATTTAATTACAAAATTATTAAATTGTACCGGGAAGCGTCTAGGTTACTAACTTGTCCACATTCAATTTAACACATTATTGACTGTGATTTGTAAGACTGTAGAAAGGCTTTAGGTATAGAACTACTGGAATATGTGATAATACCCTTAAAAATAAAACCGCAAAATTTAGTGAATCAATGTGTCAGGCACACTTGACCTCGTTTCTCCGTCGCTATGCCACGTACATTCTTCATGCGCTCACCCCACGTATCTACACTTGTGTTAGTGACGTGGCATTGTCATTGAATGCGTCAATATGTGCTTACAGCCAATGTCAGGAAGTACCTTAACTTCAATCCTTGCTGTTTCCGTCAAAATGACAGGATCTGGCAGAGTAATAGCCTCCGGTGATAAAGTGATTACCGATGAGGTAACAGTCGTGGAAGCGCAAAGCTTTAACACCTCAAATATCTCTTCACATTGGATTTGTGCTGCGCGGATGGTTAGAGTCGTGTCATGTTTTCCGAGCTAAAAAAAGTGTACAAGATGGATAAGTAGTAGGCAGATACTCTATGCAGGGCTGGCAGGGGCCAGTTATGGGGGTGGTAGGAGCGCAGCTACAAACGCACCCCTGTACGTCACGGGCATCTCAGGAGCTCCAGTGATAAAAAATACAATGTTCAAGAATTTGCCATTGTTTTGACGTGGAGTTCAGGCCACATTAGGCTCAGTCATCCAGTTAGAACTGCCAATTGGATTAGGGAATGAACTTTCTCGACAAAGGAGTAGTATCGATGACTTTAAGTGTTCACTAAAGGGCTTTAGTAGTGAGCCCTATCTCAAACTTTAGAAGCAATCACGATTACACTAAAACAACTCCAGAACCTCATTTGTGGTTTTAATTACCCTTAGAGCAGTGTTCAGTATTTTTACTAATTACCTAATTAGTAGCAAGTATTGCCAGTCCTTAACAGATGTTTCAGTTTATATTTATTGCCTCGTACCTTAGATAAGCAATGCAGTAAAAAATTTGTTCATCTTTTGCTCATTATGGTAAAAGGCTTGAGATCTGAACTAAAGCTAAAAAATGTGGGCAGAAAATTTTTCACCTCCTTATGTGTGAAGACATTACTTCGACTTAGAAACTATATTTACACTTTGACACATAAAATAAAGAGTCCTAAATTCCTACCTTCTCAGAGCAGAACGTTACGTTTAGGCGGATAAAAGACTTTGGCAAAAGTATTAATTCCTCGAAAGATGTGCTGAAATCTGATGGCAAGTCCTCCGGGGCACCGTCTTCTTTATCGAGATGCATGCAAAGCGTCACATTTCTTAAAAGCAGCCATTAGAATGCGCTCTCTTACCCTTCATTTCTCAACTTAAGTTGACGTTCAAGTTGAAAGCCTGGATACACATCTGGTAACTGGCAATAACCAGTTATGTAGCCATCATTATGTAACTCTTTCCCAAGAAGCCATGCATTTTCGTCATTCGTTTCTTCCACTAAATCCACTTGAAGGTCTTCCCCGTAACCTAAAATACCCAAAAATTTAGAAATGTAAATTAAATTCTGCTTGAATACGAAACTACCGCCAGTAGACCTTACCGTAACACACAATCTCGCCAACACATTGATTGCTCGACTCAACTTGAAATATTGTCTTGAACTCTCCACTAACTGGAGGTCTAAATTTGACCTGCATTTCTGTGGGCATTTCCTGGAGGATTTCGAATTCCTTCGGCAAAATATTGAATACACCATTCAAATCCTAGGCATAAAGAATTATCCCTGGCGCCGGATGCTACTTGTTTGTTAAAAGTAGGAAACGCAACTCACGGAACGGAGACTAATATGAGTACTCTTTTTTGAGGAAAGATTCAAAGGAAACAGCTTGCTTATTGTTGAGTTCACAAGACAAGGACCCATGTCGACTACTCGAGGAACTATATTTTTTGATGTATTAAGGCAGTTTTAACGGCTCACAGGTAATATGCGCTTCTTTCCTCTTGGCAAAAAGCCGTACTCTCAGTGGTTCTATTCCTGGACGGTAAAAAATTTGAAGGGTCTCGCACACTTCGTCTTGGAGATTAGACGCGATTAGTTTTACCAAAAAGGAACAGGAGAGACCCGGTGCGATCAAATTGCTGCTCTTTTGTGGATAGCGCCCTAAAAGATAATGAAAAGATTATCTACTTAAGATGTAGCTTGGTTTTTTTTGGTTTGAAACACCTCATTTTTAAATATGCATTTACAGGTGAACGACTCAAAGTGAACTAGGATTTTTGCAACTCTTTAGTCGTTTGCTCAACTCTTCGCTTTGGTTATGCAGGCATTCAAGATTCCGCCAAGTAACCTGGCCTTTGGGCCGTACCGGTAGTCCTCAGCCCCTCTATTCCTTGGCAGTGCACACTGTGCCTAAGCATTATGCTTTCTTTTGCCTTCAGGGAGGTCACAGGACATCGTCCTTAATGGTTTTTTTGAAAAAGAATAGCGGATTATTTAAATTCCAATTCTATATTGCCACAAAGAAGAACTACTTGTTTAATAAAAGTAGACAACACTTATTTGTCCATTTCACCAAAAGAAGTAGATTAGGCTCTGAAATTTAGAACTCATCGCGGTTTTTGTTGTAATTAGTAAAAAGAGGTATGGAGTTAACGTAGAGTTTTTCGAGTTATTCAGATATTTGCTAACGTGAAATTAGGTGTACCAGGAAGCAAAAACCTATTGTAGTCCTCCTAGGACTTGCGAATGAAGGTATTATACTGCGGCCAAATATGTATTATCGATGTACAGAAGGGCTCGAAGGGCTACCAGTACAGCCCAAAGGCCAAGCCGGCCGGCGGAAGTGCGATGGCAGAACCTTAGTACCCGCAAAACCAAAACGAAGAGTTAAACAAACAATGTTAGATTTCTTGCTTTTAGAGTTGTTAAAAACTCACAATGTCAAATTTCCCATCACAACTCTCCAACACCAATCAATTCTACTGAATCTACGCTGCCATTTAAGACTCATCGCTTTCGAAAGTTCTCACTTCTACGTCATTTTTAGTAAGTGATTTTGATAGCATAAATTTATCATGCAGAATTATGGCGTAGGGTTGATTGATACATTAGCTTTCCACTGATTAAAAGTCCCATTAAGTGGTATTTTCATATGAAGAGGGAGAGATGTGCGGCTTCCCACGTTTCCAATGCAGCTGAAGGCATTTGAAATTCCAAACTGACTTACATGTACTGCAAACATGTAAGGCCATGGAATACATTTTGTAATACAGGAAGGAGAAATGAGGCACCTAAGCAAGTCCTCTCACAGACGTAACCCAGGACTGCTGTGAATGCCGCAGTTTAATGGCACACCGATTCAGGTCAGGCTGCACCTTATCATTCTAACGCTCAAGCTTCTCCATCAGCAAACCATAGATGAGAAAAAACTCGGCTTCTGAACAATTTAACGCCCGTTTGCCTCATCCAAAATGACCAAGTCCTTGGAATGTCATCGGAATTGGGTGAACTTCTGCGGGGCATCAACATACCATACCGTATGTTTTCCACTCCGGAAATTACATCACTCCATACTGCAGTTCCTGTGTTTCAGTATAAGTACTCAAAAGTGGATTACAATCTCCTTATAGTGCTTTTCAGACCCATATTTGGCGCACTGTAATGATAACTGGGTTTATGACAGGGGCAACCATCTAGCTAGTGAGAGAACTCGATGTATTTCTGTGAGCGAAAAGAGACCCTTAACTTTCAATAAACATAAACGATGAATGTTTTAGTTTCTTTCGCAAGAATCCAGTCGGTATTCGCATTTCCTGATTACCAACAACGAATCATTAAGGCAAAAATAGGTCTACTGAAGGTGAAATTCAGTACGCACTGGCTAGGATTGGGGTAAATATTTAAAGAAACGAGTTTAATAATGAAAAATATGCCCTAGTTCCACATAAATTGATGGAAAGGGGATGAAAGTAATAAATTTTAGTGCTCATACGCAAAAAATTCGAGGAACTCAAGGAGAGATGAAGTAGTTAATTACAAAGACAATAAAAACTTGAAAATTGCGATGAATAAACTCTAAAATCAACCGTACCAAACGATAAGTATTAAAAAACGTTCATAAAACATAGATCCATTAAAAACTAGCATTAAGAAGTTAAATCAGCCCTGAAAATCAAATCAAAATTTAAAGAAGTAGAAATTCACCCAACCAGCCAATCGCACGACACTTCTGAGAGTTTTGGAATCGATGAAATATTTTTAATAATTGGGGAGTTGTTGCAAAATCTCTGATAAATTAACAAAATATACATTGTGCTCCACTGAAATATGCATTTTTACTTACATCTGACCTAAAATAAGGGAGAAATACCAGTTCAAATATTGATAGGTCTCCGACAATGGTAACCGACATAGCCGAGTAGTCCATTTTCAAAAGCAATTGACGCTCAATTAAAATGATGTACAACATAGAAAACCACATTCTCCATAAGAAGACATTCTGTAAATACCGGTAATGTAATTGTTTTAGATTTTCTTTCATCCAGTTCTGTGTATCAACAAGTTTTCCAAAGATGAACAAATTTTTTTCTCAACGATTTGCAGATTCAAGGCGCTGTAACTTGCTTGCAATAGTACAAAATTCACCAATTATAGGTTTGTGCGAAAACAAAATTTGTTATTTATCGGAGGATTTGGGTAATTTGCTGCGATACTCTTAAGTAACCTCAGTAAATTGAGTTAAATGAGGACTATCATGGTATTCCACGATGCAAACCCCCGTGCAACGAATTTTACCGCACGCGCGCGTAGTGTGCTTGGATGCGAGCTAGTAAGTGCATTATATAAACAGGTGAAGGGTGGTGCGGCAGTAAGAAACCTTGTGACCAGTGCGATAGTTGCCCATCCCCATGGTTGCTGCGACTGCTGCATCTGTCTCGAAAGCCTCCAAAGCTGCAAAGGCTCCGGCTTCTCACCCACCTTTCGCTAAGATGATAGTTGAAGCTATAGCCGCGTTGAAGGAGAAAGGGGGCTCTAGCCGTCAGGCCATCCTAAAGTATATCAAGTCGCACTACAAGGTGGATGAGCGGATCGCTGAGGTTAACGTTCGGAGGGTCCTCGTCTCAGCTACTGCTTCTGGCAAGCTGATTCGGGTGAAAGGAGCCGGGGCCAGTGGCTCCTTCAAGGTTGCCTATAAAGCTGAAAAAGCGCCTGCTGTATCATCGGTCGAGAAGTCCAAGAGGGCTGTTCCTGCGAAGCCCAAAAACGTGAGTGCTGCGGTAAAGAAGCCTGTCGCTGTAATTTCGGCACAAGCCCCTAAAGCGAATCCCAAGCCGAAGAAGGTTACAGCCGCGAATCTCAAAAAGGCGCAAGTCAAAAAGGTGACGAAAAGGGCTGCAGCCGCGACCAAGAAGGGGAGAGTGGTCAAGACGAAGAAGCCTGCTGCTAAAAAGATGCCCAAGAAGTCTGCCATTGGCGCCAAGAAATAGTCATTTCTTTCTTTGTCGATGTATATATGTGTTTACCTACTTTTGTATATACGCTTTATTCTACAGGGTGCATTCTCATGAATGGCTCAGGTGGGCTGGTGCGAGTCGGTTTGGCGAGTGAGGGTGGTTCCTTACCGTTCCCAATCCTGAAGTACTTCATTTGCGAGGTGTCTAATTGCAGGGAACACGTCGCTGGAGAGGTGTTTGTCAGGTTCAATCTTTCCTAAGTACGAAATGTAAAACCACTGGCCTCCGGGCGGGTTGGTTGTGTTGCTACCTTCATTCTTTCCCCAGGTTCTGGGTGTATCTCCTTGGGTCTGGCTTCGGGTATGGGATGGTTTTGGGCCTCGGCGGGAAGATATCGCGGGTTTCTCTTGAATTGGACCTGAAGTAAGATGTATCAGTTTTGCGGGTTGAGGAGCTACTTCGTGGCCATTGTTGTTAGTGCAGTGTATCAATTTGTAGTTACGTACCGGCGCTCTAAAGCGGTCGATTAATTTACTGCCTTCTGTCACATGGATGGCACTTCCACCTGAAATCGAGTTCATTCATGTGCAAAAGATAAGGGTCTAAATGTCTAACTCGTAGCTTAATGATGCCACAGTTAATTTTTCCTAATTTTTGGTTGACCAGGAGGCAAGGATTTCAGAAATGTGGCATATCCAGTTTTGTCATTTTCACTCTTTAAGAATTTTAGCAATTGGGACATTTGTACGGGAATTTAATAGCATTGAGAATGCCGATACACAAATTCAAGGATTTACTACTAAGAGAAAAGAAGATCCAGTTCTTTTTTGAAAACGTTATACTCCTAGAAGCGTAGTGAAGAGAAAATTTTGAAGGAAAAACAAGTAGTAGGTTATCTAATAAATAGCTAGTAAGTCCAATATATATTAAAGCATTTTGAACACCAGCAACATTCCAAAAATGGTGATTATCACGGGTACGGTGCTATGTACAGTTCACAGGTGTCTGTCACTGAAACGCATTTTTATTGAGTCTAAAATGCAAACACAGGCTTGCTGTAATAGTCGGTGGAATAGTACTCAAACACTGCCAGTCACACTCAAGTGCACGAACACATATGAGAAGCATTCTGGCACTACACATGAAGATTTTTGCTAGCGCAAGATGCATATTACGATGCAAAGCATAAAACTTTATCCAAAAGTGGGCTGTGCCTAAACTCATTACATGTTTACAAAGGTAGATTTCCGCCAATGGGTTTACAAAAAAGTTTGCTGTGTAGCAGCAAACAAAATACTGTAAACTGCGAAATTGCCTGTAAAAACTTTATACTGTAAGAGATACACACAAAGGACAGGCTTTTAAAGCTCTTGAAAATTACCATAAAAACTCTCTTAAAATCACTAAAAATATTTTTCGCCTTTCGTACATCGAAGGGATGCATTGACCATATCTGGTAAACTCAACTGAATTTCCGGGTAACCACTAGTGACTATTAAATGACTTAGTAAAATGCAACCAATTTTATCAAAATATTTAAATCACATTAATTTCACTACTATTCACTAAAGTACGGTTAGATTATAAAACCGATTATTTGCAAAGCAGTAGTATTAGAGGCCAAAACTTTATTGGAGGTTGAGTATCAACTACCTTACCCACCAAACTTTAGAAAAAGCTAAAATATTGTAGCTATTGTTGTCGCAAAATTTTACAGAAAGTACCTCCAATTAGGAACAGATTCAACACTTATTTGGCATAACGTGAAGGAAGACTTTTCCCCTTGCCAGATTTCTACTGGCCACTTTTGCTTTAAAAAGCAACTCTTCTAAGTCGAAGGAATTGGTTCAATTGTGGCGTGTCGAGGCTTCCCTAAAGACGAAGGAAGACATAGCACTCGGACAGAATACATATATTCGACGTACAGAGGGTACTTGCGGGCCACCGGCATCGCCCGAAGGCCAGCCCACCCGGCCTGGCATGGTGGCCAAGTCAAAAGTGGCTCTTCATTAAAGCCGAAACTTAAACAGCCATCGTATTATGGAGTACTGTCAATTGTCTATGGACGATACCAAGAACTAATACAGGTACTTTATGGTTTTGTTACATTAAATATAAATTATTTTGTACCACCGATGCTTAGCAATTACCGCATAACCTCTGGTTTTGTCTCGTAAGTAATGCCTATGAGATGAATCACCCGCAAAGTTTGGGTTAGAAATAGGAGGCTGTTGGCATAATTTATGTCAATTTCGTCGAATCTTTATTTTAAATATATATCTTCCCCTTGTAAAAACGGGACGAATCCGCAGTTTTATTTGGCCGATTACACCAACTAGCTGAGAGCGTCGACTTTTTGCATACTTTTATTGGCGCAAAGGTAAACTTCATGAATCTCTACGATTAATTTTGGCAGTGTGCGCAAGGTACTTTACCTCGAAACTTAATTCTCGAATCACTCACTGATGGAGTGGCTCAAAAAGACTGAAAAATAGCATGTGAATAACATCAACATAACAACCCGAGTGCTTTAATGTGATATTTCAACTTTTATTGCTATTTTAATCAAGCGAGACCGTAGCGCCACTTTACGCATAACCATCATAACATAAGAGTGAAAGCTTTCCAACTACTACTGCAGCCAGCTGCACTATGGGTTCTGTGGTTGTGAAAATGTTGATTACATTTAGACTATAATTACCAACAGCTAGCAAATTTTTAGGCTACTTCATCCCCAAACCATTATGCACGAATGCAGAAGTGACGGGGCTGTAGCAACACTAAAAGACGGAACCCTCATCCATAAATTCCATCTACAATCATATGATATGGTCGGGTGGGTTGTGGTGTAGTTAAGCCCGTCGAGTGCACTGTTTGAATTCAAGATGTGTGGATTTCGTAAATTATGAGGAAACAGAGGCATATTCTAAACATGACAGGAAGTGGTAAAAACATTGGCTTACACATCACTTTTCGTGTGCTACCAATGGGGATTTCGATTTTGACACAACTTCGGCTGTTCAGTCACCTAAGTTTGATTCAGTTTATGAACACTTATTGTTTTTTTACGAACTTGTGTGTCATGTTGTACCTGCGCACTTTTATTATCTACAAATTAATTAACCTGATTGCTTCGCTCATTGTATAAGCGGTGAGGCAAACCCATACTCGAGTTCCGTGCTTAAGCAGATTTGCACACCTGCACGATAGCGCCTGTTTCGCTAAACCTCTTCAAGTGTTTTTTCGTCGGTTCAAGGCCGTGGCGCAGACCAGTGACCTCCCTGCATCGGCAAAATGACGAAAAAGTGGGTCATTTGGGTGCATCTGAACCCAATTTTAAGGCCAGCCAGCCAACCTGACGAATGACTTAACAACAGTCAAGTAGTGTGTTGGTGCAGTCAGCACAGTGTTCCATCACCGTGCGCCCGTAGGCCAGGCAACTGCACCAGCATTTAGTAGTGGGTTCGTTGCGCCTTGCGTGAACCGCACGCTGGCAACTAAATATTGTGACCCAATATCATCGCTGTGTCACAATTTAGGTGCGTGAGTAAGAATGTTGCTATACAAATCGACTGTGTGCGTTTTTAATGTGAAATTTTTTTGAGGGGAACATACATAAATCATAAAGTTCGTGTGGAACTTAGGTTCCACGATGATGTAAAAGTCGGTTTTTGGTGTTAACAACGTTTCTGGGCTTCCCCTTGCAAAATGTGCAAATGGTTTTAGTAAATTTTACCATTTTACTAATTCTTCGTGTGTGAAATTGAAACTGTGACTTGGGTCTCTGCCTGCTAGGTGCGAAGTAGTAACGTCGAGGTAGTCGATTTCCGGTGTCTCTGTTTAAGTTCTCACTATCATTATGGTTTGCTGTAACAATTGGATGCGTAAAAGTCGCACGAGCCGCTGGGCTTCCACCTCGAACGGGTAGAAGACCAAATGTATTTCCAGGCTTTCAAGGGAGTGATTTGGAAATGCAAATGGAAATGACAGCTATGGAACATAATACTTTGAGGTCCTCTTGTCCATGACTCCCGTTAGAGAATATCTCAGATGTATCTAAGACTAACCTTGAAGAAGAGGTCTCGTTCTTAGAATACGAGATAATGATAAGTATTGTTGACGAATGATTAAATCAGCTCTGAGATTAAGAAATTCTGGCATTTTTTATGTAGAGGCAATGCCATTTACCATCTGAAAGGGACAGGAATAAGCAAGTAGAGCAGAAACAAGTATTTTTCCCTCTAAAGGAGCCGATTTATATGTCCCGAAACTGTGGCTCTCTGCTAATACGCAAACAAATAGAACGCCCTGCTAAAGGAGCTAGCACTCTAGTACCACATTGCCGTAGTCGCTCATTCTTCGACTTTAGATTCCTTGGTGGTTTTTCGGTTAATATTTGCATGCAAGCGAGTTTCGACTTTAAGCTATTGCGATTCATTAACAATGCAGTACGACTTTTGAAGACACTGCTTCACTTCTCGAGGTCGCTTCATTAATCCAAAATCCATCCTAAGAGTGCCACACTGTTCAAAGCATAACACCAGTTCCTGTCGCTGAGTGATATGCGATTCATCAACTTCTACTAAAGCTACCCTCAGTTCACAGCCATTTGCCCTAATCTCAGTGCAAATCGCTCTCAACTAATGCCGTCCACTGGGATGTAATTTCTCAAACCACCCTCTAAATTGCAAAAAGATAACTTTCCTGATCGGAAAGATGGCTCTTTCATGTCAGACAAAATACGTGAGAGGGATTTTATTTTCACTGCAATTGATCTGTAAGGGACGCCTCAGATGGAAGCTACGAGTTAAAGCGTGCGGTTTAGATGGGTAGGGGAACACCATGTTGATGGCTCATAGGGAAGGAGCAGTCAAACACTGTGGCCAATCTTATGTTCGATGAATAAAAGATGTTCACAAAGCACTATTTCAGTCGAGAAAGTGGAAGTCTGAAAACACCCACATGTGGACGCGAGCACACAAGCCATGCCACCATCATGGCGGAGGACACCCGCACTGTAGCGCCTGATTTGACACCAATCTCCTTCGTTTCTAAAAGGTTTGACAGCACTACAGCCACGCAAACGCTGCTACAAGAGTAGGCTTAACGTCCACCTAAACCGTCCCCGCCCCGGCCCCGGCCGAAGAGCAACCCACGGTTTAAGGTGGCCACTACTTTGCATCGAATCATCAACCTGTAGACAGGAACAATCCAATTCTTCATGGGGCAAAATTGGCCAGGTGAGATCGTGAACCATGCCACCGCCCAACGGACGGGTTGGGTAGACCCTCAGTGAGTCAGTAGAGCAGCCTCAGTGACGAACTGCCAGCACATAACCCCACAACTTGGTTGCAGGTCACCCGCTACAGCCAATACCACGTATGCGGACAATTCGATGCACCTCAAAGGCCAGCCACCGGTAAGGTTAAAAAGTTCACACCGCAAAGTACAACACTAAAATAGGACGCGCAGAATAGCGTCGCTCGCTCCGCCACCTCATCAATCCGCTTAATAATGATGAATAGCAACATCTAATACGCAGCACCGATCTGAGAGAAGAATTAACTTCCCAAACACTGAAACCGAATTGCTGAATTTGTCAGGGCAAAATTCCACTTCAAGAAATCTTTGCAGGAATCTACAGTGGGAGCATAGGATGATTGAGTAAGAAGGATCTGGGGACATGAAAGAGGATCCCATGGGTGCAGAGAGAATATAGCAAGTGGCAGAAAGGGTGTAAGGTTGCGAGTTTTGATGAGGGCAATAAAAAGGCAAGGTGAAAAAAGGTCAACAATGAAGCCAAGAAAAGTCAGCAGCGTGTAAACAATTTTTTACATATAAACAATCACTGGAGCGGAGATGCATGACGGAACAGAGAAGGATGGGAAACCGAGAAAAGTGAGGAAGAAGTTTTGTATTAATGAGGTGGTTGATCGCCTGAAAAGTTAAAGCTGCTTGGAACATCTGTCTGCTGAAAATTGTAACCACCGGCCTTCTCGATTCGCTTTGATTCTACAGAAGAATATGACAGAGTTATAAAATCCGTTAGAAATTCGAAATAAAGCGTATAAACGGAAAACCTAGTCCGGAACAATAGCAAAACATAACCAATTGTCACAATCACTCCTTAGAAAGTCTCAGTGGCACATATAATATGCTGAAAGAAAACGAATCCGCTCCTCTCGGTTCCTAAGGGACTCTTTCTAATTATCAAATGAAAAATGTACAGTTTTGATTTCAACTGACCCACACACCTTTCTGAGCCATGCAATTGACAGCGGTCTTGGCAATTTCCTTGAATTCGGTTTTCTGTGACTCCGAGAGGGGGCTAACAAGGCGCTGGTACCAGGCAGCATCACCCGTTTCCATTTGGGTCATCAACTGATAGAAGGTCACATACTCATCCATTTCATTTTCCTCCTTGTCAAGTTCGGTTTCAAATGACTCAATTACTGAAGTTGCCTCGAAGTAATCATCATCATCGTCGTCATCATCATCGTCTTCGTCCGAGTCCCCCATTTCCGCCTCCTCAAAAACGTGAGCAGATTATATAGAGTGGGAAGGGATTGAATTGACGCTTTCAGGGGCAACTAATGACTTACAACCGCCTCAAGAAGTTCAAGATACCGAGTCCCCTCCTCATCAACCACATCGGCATCGCTGTCAACCGCTACGCCATCATCAGCATCTTCATCGACCTCCAGACCATCGGCATCGGAATCACTTTCCTCCTCTTCTGTGAGAGAAGCAGCGTAAATAGGAAAATGCAGAAAGCGACCCAATTTTATGGAGAAAGGAATGGGCAAACCTACTCTCCATTTCCCTTTTGGCGGCGTACGCATCCTTGAGACTAGTGAGGACGTGAAGGAGGGATGGAAGGTACTGCGCCGCAATAGCATCAACAGAGGGAGGTCGCTGGTCAGCACTCAAAGAGAGGAGGGTACACATACCAAACACGCATACCCGCCGATCATGCAAACTACAGGAAGAAGTTTAATAATATCATTACATATGACGCCCTGAGTTTTTTACCCGGATTCGAACGTCACATGGGGCACACTTATTTACAAGGAAATAAGATTACAAAAGAATAAAAGTGGGAGCTTATGTCATATTTCAGCAATATACAATCTAAATCGAGGTGTTAGTTTTCCTAGAGGACCTTGCCAAGTCACGTGTTAAATAGAACAATTTTCTTTCTATGGGATAGTTTTGGTCTGCATACGATAGGCAATCACGCGCCGGCTTAGCAAATCAGCCTTATTTTGGGCTGCAGGCGTTATTGTGGAGAGGTCCATGAGCTTTTCGTCATCCAAAAAAATTCACGCGAATTCAGCGTTGTTTTGCAATAAAAATCTCTACCCCCTGAAGCAAGCATGTGCTGTTTAGCAGCTCCTTTAAGCACACAAAAACCGTTGGCTTACCCATTGAACTTCTGGATATTGTCTATCCACATTTTGAGAATGTTCTCGATTATTCGAGTTTGAGTCTCCGGCCACATGTGACCGCAGAGGATAGGCAGTACCGTTGCGGATGAAGTGATGATTGTTGCTATGACAACCTAGCGAGGGGGAAAAGAAATGACACACATGAATAATAAAGATTCAAAATATGATTTAGCTCTAAACTTACCAGAAGACACCTAATGCGGAGCTCGAGGATGGTAGATTTTTGTGTAAGACGAGTAATTGCCAGTTCAATGACCTCGGGAAGGAAACTATCCAACTGGCCACGAAAATTGAGAACAAAAACTTCTAACAGCTTTGCGGCGTGGACACCCTCATTGGCCTGTTCTTCTTCACTTTGAAGTGCCTGAAAATGACAAACCCGAATAAACAACTCGACAAATGTTAAAGTCCATGCATTAAAGTTAGAGAATACTGACCTGTGCGCACATTGATAAGAACATTTTCACACGATCAGGAGATGCAATAAAGCCCTTCGGATCAACAGTAATGTAATTGTGTAGGGAAGGTGCTATGGACACGAAGCAGTCGTTAGCATCGGTCGAAAAAGCCTGGTAGAGCCAATCGTACACAGTCCAGAGAAGCGGAGAGACATGTGTGCAAGTGATGGAACACACCAAAGAGAAGGCCTCATCGTAGAAATCGGAGATTTCATTTTTGAGTATAACTTGTACCAACTGCACTATCACGCTCTCTGAACTGGCCACCAGCTCCGCGTTGTCCTCCATAACCGAAACCAAGGTTTCAATATTTTCCATAACACCCGTGGCGACCAGAGATTGGTACTCCTTCGCCTCATCAAATTTGAATTCACCGTCCCTTTCACTGTCACCGGTGGATACTAATCCCACGCCATTCTCCTGTACTCCAACTAGTTTCACAAAAGTACCCGACTGAAAAATTGGGATAAAGAAGTACAGAGACGTAACACAATGAACTTAAGACGCAAGACATTCTTCCCATAAACTTACCAAATGCTGCAGCATTTGAACTGAAATAGGCTGGAGCTCATCAGAGTAGACTAATACCTCACGAAGAACAGAATTTAAATCGTCAAATTCTGTCTCACGAAGGAGCTTAAGCAACACTAATGAAGAGAAATTGAACGCAGTTAAGAGATGACAAAAATCACATTTAACTTTTAATAGAATGCATTACAACTCACGCATAACGAGTTCTGGAAGGTAACTATTCATTGCTTTCTCGACTAAAAGGCAAACAGAACCTAGAGAAACGCATCCAACAAAAATAGACTAAATTAAGAATAAACTTGGTCGACCTTCTTTCTGATCCTTAATTAGAGAGAAGATGGTGGTAGCTGCGGCAACCCTCACGGGTAGATTTGAGTCCGAACACATGAGATGACGACAGACCATGGCAATTTGGCATAAAATGTCCACATTACTGAACTGAACGCGCGACAACTTTCCCACCAACCAACAGGCTCTAGCTCTTCTATAGCCCTCCGGCGCTTCGAACAGGGAAAGAACGTGGGCGGCCAGGAAGTTTTCCAGTTGTTCCTACAGATGAGTAGCCAGAACGTAAGGGAGCATACCTTGTATACTCTGTCTTTGAGAAGGATGCTGCAAACCGTACCGATTAGATGCAACGCACCGTCCTTGATCTCGGGCTTAACGTCATTATTAAGCACCTCAGTACAGTATCGCATCGCCTTGTCTAAAATGCCCTTGCGTTTTAAACAAGCCTCCTTGATAAAGGAGGCAGCTGCATCAGAAGGACTATTTACTGACATGTACATAGAAGTATTATAACGGATGTACTCCAGGGGATCATCCTCCCACACTTCAGCAAGCTCCTTTGTGAAAGAGAGGAGAGGGACAATAACATCTCGCAAAAGGGTGTCAAAGTACGGCCGAAGAATTTTCCAACAGAATGCGTGGGTTAGCCTAGCAACAAATTGTAAGGGGTGTTAAAATAGAAACTTACGCAGCAGACAAGTAGGAGAGCGTTTCGGCTAGGACAACTGGAGAAATAAAAGTCTGCCGTCGATAGGCATCACAGATTTTGAGAAAGGTGGTGAGAACCTGATTTGAAAAGCGCTTCAGATACCAGTCCGCAAAAGAGGCATATTTCTTTTGAACATTACCGGGACTCCCATAAGAGGTAAACCAACAGTAGAGAATACGAGCGGCCCACTTTTGGCGTTTCCAGTACACGCTACCCGGATCTTCGTTAGCCTCGTTGAAGCTTTCGAGAAGGGAACAGATTAGGAGATGCCACTGGGTGACCCACTAGAAAATGTTAATCGCCATTAAGAACCCTCCTACCTCCTCATTGATCGAAGATGTTGGCAAATAATAGTCAGTATAACGATAGAATATCTTGAGAATGAGCTTTTGGAGAGTCAAAGACTCATCAGAGGTGTCGGAGAGTAAAACACTTATCCGATGGTGAAGGAGAGGAAGGAGGGTACACATAGCTTGGGGAAGTGGACCTTTATCATTGGTTTTGTGTTCGTAAGCCTGAACTAAGCCGTGTAAACAAAGGAGAGCTCCGTGAAATTCACGGAAATTTATGGAATTGAGGTGGCCAATAATTTGATCAACAAAATTGGGGAAGCGGGACGGAAAGTCGAATTTCAAAATCTTCGCTACGGCAACCTGAAGGATGGATCTTAACCAAGTTAAACATCATTCGAGTCCAACATACTGTATAGGAATGGTAGAGGAAGCTACAGCAGGCACAATAACATTCCGAATATTAGCCTTATCGTCCTCGTGGATTTGAAAAGGAATAGGTTCGTCAGGACTGAGCGGCCCCCTTTGCCTCCAAGACTTTAAAATCATATTTTTTAAGAATACAGCCCCAGCTTGGCGAACGGATAGATCAAGTGTTTGCTCCAGCACGATTTGAAGGAGCGTAGGCGCAAAACCAATAATTTTATGCATCTAGTTCTTATGTTTAGTAATGCAGAAACTACCTCAACCAGCAATTTCTCGGCGTCTTCCCTTTGTCCTGGTTGTAAAGACGCTTGTAAAGCTTGAACTATACGACGAGGATCCATTTCCACAATCCAAAATCACCAGGAATCAAACAACGTGATTTGGGTCACACCAAAAACGGCGGTGAAGTGTACGGATTGGGGAATTATAACAACACGTTTCCAAAATCACAAAGACACAAAGTTATTTTTAAATTTAAACACAAAAAGTCTTGCATGAAATCCAAAAGGCGTTTTTATACCTAAGGCAGAAAAATAATATTTTTCTTTTAAAAAATCGGAGATCTAACGCACTCAAGGAAAATAATGTGAAAGAAGATTGTAGGAGAGTATTCTAGAGTCTTGCACACTTTTTCTTACTAATATAACTGCTTACGCAAGCGCCTATGACTCCAAAAATTTGTCTTTCACTAAGACACACGAACTCTGGGCTGTGCCAATAATCCCAGTTCAAACGCGCTTCAGGAGATTTCCAACCATTACAACACGGGTTTTGGGACTCGCAATACTTTCAAAAGCAGCGTTAATCTGCATTTTCTAAGAATGGCATAGGCAGAGCGTAGTCCTGCACTGTAGCAACAGATCCATGAAGTACACCTATTACAAAATTGTGTAAGCTAAATGTAGCGCATCAGGACTTCCTTGAAGACTAAAGAAGACATAATACGTGGACAGAATACACATATTCGACATCAGGTCTTCTGGCATGGCCTGAAGGTCAGCTCATCCGGCTAGGTACAATAGCCAGATAAAGTGGCCCTTTACCAAAACTGATCGTTAAACAAACAACCGTAGTATGTATTCCCTTTCCATTTTGAGGGTTGTCTTTAGAACACTCCTTGGTCAACCTCTCTCGTCGGCCATCACAACGTATTCGATGCTGTAAGGAAGCTTCCACGATCCAGCCGGGTTAGTTATCATATTTCTATGCAAACAAGGTAATACTTAACCACAACGCCACTGATCTCTCTATTCAAATCAACTAGATATGGGGTTTTGCAGGTACGGGAAATAAGTTCATGAACAAGTAATTGTGCTGGCCCTTATGCGTGTCTATAGACATATGTAAAAATGCCGGAGTGAAAAGAGATTTGTGTAAGAAAAAACGGGATTTGGCACAGGTCCATGGGGGAAAAGTTGCCCGTCTACTCATCCTCGTCACTTTGTTCTCACTTCAAACCTACCCAGCTGTATCTCTCCGGGCTCTACCCAGATAATAGGGCAATGTAGGATGCAACGCGGGTTTACCTTATTGACAGCTTTATGCTGATATAGTAGGGAAACTGTAACGAAACTCCTAGATGGTTCATGGCTAGTGTCAATTTTAGTTGCTAATAGCTTTCTTAATAACACTGGACTGAGGTGGATACAGATGGTGAACACAAATCTCAGCCCTTCCCTTTGAGGTGATCATCGATTCCCCTACTCATAGCATATGCACTTCTGCCCCGCTTAGTTCATCTATCAGCAGCGAAAATCAGGATAGATGTTCTTTAAGACCGGATTTGCATCCCGCAAAAGTGTAGCGCGCCGAGACTTCCCAGAAGACGACAGAAGACATACAGTAATACGATGGTGGTTTACCCCTCGGTATTAGTGAGCGCCACTTTTTTACTTTTGAATTAGCCTTCTTGTACCTCGCTGGGTGACCTGGCCTTCGAGTCATGCCAGTAGCCCAGACACCTTCTCTGTGCTGCATATATATATTTTGCCCGAGCATTGTCTTCTTTAGTCTTCAGGGAAGTCTCGGGACGCTACAATAATACTCAGAGAGAATATACATATTTAGCCTACACAAAGTATTAGGGCTGCTGGTACGGCCCAAAGGGCAGCCCGCTCGGCCAGATACTATGGTCAAGCAAGGTGGCCCTTGACTAATACTAGACGTTATACAAACAACTGTACTGCATTAATAGCTGTAAAAATCACGTGTAATTATCGTTGTACAACAGCCTTGTAGTGTTGGCGTGTAGCTCTTATGATTTAAGAAGGGAGCATTCCTTGTTAATGAAACTTAATTAGAAGGCATAACTCATGAACCACCAGTGGGAATGGGGTGAGAAAATAACACTTGTATTTATGAGTCAAACTGTAGGGCATTTCCTCATTTGTCTCTTCCTAGCTAGTTTTCTACCACTTTGAATAAACAGATAGATACGATATTGGCTTTTTATTGGTCATTGTTAACAAGGATGAGTAAGGGTTTACGTGAGCCTTAGTTCTGAATTCTAGCCTGCCCTGGGGAAATTCACCAATTTTTACGTTACAGTAATGGACTCTAAAAACACCTGTAACTTCAAAACGCATTAGAACAAAATGCCTATTAGCAATATATGTAAAAACCAGCTTCTTTATATACCCCACATATAATTGTTCCAACTTTTGCTTGCCTAGACTCTTCCGTATTTGATGCTTACACATCTTTAAATTTTTTTAGTAATTTTTAGGGGTTGCAGTTAATACTTTTACAAATTTAATGTATTCCGTGTATTCTTTCGTTCACAGTTTGTTTGTCTGTATCTATAGCAGAAGTGAGGTCAACTGTCGAAAAGTGTTGGCGGTCTTATACCTGATATTTTCTAGGCTCGTTTTGCAATTTTTAGGGCTAATTACATTACCCCTTATTCTTTAAAAAGAGGTGCGCATTTTTCCGTTCTGTCACACAGCGTAGACGCGGCTGTACTCTAACATTTCTGGAGTTGGACTTATGAACCCTACTTAGTAAGTTTTGGATGATATGTGGCGTTTCCCTTTAAGGTCCAGTCGATTTGACACTTAAAATGTCTTTACCAAATTGCTTTGCTCCTACGTTTTGGTTTTTTGTTGAATGACACTCCTTTTTGTGCCCACAAACATGCAGAAGTGCTTGCACTTGTACTGCCTTATGTAAAACACCACTTCAATATTCCACGACTTCTTTTTGTGTTTTCTCCTTATTTCATTTCTAGTCTCTTATGACCCTTTTTAAAAACACTGTTTCGTATAAGCAAATCATCGTTTATTTTACAAATTGGATTCCTTATAACCCTGGGACTTATTTGTATTTTTGGCGTTTCCTGGCCTTCACACGCCTCATTTTTTGATTTCAGGCAACATAAGTCTTGCTTTTATGATTGATTGGGTGCCACGATGCTTTAACTTTCACATTTTACTCCACAGTCCCTCTATTGAGCCTCTGGTATCGCTCGAAACCCCGCCAGGGTCTCTTCCCAAACCAATCCAAGTCGTTCAGCCCATTCCAGCGGCTTGTCCCTCCCCCGTTCCTGGTCAACCCATCCACGACCAAACCGCCTGCCTTAACCCGCTTATCATGACTGCTCCCGTATCTTCCCCAATGGTAACTTACTTGGCTACTAGTAGCACCATCTCCATTCCACAGGCTTCCGACAGCCTTGTGAATAGTACATCTTCTGGCAAACCTCCTGGTCTCATACCCTCATCCCCCTACGTCTACCAGAGCATTCCTCTCGGTCAGCAAATTTTCCTTGCCAAGTAAGTTGGCCACTTGTCCAGCTTTCATTCGCCATTTAGCGGTCTAGGTTGCGAAATTGATCACATTAGTTCCGATTTTGGTGCTTTATTTTACACGGACCGTTTGGCTTTTAGGTTTTATTTACTAAGTATGGTTATTTAGTATATTGTTTTCCGAATATATTCATTTTTTATTTAATACGGTTAAAATCTCATGTCTTACCATTGTTACGAGACCACCGTCCACGGATTTCATTCGTTCACGGGTTTTTTTGCTACGGCTTTTAGCACTCCCCAAAACGGATTTGTTATCGCCCAGCCTCCGGGAACTTCCTACATGATCGCTCACCCCCAACCCCAGTTCCAAGTTCGAGCTCCCGCAGGCGGTCAGACGATTCCAATGGCTCTTGTCCTTGGCACTCAACCCGCCTCTGGTCTGATTCAATTACCCCATCATCCCACAACAGCTAACGTAATTTCTGCGGCTAATTCACCCATTGTTTGTGCGAATCCTGTTGTAGCAGTTCAGCCAAACCTTCAACAGTCTTGTCCTCAAGTATGTATGAACGGTCTTCTCGCATGATTTTTATGCTGTATGTATGCGTATCATTTTCTAACCATGTGTTAGCCATCCGTTCGCGAAACATCCAATGATGTGTTAGTAAGTTTTGCCAATTGAAGTGTTCTGGAGCTTCCACCAATCAACACTAACCTCATAAACAGCAACCAACCACCACTCGCTATATTACATCTATATTGTCGAAGCTCATTCCTCCTTGATTCGTCAAATGCTTCAGCCAATCTTCTTGTGCCTAACGAGGCTATCTTTGACATTTACCAAATACTTTTTCGCAAACATGCATAACTTGCGATCGGCTTTGTCTGCGTCGCAGTTTCGGTATCACTCGCCTGCCATGACACGGTTTACGTTCGGCTAGTGTTTATTTTTTTCATATTGACTCAATTTTTCACGGTAAGTCTCAATTTTTGATTGGGCACGAGTTCTCGTTTAGAACTCTAACTTTTAACATTTTTTGAAGTATTTGTATTCACTGTGGTTCATGTTGAACCTGGAGCCCGTGTTAATGGAAAGTTTTTGTGCATCCTAAATTGATGAGTCAGAAACCAAATTTTTTTACTGCTGCCACTTTTATTGTGAATATAGTAGTCCAATAGTTTCATTGGTTTACTTTCACAACCTTTTGTCAATTTCTAAAGCTTTTAAAATACGATAGACGTAAATTCTTGACAGCACTGAAGTATGAGACCTGTGGCCCGGAATCAGTAGAAATGTGTACGCAATCGTTTTATTACAGACCAGTCCATTGGGATTCCTTTAAAAGAGGCGTTTAAGCTTTACCCCTATCGTTATCATCCATTGGCTGCCCTGCGTGACCTCACTGTGTTCCGGGTTTGTCGCGTAACTTTTTTTTGCGTAAAATATGTGACTAGCGTTCTTTGTGTTCGTGTGTTAGCACACAAACATAAATCCATTGCCTTGAGTGTGTGTGATTTTCAATTCTCTTATGTGAGTCTGGCTCTTGTCAGGGCCTGCCCCCTTGCCCCAATTTTTCAAATTGTTAGTGGGTTCGATTCTGGTCAAACAGCACTGTGTACACCTCGGTATCTTTTCTTCCAACCAAAATCCCATATTTTTTGTTTGGATTAGCCAAATTTGATGGCCTGCCTGTTTTAAATGGGATTTGATAAGTAGCACAGCTTTTTCAAATCCAAAGTACATAGGATCCCTTCATAGCCTGATTAGAAGGCCATGGAAGGTGGTTGATAACTGCGGTGTCAATATCCTTGCAGATTCATTCGGGAGTTACAGTGACCCGTTTTCCCAATGGATGTCCCATTGCGCCAAATACCACTCCTACCTCTGTCGTCACTGCCAGCGTCCCGACGACAGCAACGGTGGCGCTGACAACTGCCGCTAGCATCACCTCCCCTGCGATAAATAGTGTTCCGGTCGTTGCTGCTTCCACTGCTGTCACCAGTTCTGCGCCCACGAGATCGGTCATAGCAACTCCCGAGTCGGTGCTGCTTGAGCTGAACAAGGAAATAAGCAACCTCGAGCAGTTAGCTACGACTTCAACCACTCCATTGACTCTACAGCAATCGAACCGCTTGCAACGCCTTCTCCAAGCTCGTGATCAGGTTCTGAGGACCATAGAGAATGCAAAATCTCGCTCTTCCGGAGGCAGTATTAGACCCTCCACCTCCCCTGCTGCCAATGTCACTCTCAGACCGCGCCCTCCTGGTGCTACGCCTGCCTCCATTCTCCCAGCTGTGGTGGGTCTTTCTATCACGTATCAGCTTGCATTTTTTGCGAGGGTTACCGTTTGTCCGCTTTGATTTTAATGATTCACTAGATTTTGATGGCTGTTCGTAAGTTTGATAAACTTTTTAGATGTGGCGCATGCTGGAATTTCATTACTTAATCGCTGTATGGTGGCGCTCAAGAGTGATTTAACTCGTGAAATTGAATAACAGCTTATTAAACGGGGTTTATGCCATTTTCCCATTGAACGGCTCGATGAAGAAGTGTTTGTGTGTGTGTGTTTAAGGCAATTCGCTATGGTGCTTCATCCTTTACGAAAAGTATACGGTTATAACTTTAGTAATAGGCTTTGTAGTTTTGCGGTCGCTTAGATTCTACAATTGGCCTCTGAGGCACGATTTTGCTTGATTGGGGTTATTGAAATGATACTATGGTTTCGATCTATGAGTTCCGTCAATTCCCACAACCCTCCCGGATATCAAATTTGGTGGATTTATTGATGTAATATATCATGCTTCATTTCTCTTTTTACTATGAGCTAAGAGATTGAGGCTGGCGGGGTGGAACTGTATGTGCAAAACCTTAATGTGCAATGTAGGTGGGTCGTAAATTCCCAGTACTCTTTATATGCTACAGAGGAATCAAAGTCCCATTACCCTCTCGCAAACAGTGGGAACTTCAAAAGTTCCCATAAGGCCGATTCCGGTAAGTGTCTATCCATCTGTCGCTTATCTGCGTCGCTGTTCTCCTCGATATCTGCTTGTGTGCCACATTTGCCAACTTTTTACCCTTTTCCCCTCTTCATGGGCTGCTGCTGTGCTTAAACGTTTGACAAAGGGAGCGTTGACTTTTGTATTCGTTCCTCAGAAAAACTAGGGGTTGGTGACGAAGCTTGGAAACGTCAAAATCACTCTACTGGGAAGGGGGAGAGAGGCCTCGATTGAAATTTACCAGTTCTTCATTCTCTCTATCATTTCCCCCAATTTATGTGTTTCCCTGACATAATCTCTTTCCCTGCTTGTGTGTGCATGTAAAATACGTGCTAAAGATCCACACTTTCCTCTCTCCCTTTACCTGTATCCCTGCCTCAGTACTCTCCAGCCAGGCAGGCACGGCGGAGTGTGTCACATAGTCTGGCCACACTTCGGGCATACGTCAATGCGTCCCGATCACCTTTGGTAAGTTCCCCCGTGTGCGTGTGTTAGCTCTTTCGCCTCTGTGTAGCGTGCGTTTCTTTTCTCCCCTGTTCTGACATTGCCTTTGCTTGCTGTGGCCGGCGGTGGTATCTTTCCTTTTTTGCGTTTTTTCAACGCAATTCCCCTCTTCCCTTTCCCATACATCCAACTAGGCCCCATTGAGTTCACCTTCTGCCATACAGC
The DNA here is from genome assembly GCF_000524195.1 of Echinococcus granulosus. NCBI lineage: Eukaryota > Metazoa > Platyhelminthes > Cestoda > Cyclophyllidea > Taeniidae > Echinococcus > Echinococcus granulosus. The sequence goes on along the minus strand of NW_020170382.1, from coordinate 536,980 downwards.
CAAGACTGTTGGGTCCGATTGCCTCGCGTCCTACCAGTTCTATGGTAAGCCTGCTTCCTCCATTCCAGTTTGATAGTTTTGAGACGTGTCTCGGAGATCATTTTTAATTCACACCTCTCCCACCCCCTCCGATTGGTTCACGCGTTTCTCCTAGACCATTGTACAGCCCAGACAGGTGAATCCCGATGGCCAAAGACTCCCTTCGGTAAGGCCGCTTTAACGTCCAGTTTGTGCCTTTTGGCCGCCACTTCTTTTTTTTTTATTTCCTGAACTTTTAGTGGGTGCGCCTGTAGCTTTTGTTGTTTTTTTTTTTGCGTTCGAGTTTTATGGTTGTGTTGTTTTGTCTTTGTTGAAATTAGCTAATATACCGTGCGAGTAAGTAATAAAAATTGCAGTTCTACGGAGACTGCTGATATGAATGCCCATATGGACATCACAGATTGGTCCGTGTTCCCTCTGGATCAAAACGGGGAGGCGCTTTTTCTTTACGATTTATTTAGCAGCGTCCCTACTCATCCGGTTTGAGTAGCTCATTACTCCGATGGCTTGCAGTTGCTGCCTTACGCCATCAAACACACAAACACCATATTGCATAGATTTGAACATATAATCAGAGCGATTTGTGTGAATGTATATTACTCTCCCCTTTTAGCGTTCGGAAGTGATTGGACTTTTGGTGAAGCATCGTCTCCTTCCCGTGAACATTGCGATGGCTGCCGGGGAAAGTGTATTGGTGGAATTCCGTCTCACCTCTCAACGCTACCAGTTATGGTTAACACGAGCGCAGAAAGTGGATCTGGAACAACTACTCTACACCCTCCCTACCAATCAACGCAAGGCGGAGGTGCTCGTAGTGTACCAGCAGGAACAGGCTCGCTTCTTCGCTGCCCATCCCCGACCCGCGCCTCCTGTGGCAACACAACTCCGATTGCTCCGTCCGCCGCCTCCACCATCCCAACCTCAACCCACACCACAACAACCCTCGGCCTCCCAGCAGACGGTTCAATCACCCAGGCAACCACTTTCTACTGGCACAATGTGTGTTCTCGCTCCCGTCTCTGCTAGCGCTGCTAGCACTCCTTCCGGTAAGTTATCCACGTGTTCTCCACTCTGCCGGACGCAGTGCCTGCTAACTGCAGTACTTTTTTCCTTCTCTTAGATCCATCCAAATCGAGTTTACCCCTGAAGGTGCCTCTATTTGGCGCGTCATCAGCTCTCGCCCGAGCCCCTGGGATGGTCTCTGCCGCCCCAACTTCCTCTGTCACAGCTGTCACTAGCACTGCCCCTGCCAACGTACCGCCAGTCAACCAGCTGTCCGTGCTCCAGTCGCGTCGCCTCAATGCTGTCCGAACCCTTCTCCACGCCGATCAGATCGCGGCAATATCTCGACCACCGGTTCTGGTGGCATATGAGGAGCGACCACTGCCCTCACCGGAAGAACTTCTAAATCTCTTAGCACCCTATCATGTCCAACAAGATATGGATAACACTCCTGAGGCCATAAGTAAAGGTTTGCTTTTTCATCCTTGCTGGGGAAGAGTTGGTCTTGGTAATTCCGAATTCCTTTTTAATGCGCAAATGTTTTTCATTGTTCGGCTGTTTCAGTGGATGATATACTTGATAAGGCATTTCATCAACTGTTCACGAGGAAGCGGCAAACTGAAGACGCTGTCCATTCCATACTGTGTGCAGAAAAATGGGTATGTTCACTTCTTATCGACTTCTATTTGTCATGAATTGAATTTGTGGTTGTATAAATCTTTTAAATTTGTTTTTTGGTGTTAAAATCGTGGTCTAGGATAGTTTAATTTTTAGTTACGTTTATTTAAGCGTATCCCGAACTTGTTTTGTTTTGACTTGGGCTGTCCGAACTTTTTAGCAACTAATGGACTGCCCTCAAGCTGACCGTTTACCGCTCCTCCGACTAGCGTTAGAAAGTGATCGTGAGCGTTTTGCGGCTGAACGGACCGCATTTGAGAAGTTGAAGGCCCGTTTGGACGCCGAGGAATGTCATCCGCTGCCGTCCAAACGGATACGTCAATTCCTCGAAGAGGCAGCTTCCGATTTTGTCCCTTTAGAGTTTGATGGAAAGGGCAACTCCCGACCAGCCATTCTTCAGCTGGAGGAGCAACAGTCGAAACCGAAAGTGGAGGAAGTGGGGCCCTTATTTGAACAGTCTCCCAGGGCTTCGGTGAAGTGCACTGCCTCTGTGGAAGAGGGCGCTTGGCCCGAATGGGAAGAGGAGGAGGAAGAAGTGGTGATAGCAGAAGAGGCGGAGGATTTTCAACCGCCCAATTCTCCCGGCATGGACATTGCAAGTGTCGTTGTAGAGGAGGAGGATGAGGTGGTGGTAAACAGTTACGGTGGCCATGAACCGAGGTCTCCTCTGAACGGCCTTTCCGTGGTAAGGCGCCTTCTTTGCTAATTTCATTCCTGATTGAAAAGCTTTCACCCTTAAGTCCCACCTATCATGCTTTAGTGCCAGTTTCCACCCTCCGCCTCGGTGCCGGAGATGTCGAAATCTCGAGTCGAAACAGACGACGGGGTGACCTACCAACGGTTGCAGCACTCAGAAGATCCCACAATTGATGCTGCAATTCGGAGCATAATCGATCTGTAGAGATTTCATTTCTCGTTCGTGTAAATACGACTGGTATACATACATAGATATGCACTTACACAATGCAATATTCACTCCTTTTGTTTCTCACTGTATCTTCAGATGCTGTGCATACTTGTAATTTTTTGTATTATGCGGTTTTCGCCTTCCCTTCCACCCTCCTCCATCTCTCTTGTACGATAGCCGTAATAATGCAATAAAGGTTTTGGGTGCTTGCTGCTACCCCGCACCAGTTAAGGCTCACTGTCTTATGCTTTCTGAGGTAGTCTGCGTGAGTCCCAGTTCTTTGAGTTCTTCCCCCGAATTTGTGTGTGTGTTATCAAAGTAAACGTCTGGCATCTGTACGGATGCAGACCCTTTGTATCCATTTTCATTCCATATTGTTTTTTATGGCTTCTGAAACGCGATCTGTCGACATTCATTGGTGTGGTTGTAGCCGATAGTCTTTGATCCATTTAGATTGACGATGATGTTGAGACCATTGTAATATGATCTGCTGCTGACTATTATATTATTACATAGCTCATGGTGAGATTGAATTGAATCAAGTGGATGAATTGTTTTCCATTTCTGGTAATTTTTTTGATATGCCTGCTCCATTTGGGATTTCACACGATAAAAGAGCAGTGTCAAATTGTTTGGTTCGAGAGCTTCACCGATTTCCCTTCTAAGTACCATGGAAATTGGTAATCCTATGGGTTCATGTCACAGTTTTGTACCAACCACTAGCGCTTGAACAAAGCTTCAGCGTTCTGAATTCGTCCTCATGTGGTCTGAACCGTTGTAACTACGGTTTAGTTTGCGGAGGCTTTAAACAATATTCGACCGCCGCTCAAACGCAGATTAATAAACTTGAAGCAACTTAGGCGGGAGGTTTTAATAAAATTCCTCGAAATAATCGTGGAGTGATGAGTTTTGCAGGAAAATAAGTATGTTGAGCTAGTTTTTGTGTGCCTTTTAAAAACGATTCTACCCCAGGTTCAAACCTAAAATGGTTCGTAGGGTGGCTACCACAAATAAATAGGATAAGGTGATATGCTTCTTATTCTTCTGAGGATTCGCTGGACTCGGCTGAGAGGTGGTTAGAAGCCGAAACAACAGCGCGCAAATCTACAAAGGGTTGGCAGGATTTCACCAAACGGGCTCACGACTTTGTGGAAAAACTTGGACTCGAATCCCCCATTGCTTGTGTCACGTCGGGTGGAACGACGGCTCCGCTGGAGCTGAACACCGTCCGCTTTATTGACAATTTTAGGTAGGTCTTGCTGAGTTTGCATTTCTAGACCCAGTTCGTTTTCTCATTCATATCCTTTAATAACCAATTCTTAAAAACCCTGAGGTAACTTATTAAATATCCATCAACCTTATGATGAGAACAAAATAACATTAAGTATTGAGATGCAATTCAGTGTAGTGTTGACGTCACCACTGGATAATCCTCAGTTTTTTAAATCCTAAGCGTAAATTATTGCCTTGTATCAGTCCTGGAAACGGTCTCCTTATGAGTATTTTTTTATTCGGATCTGATCTTAATCTACGACTGATAATTGTGCGGATTTCCACATTGAGTTGATTCCCAATAGTTGGCCCTCCTTTGCTTCGGTTTGGGCACAGCCACTCGTGGCAAATGCAGTTGCGAAGGCTTATGCTCGAACCCAGTCAGAGAAAAATGTACTTACTCTTACCTTGGGATGTTTGCTAACTCTATAAACAATTTAACTTCGAGTTATCTCCGTAGAAGGTCCAACAGACTAATGGCATAAGTGGTTTCACAATGCCAGTGTGGCTGCTGAATTGCTGGGTCCTGAAAAGGCCTGTGTGCTAAAGTATGCAATTCTATTGCGACACCGTCATTGGCTTTGGCAAACGTAACTTCCTGTAAATACTTCGGGAACTCATCCAAAAATGCTGCTCTCGGCCCCAAGTATTGCCTCGATAGGGAATCCAAAGAGACCGTTTAGTCTTTTCGTGGGATTTGTAACCATATTGGCCACATCGTTCTGAATAGGGATAGGAGACTAATTAGCTATATTGGCAGCCCTTTCAACCACACTCAAAACAATAGCGTGGGTCGCATGATCGCCAAATATTACCGACCTGCAATCCTGGGAAGGTGACTTCAGTAGGACTGGAGTGAAGTCATGCCGTTCCCTGTGTTTGCATTCTGATGTTGCTCGAAGGTTTTCGAATCAAGAGTAACCAAGGAATGCTTGATAGCGGGTTATAACATGGGACATTTCATTTTTCTATTTCTATTATTTTGCATTTTAGCAAATTTAAAAGGTTGATTCAGATCAAACCGGGACTTTTTAGTTTAATAAGGAAGTCCAACGAGTCCTGGCTCAGTTTCCTACTCCTTTTATGCACTCTTTTCAGCGTTGATTACTACCTGAAAAGCAGCTTTAGCATGGAAAGATGAGTCAGTATGGCGGTGTGCTTCACTTCATCAATCTCGGCATTCAGTGGGCAGTAGTTTTTTGAAATTGTAAATGTTTGTGAAATGACTTTAGCGTCCCCTGCAGTACCGTACCGTGCCGTAAAGCACAGCACATATGGGAACCCTACTTCTAGGTAGGTGATCGACACGCAAGCTGTAGCGAAACTGTACAGAATACGAATCTTCCTGTGGGAAAGGGTGTGGGAAAGGGGAACAAAGGTGGAATCATCGCTTACAAATGTAGGGCTCGGTCCAAAACGTTTACACTATTCGAGTAGGCATCCCGTGATGTGCGTGAAGTCATCTATCGATACGATTACTGGAGGATTTTGCGTTTTCATTCATTGCCAGACATCCCTACCGTTGTCACCCATCATCCCAATTGGTGGTATACGGACTGGCCCACAATATGCGCCACTACAGTAGCAGCCCGTTTTAAATCCTTCATATTGGAAGTCCTCATGTGACTTTAGCATCTGATGTAAATTTTGCTTTTTTTATAACTGCAAATTTGTGCGTAATACCCTCATATCATTACACTTCCGATGGTGCTTGTTGATTTGTTGCAGGAGCTTTCTCGAAAAACCCCGCATTGAGCACAATATGTGATCGTTAAGGGAAACATTTTTTAACAGATTTTTGGAACTCTTATTTAAAATACAATAAAACTGGCATCATCGAAGTAGAATGAGATCTTGGAAGGGGTGAATCACGTTGACTTTGAAGTAAAATTTGGGGTAACATTTCACATTCATTACCACCGTCACAAGCGCGCGGTGTGTACTCTCTGTCTGTACACGATAATTCTTGGCACCAAATCGCGTAGCTGAGATTGGCTGAGCCTAAAACAAGAAATTTTTGCGTGGAGTGCTCTTGTTGCGGCATGAACCACTTCCTGAATTGATTAGCATGTTAGCTACCATCGTCACGAATGTGTGACACCCCGTTTTTTAGTAATCCCGCACCTCACACATATGTGACACACTTAAAAGCAGTAAATTGGATTGGAAAAGCAAAAAAGTGAAGTTTTGTTACATTAGAACAATAAGACATTTACTTTGTGCTGGTCAATTTTCTTCTCAGCTTCCGGTAGTGTAAATATTCGGGACATTTTAAATCTCTCAAAATTCGGCTCTTAGATCTCCAAAGTATCAGCTTAAAACTCCTTGATTCGGGTAAGCTTATGTTTTGCAATCCATATCACTTCTTGTGGCCTTACCACGAAGACGATTTGCGATTCTGCTTTGAATCCTATTCTCAAAATATTGCTGAATTGGAAACGCTTGAGGTACGCATAAGATCCTATTTATATCTGGTGTATGATAGCACTGAGGCATCATTGTAGTTCAGATATACTCATTTCCTGGATTTGAGTGGTTCATAATTAAGCATTGTTAGGGTTTTCTTTTTGTCAATCCTGTTAATGATGGGAATCTCTTGTACAAAAGTTGATATCTACTAGTAATTTTGGGTTATTTGGATCTCTGTTAAAAAAGAACTCCATGCATAAAGGCGACCAAATAAGCAGCTTAAATTGTAAAGCAAATCTCTGTAGTGTCGCTTCACTCGTAAATACTATAATAATATAGTGAGGCTGTTGAATTAGTGCAACTATCTCGTGCCTCCAGATCCCGTGGTACTTACCCCGTTTATTACCGAGATGTCGGAGGAGACTCGACCACCGCGGTGTGGGCGGTTCATTCTTCTAGTATCAAACTAATTGCCTTTATTTTATCTGTCGATCTCCCAAGCCAAATCAGCAAATGGATTACCCACGTGTGGTGCCGGCAGCCAACTCGTTAATGGCTGTTGGGGGCAGTTTCATTGCTTCTGTTTCCAGTTTTTTCTTGCCGTAGTACGGGCTCCCGAGGTGCAGTGAGTGCAGAGTACTTCTTGAAGTTGGGCTATGCGGTCATCTTCCTACATCGACGTTACTCCCTGACTCCCTTCACAAATCGCTGTTGTCCTCCTGGGGGCTGGGCCTCAACTCTTGATGCTTGGTTTGACTTTAACAACACTTCCACACTTCCTCATTCCACACCTAAACTTAACCCCGTATTCGCTCAGAGCATCTGTGATGTTATCCAAAGCTACGACAAATTCCGTGAGTTCGTTCTGCTAATGAGTAGTGTTTTTAGCACCAGTTTTGCTGCCTAAACCTGTACATTATTCTTTTAGGGGACCGTCTACTACTCCTTGACTTTCTAACGGTTGAAGATTACCTCGTAAAGCTTCGTTGGCTTTGTTGTTTGCTCAATCGGAGTGATTTGTGTCGTCAGGGTACACTGCTTTTCCTCGCTGCAGCCGTCTCTGACTTCTTCATTTCACACGATCATCTGCCGCGACACAAATTGCACGCCAGTCTAGCTCTCAAAGGGGGTGACAATGACAACATCCAATGCGACGCTGATGGCTCTCTGACAATACATCTCTCACCGGTTCCTAAGGTCCTTGGTCTCATCTCAACTAAGTGGGCCACTTCTACGATGGTGATCTCCTTCAAGGTGTGTTGACCACTAAAATCTGCTGAATTGCTGGACTTATTATCCAGTCATTTGGCATCGAGAGATGTTACTGTTAGATGCGTTTTGAAAGTGAGAGATGAAGCAATAGGTTTACACCAAAATCAACGGGGGGGGGGGAAGTTGTGGTGACAGCTGAGCAAACGGGTCCTATACGTCACACCTCCACAGATGACGATTGGGTTCGTAGATTTGCATTTCTTTCCTCACTTCATTCACCTATTATAAAAGTGTGCCGCTGGGAAAGGATGGTTTACTGAAAGATATGTGATGCTAAGTGGATTTTGTGTGAGAGCATTAAGCCGACCAACATGCCAACTCATGACCCTTCCCACGCTTCTAAGGCACACACCACTTAATTCCCTCAATATTTTTCCGCGTTTGCGGTGGACTGCAGATTTTTACTTGCTGAAGATCAAACAGCGGTTACGACTGACAGCTCCCTACTCGATGCACTACACAGCTGGAAGGTGTAGAATGAAAAATTTTGAGGAAATAGTCAGGCCTCTTGAATCAGTCCGATGAAAGCTCAATTCTCAACATTCATATCATCACAAGGCTTGCCCCATTCCCCGCTTTCAAACGGAAGTGAAATATTACCTCATCCTTCATATTTCCCTGACATCAGCACTAGACGATTCCATGATTGAATGCAAAACTGATTGGAAATTTGGACGAAAAGTAGAGGATAGAAACGGAGGTGATTAAGGTTTTCTGATTCGGCGCATTTTTATAGCGTAGGCGAAAGTGATAGTGATAATCTGTAAATATAGGAAGATTATGATTCATAAGTCCCAAATGTTCGAGGTCATGGACAACATTAAACTGATGTACGTGGTATGATTAGGCGAATTGTTTTTTTAACCCTCCAGCTGGAGACGGACGCCTCCCTTGTTCTGGACCGAGCTAAAGCAGCCCTAAAGCGATATCAAACACACGCGGTGATAGCGAACCTCCTGCAGACACGCAAACAAGAGGCCTGGCTCATTCACAAGCTGGATGAAGGTGGCGGTGATGGTGTTCTGGACTTATCCTCCGAGCACCTTACTGTGACACCATCGTCTTCTGAGGAGCTCGAAGAAGTCCTCACCCGTCGCGTCGCTCATCTCCATACCACTTTCCTGGCGTTTCAAAAAGGAACTACTTGTTAGTTGCGTTTTGGGTACATACATGCACGCGCTCGCGCTCCATCTGTGTATTTATGATTACTTTGCTTACCAATCAATTGTTACCTTTAATTCCTCTTTCGATTTGTTCCTCCTGCAACTCGAATGAAGAGTGGAGTAGTCCTTGATGTAGCTCCAAAGTCTGCTGACGTTTACTTCATGGGAGTACTAGATATGGATTTAAAATCGTAAGCAACTCGTATACCCGATTTACCTAACTATCTTCAATACAGAAAGGGCAAAGGCTACAGGAGGAGAGGCTATTGCATTGCGATGCGTAGTTTTAGATAAAGAGCGTCAAGTCAAATCGAGCTAAAGCGCCAACTATGCGGGACTGGATGCTAAATTGGCCCTTTTCGTAATGTTCCAGAATCTGAAATTTAGGAATACAAGCGTAACAATGAACTCAAATGTTGCCGCAGGAAGGGATTTAGGTAAACTTGCAGAGAGCCACAAAAAAGGGCTGTTGAAAACATGACGGCCTTTGGCAACTGGACAAGGCGCAGCAATGAAGCGAGACTAAGGCTAAAGGAATCACAATCGCTAATAAGGCCACAGTTATCCGTCACCACGATTAGAAGACTCTATGCCTCTGGTGTTGCAAGAAGCTGGGAAAGGTGCGGATGTCAACTAAGTGAAAACAGGAAATAAAGGACGTGATCATAGGAAATTTTTACTCAAGGTTTCTAGGACTTCTCGGTAGAGTATTGTTCAGCCTTTTCCATAATTTGTACACTAGCATGTTTGGTGGTGGTTTCAAAACGAAGTCGCGGCAGTTTTGAATGGAAAAATAAGTGGAACCGTCAGAAAAAGAAACGACAGGGGCTCAAACTTTGTACCGTTTCTGTGGGTGTCATTCAGCAAACCAGGTGGTGCCCATGCTTACCTCAATTTAACAACTTCACTAACTAGTAACGACATAAATAAGTTTACCCACTTCACAAACAGCATCAGACTGTTGGACCGCCCTCGATTTCAGCAACGAGCACCGCAACAGTGGGAGACTGCTGCCTAGGTGGGACTCCCCGAAGGTGATAATGAGAGAGGTAAGCCAACCTGATGGATTTATTTACGGTTTTATCCACGTTCGCGTTATGAGAAATACAAGACCCATTAGAGCAAGGAGAGAAACCCAAACTGTGGTAGTGCTGGGTCAAACGGCGTAGTCCATTTCCATTAAAAACGAAAACAAATTTTTATGCAAAAAAACTGCAATTCGAGTCCACCCTTCTTTTAGGCAATAGCGGAAGTCCTGACGATAACCCATGAAAACGTGTCAAATATGGAGTAGGGCTCGTTCAATTGCAATGATGGAGCATGGAAAAAAGAGAAACGGGAGCGTAAAAATGTCTGTATATTTTATTTCAATACGTTTGTATAGCAATGCAAAAACATGCAAAGGAGGAGACGGTGCCTCTATTTGAGACGTCATCTACGACGTTGCATTGGTTCCTGCGAAAAAGGGGGATTATTCACTGGACAAGGAGAATTTACAGACTCAGAAAAAAAAATTGTTGAGAACTCACGCTTAAACATTTCCCGAGCACGTTCGATACTTGCGCGAAAATGGGTAAGATCCTGTTCAGTCTACAAGGGGAATGATTTCAATCATCAAAGGTTGGACATGTGACACCCCGATTTTCCTACGGGCTGCACCAAACCCTATCGTCTGGGGATACATGAATTCAGTTTTAAAAGGTTATAATAACATTCTACAAAGAATAACCCAAACTATTGTCATTACAGAACAACACCAGTTATGTAAGGGCCGAATTTCCTCGAGGAACTTCAGTAATCTTGAGTTGATTAAAGACAATAAGTAAGGGAAAGAATCCTTACGAAAATTTTAATGGGATTATTAACAGCACCATAACTTATACACCTGTTGGCGCATCAATTCAGTGGGCCAAATGAATAAAATGGCCAAAAAACACCCAATTTTAACTGAGGGCGGTCAAAGGGCCACCTACCTTGAACCTCAGTCCTAAAGTCATGACTTCGCCGTCGGGATTCTCAGAGTAGTCCTTGGCCACCCAACAAACGCCATAGTTGGCAACAATGAGCGGTTTGAACTGGGGCATGTCCAGAGAAATGGTCTGATTGGTGCAGATCTTTAGAACATGGTCACGACGCATCAGAAGACGGGCGTGGTTGATGCCACCTTTGAGGTCCTTGTCAGTGGGCAGTTCGGTACGCGGATCGAGAAAATGGGCGGGAGGCAGGTTTTTCGGATGGACGAGAACCTTCATATCCCCGATTCCACGCTCTTTCCACTGGTTGTCAAGGCGTCGGTAGAGCTTACATCGCCTTAGAAACAAGCACACCTCCTCCTCTTCGCCTGTCTTTGTCTACTCATTCGAAAATCAATCTCTTAAAAGGGATTAAATGCGGTATATTAAAAAACGAGTAGAGTAACAGACCTCCACAAGATTCGGTAAGGGAATAATGGGTTCGAATTGAGGATCGGGGTCACTTTCGTTGTCGTCGTCATTATCGTCTTTGTCATCGCCTTTTGCAGAGAAAAGAGTGGATCCTGCACCAGCCCAGGGTGAAGGTGATGAAGAAGACCCAGGGGCAGTCAACCACGAGGGTTTCGCCGAGGCATCCTTGCTGAGAGCTTCAAAACCTCCACATCTACCACCGCTGCCGAACAAGGTACCAGAAAAGCCCTTAAATCCATCACTTTTAAACGGTTTGCCTAAAATCGGAGAATAGGAGGGAATAAGTAGAGGTTTTTCGATAATAGCCGTCAGGCGCTCTGAAACTTTACCAGTTGCAACAGGCGTAGTCTTCTCAGAAACCCCACTAGTTCCGGGTTTGGCAGCTTGACAGGCAGGACAGACAGTCTTCTCGGGATCCACCAACAAGGAGCAAGATTCACACGTCCACGAGCCTGGTTTCCCGCGAAGCGACTGCAAAGCGCTGGTAGTAGCACTGAAGGTAGGAGGAGGAGAGGTGGGCGGAGTAGTAATGACGAGTGACTCGGTACTTTTGACGACCACAAGGGAGGATGAGGTGGATGAGGTGCCCCGATTGATAGCGGCTTCCAACAGTGCATCCTCTTCAGCCTCCTCAGCAGGTGTCAAATCTTCCCGCTGCGAATGGCGGCTACTGCTTCCCGGCTTCTTCAGCTCGTAGGCGTAGAAATCGTCTGGTAGTTGTAGGGCCCGCGCGCGCGCCACTTGCTCAATTGATAGCTATTTTTGAAGAAAAGGAGGTAAAGAGTACTTACTTTAAAGACAACACAATCGTTTCTACACAAGGCTTCAGGTACTACACGGCACAGTAAGTTAAAGGCTAATGTCGTTATTCACTATGGACACCATCAGGATGGTAAACAGTGATAGCATGTGGATGACAGGGTAAGATGAATAGTGCAAACCCTTTAAAGACGGTGACAATCTCGGCCGTTGCGGTGTCGTTTTCACCCCGCAGCACAGTAGTAAATCCCATTAACATAGAGCAAGCGTATGAAACCTCTTATAAAAGCATAATTAACCTTTTGTTTGACAAACCCTTCTGTGAGAACGACGAGTGCAATTATTTAAAGAGATATCTCAAACTGGAAAACTTATGCTCCATATCAGAAAAGCGCTCCTCATCAATGAAGGTGTAGCCTGCTCAAGAATATTCAAATATCATTGACAAAACTGCCGAAAAAGGTACATTCCACTCCTTAAAATGTGATCTTTGCTTCCATGATCACAAAGTTCCAGCATGCCTAACTCATCTCGCAATAGTATTAGAGCAAAGGGCAAAAAAGCCAAACGGGAGAACGATGGAACTTTGACTGGAAATGGTTGTAAGTCAATCATTTACGCGAACAACTCACGAGAAACGATCCGAATTGAAGTTATCAAAAAACGCCCTTAGAAAAAGTCTTCATGGAATGTGATGTAAAAAATGATATTACCACTGAGACCCCTCCGTGAACCATTAAAAAGCTACAATAGTGAAATGTCTTTAGCTACTTAAGTCCAAGAGAAATTGTTGTATAAGTGAGCCAAGCAAATATTCACACAAAAATTATCTGGTCAAGTACGAAGAGCCAACAATTTACAAGAAAATGGAGACAGCGTCTTACCGGATTCTCCACAATCACTAATTCATCTCCTTCAACCTCTAGATCGGCGGGAGCTTCAGCACCCGAGGCTGCAGCAGCAGCTTTCACAAAGGCATCATGAAAGGCCTGTGATTCTTCTAACGTCTTAAATCGCACCGAGAACATCTCCTTCCTGCCCTCAGGCCCAACCTCGTCATCGGAGAAGTCGACAGCCCACCAAACCCAAGGGACCACGAGCGCCTTGCTGCCTTCCATTGGTTTCAGGGTCATGCCAGAGGTAATGGAGTGGTTACAGCACACCTTGTGTACCTGATCCCTTCGCATCACAATGCGTACTCGCCCGGAGGCTGGGGACCGAAGCAACTTAAGTTGTCCCAGACCCCGTTCCTTCCAGACGGTAGTGTCGAAACGGAAAAGCTTTGCACGGGCCTCGAAGATCACCTCTTCGTCCTCCTCCCCAGTGTGCACCTCAACCTTATCCGGTAAATGTTCCACCACAGGTTTAAAGCTGATCTGGGAGAGGTCACTAGGAGTGACGTCATCCTCTTCGTTGTTATCAAAATATGTAGTTATATCCTTCCCTTCTTCTGCCTTTTTGGCTTCATCAATATTCTTACTCTTCACCGGTGTTGGAGGCTTCATTTTGAAGGTGAAAACAGTGCTAGGCTTTTCTAAATTCTTAGCCAAATCGAGATTTGCAAACGCGCCGCTAGCGGACCCCACAGTTTTGTTCTCTGAGGTGTTGAGGGTGGAAAAAGAGAACAACTTGTCCGTCTCGGCTGTTGGAGCAGGCGCGTTACCGAAAATGAATTTTGGGAGAGGGGTAGGAATAAGCTGATTGCTAGAAGCACCGCCACCACCACCGAAAACGAAACTCGTCGATACAGCTGGCGGCGACGTCGAAGCGGGTGTTGAAAAGAATTTGAAGGTGGGTAGTGCCGATGTAGAAGTGTGTTGAGTGGGTTTTGCGCCGGGTTTGGGTGCCTGACAGGCAGGACACTTTTCGGGCTCTTGAGCAACACTAAGAGCACACGTGGCACAAGCCCAAGAGCCCGCCTTTGGCCTGAGTTTCTCCAAACAGCTGGTAATGAGGGCCGGCTTAGGTTTCTCCTTCTCATTGGGATCCTTTTCAGTTACATTTTTAGGTGCCACTGTAGAGGCCTTTTCGAGACAGGATTTCACAATCTTCTCAAATTCATCGGTGATCTCCTCAGTCTTGAAATGAGCCATGAAGAGCTCATCTGCACCATTGGGGATGGGCTTGTCAATATCCATGACTGCAAAGTCTCGCGCTTTCCACATGCATGCCTCAGCTCTTTGTGAATGACGCTTTATGTTGATTCCAGGAAGGATGTAGTGGTTGGCGCATAACTTCATTATCTATTCAAAACAAGAAAAAATGGATGATAGTGAAATTTGCAAAAGTTGTAGAGTTCTTCATCCTCTAACGTGAGAAAATCTTACCTGCTCCCGTCGCATCACAATGCGAAACTTGACGGCTGCATCATCAGCCAGAACCTTGAGCTCACCAATGCCCCGAGCTTTCCATTCCCCATTAGAGGACGAATCCGACTTATCCCAACGGAAGAGACGAGCACGGTGGCAAAAGAGCACACGCTCACCCTCCTCTCCAGTGATCGGTTGCACCAATTCCGGTAACCTCTCTACACAGGGTGTAAATTCCACCTTGGGCTCAAATGCCTCCGGCTTATCCTCGTCATCTTCTACCTCTGTCTCCGCCTCCTCTGCCTTCTTCGAGACATCGGGACTACCGGGGGATGGCGAAGTGACAGAAGGTTTGTGACCAAAGGGGAGAGTGCCAAAGAGAGCCGACGTGCCAGCAGTGTCTGGACTTCCAAACTTGCTGAAACTGAACAGTGACGAAGTCTCCGTTTTGAAGCCATCAGTGGCAGTGGTTGCGGCAGGTTTAAACGCAAATGGGAACGGTTTTGGTGCAGGTGATGACGCGGCTTCCGCCGGTGGAGTGTCCTTGAAATGATGTGACAAAATGTTGACAAAATAGCAGATAAATTTCGACAAAGAAGGAAATGCGATCAGTATTTACCTGCTTTGAATCAGGGGACGGTGTAATTTTCGGTAGCCCCGTAGCTGTGGCACCAGCAGAAGCGGCAGGCAAAGTTGGTGGTGGTTTCACAGGTTGTACCGGTGCGGTTGTAATGGTTGCTGACGAATCTACTTTTGGTGAGTCAACAGAAGAGGCTGACGTTGAAGTAAAGGTAGCAGACGTGCTTATACCAGCAGGGAAGAGACAGGTTGCTACGGACGGAACGCGGAAGTCCACAGGTACCGCTGAAATGGCAAAGGGGTGAAAAATTGAACTCACTTTGTGATATATATAGCATCACCACTACCACTAAATAGTGATTGTAATATAGTTTTTACACCAAAAATTTACTATGGTTGTCACGACGTTAGGTTTTTTAAAAATGGGGCTTTTGAAAAAGCTGACTGTAAACTCTGCTTCCATTGAGGCACAACCGTAATCGAACGGAGCTTAACGTCTGCGCTCTGCCTTTCACAATCCACTCACAAATGACGTAACATGTACAAAGTGGAGATTGAGCAAAGCTGCGTTTTATTACAATCTAAACTGCCATTCGTCTTGAGTTGATCATTAATCATGTACCCTGAAAGTGAATCTGACTTTGCTGGATGGAAGTATTTGTTGTGGGTCGGTGAAATTGTGAAGAGTTGAGTAGGCACAAGCTTTCAGTAAACTCTAGACTTGGGCTCTGCACAATGACCACTAACGAAGCGAAATCGCGTTTCAATGAATCAAAATCCACCTTAAAGGAATGTCTAATATGTTACCAGGAACGCAAATCTCTGAATCATGGCGTAAAAACGCGGTACCCTTCTCATCAGTCTGCTTCTGGACAAATATGACTGAAAAGTGATTGGTGAATAGGACATACTCGCTACAGAGCATTGTCCAATTATCATAAGCTCAAATAAAATCCCCAATAGTTAGCTTTTCGGAGGATCTGATTTAAAGAATCGCGCTCAGGCCTTCAGCATCACCCCTACAATGAGAATTTATCCTACCATCACCGTTCCGGTCCCACAAATAGTCACAATTTATGAAGACTTATGATAACCTCAACAGACGAATGATCACGGGGAGCGAATGACGAACAAACAAAAGTTATGTAGCAAAGGAATACTTTTAAGGAGCGTTTGAATGCACAAAGCCTTCAGTTTTCATAGGTTTTAATGCCATTTTCGCAGTATGGTCTACCACCCCTTTCTGCATGTTAATAGCCCGTACTAATACAAGCTACTAATGTTCAAAACTCTGCTTACTACAGGAAAAGAAATACCAACCTGGAGGCGGCACTGTGGGCGGAGGATAAGAAGGAGGTGGAAGTAAAAAGCACGATCCCCCCGTTGTTCGTGGCATCTGCTGTTGTTGCTGCTGCTGCTGAAAGGCGGCAAGTTGAGAAAGCGCTAACTGGGCCTTCTGTTGGTTCTCCAACGTGAAAATGTCACCGGGTCGAAGCATGGCGGATGGTTGGGCTGGTGGTGGTGGTGGTGGTATATGCGCCGGATGAGGGAAGGGAGGAGGAGGCGGAGCAAAAGAAGGCATAGCAAGGGGCAGCCAATGGCAAAAGTCGCGCAGGACAGAGGCCACCTCGCGTAGAGACTCCTGCAACGCCCGCCAATCCTCCAAAGAGGGCACGGGCTGAGCAGGTGGAGAAGGCTGCCGGACGGGAGTTGAATTGCGCTGCTGTTGCTTTTGCTGTTCTGCGATAACTGTGTCTAGTTGATTCCGCGTTTCCTTTAACAAACGTGACAACTCCTTGTTTTGCAAACGACTCTTCGCCAACTCTGCGGACGTCTCCGACATTACGCGTGAGAACTCCATAAATGAGGGCATCCACTGTTCCACCACTTGCGTCATTAATTTCGTCTACGAAAAAAGGGACGGTAAAAATCTCTTATTTTCACAATCGTGTATTTGTTTCTACAAGCGACCTCGAGGATAAAGGGAGCCCGAGGGCTCAAAATTCATCCTCACGAAACATCAACCAACCAGAAAGCAAGCGTGAATCGCTAATTCCCGACATGGGAAAATTCGAGGACGAAGAGGAATTTACAACATCTAGAAATACAAATGTCAAAATTTTGAAGTGAAACCCCTTTCTACCAAACCCAGAATGCAAACCTACCTGCAAGTCGGAAGCTAAAGAGTTGGGAGCTGCAGTAGCACTCATGGCAGCAGGAGAACTAGTAACCCCGGGCGACCGATAAGGACCGAATATCGAAGTTCGACCTCCATTAGCATAGGCTCCATAACCAGATGACATGATTTGCGTTTGCGCTGGATCAGTTGACTGGACTTCACTCGATTGAGCTAGTTGTGGCGCAATGGGCAGCGTCACAGGGGACGAGAGTAAAGAACAAGATAGATGAGAATGGGAGTAAAAACAGTCCAGGAGCTCGAGGAAAAAGATCGAAGGCAGAAAAAAACCGTTTATTCAATGAAAGACAGAATTCGCGTACGATGAGACAGCGTGTTTAAAGGGAAAGCGCTGCGAATGAAAAAATTATGCAAAATATAGCTCTATATACCACTTAACTCGGATATTCGGCAGGCCTCAATTCAAACTGTGATACTACCAAGCCCGCATTTGAATTCATATCCGTAATAGAAAGACTAAAACCACCTCAGACTGATCACACAGCTGCCCCAAAAACCTAATCCGTAGGGAGAAAGTATCTACCCAAGAGAAAGCCGAAACACAACCGAAATTAAAGCGCGAGTAGAAAATCTACAAAAAAGGGAAACGAGGCCGGAAGCACAGCGAGCGGACGAGAAGAGCTGCTCACCAGAAGCGTTCGGCAATTCCAAAGCCTTCTGTAATGACGTGATAGCATCAGAAAGATTCCTTGTCGGCCTGGCCTACGGACACAAAGATATGCACAGGATGCAGAAGCTAAATTTAAACTTCCTCCCCTTCAATCTTTCACACGCATACCGTGGATTCGTCAGTAAATGGGGTTCTTTGTACGGCTCTAAGCGTAGTGTTCAGAAGACTCAGTGCAAGATTCCCCAAAGGTTTTATAAGAGGCGAGGTTTTGCTCAATCTCACCGCATTTTCGACCAGTTTCGCGGCCAGAAGTATGCACTCCACGTCAGTAGGAAGACCATGATCTCTCAGATATTGCAGATGGCTTATCAATGTCTCCAACTTGGGCGGTGGGTGTTCCAGCCAGTATGAGGCAAGCCAACGCCAACCGAGGAAGAACCACGCCTGATCCTTTGAAGTCATAGTAGTGAGATTATCCACATGAGTGCCGTGCCACCAATCGCAGTTTAGTTCTGCTGGAAAAAGGATACCCTCATCGGAGTACCTTTCTCGTACGCTTTAAATGGAGAGTCAAATTTTAAACACCGTACTTAAAGGACGAATTATAAGACTCAAAGAAAAAAGTACCTTGGGGCAGGAGAACCAAACCGAGCGAATTCAGAATTCTGCATCAAGGCGCTGAGACCAGCTTCCCATGCCCGAGCCGCTCTTGCCAAGGCAAAATCAGTAGCAGAGGCCTCCAAAGGTAAGCGGGTGATGGCCTGAGCCACACGAAGAATTAAACGAGCTGGCATAGTCTGTGTTGGCCTTACGAAACGTAGCTGATCAATAAAGTGCTTCAGAGGGGATTCGTCATCACTGCAAGGGAAAACACCACTAAATGATAAAGAAACGCCAACCCAACTCACGAGACAAAGACTTACGCTGACTTATTTTTCGCACATGCACACAAGCCATTCCAACATCGACGCTGCATAGAACTTGGTAGCAAACGAGTGTTTAAGAGGCAGAGTGGTTGGGGTGGCCAAGACAATGATGTCGCTTGAGCATGACCCCTTGAGGTCTCCGAGGATGTATGTCGAATCAAATAAGAAATGGATAAAGCCACTAAAAACACTACTGCATCGAGCTGGCAGACTTTACAGTTCTCTGCAGACGGGGGTGTACTTGAAAAAACTTCCCTAACCGCTTGAAAGCGGAAAAAAGTAGTTATCAGAACACGAAAATAACCAAAGCTGATAGAAGTTGGAACAAACTCACAATCAACGATAATTTTGAGACGAGCTGCCGGAAGAGCCAAATCAGTGTCTGATGTGGTGTCTGCCTTTACCGGACGCAGAACGTACCAGAGAATAGTACTTAGATCACCCGGTCTGTATTCCAGCAGTTTTAAGTAAAGCTCCTCTGCGTTGTATAAACAAGCAGCTCCACCCTTAACACGCTCCTCTAACCCAAAAAGAAATTCAAATTTATGCTGTTCGTTCTTGGATAGGCTGTCTTGGCTCAGGGCCTCAAGCAAGGTCACATTCCAACGAGCCTGACTGTGGCTAGACTTTTTAGCCAGCAGTGCTGACTGCAGCCTTAGTGATAGTCCGTCACCGTATAAGTGCTTCCATACTGATTTTGAGAGGATTGAATCACTAGAAGGAGCATTTGTCTTGAGAGCAGCTGCGCGTTGAAGACATGACTCAATGAGAAAGTGTATATTCGCATCGACCTTTTTCTATAAATGCGATCGAAGCATACAATCATTGCAAAGTATATTAAAACCACCTTTTTAGCGAGCCTCTGAAAATATATAGAAAGATAGAAAAAGAGACGCAACTGAATTTCAGTGGCAAATTCATTGTCACAGGAATGCGGTGAACGCAGTAATTTCACAATGTATTCATCAAGTCGGGCCAAAGTGGATAGGAAGTCGGATAAACAAGCCGTGTGTGCAGCAAGCCGAAGAACTTCGACCAGGGCGAAACCCCGGAGCGTATCAATATGCTTGCACCAAGGG
Source organism: Echinococcus granulosus (assembly GCF_000524195.1). Lineage (NCBI taxonomy): Eukaryota > Metazoa > Platyhelminthes > Cestoda > Cyclophyllidea > Taeniidae > Echinococcus > Echinococcus granulosus. The sequence continues at coordinate 517,335 of NW_020170382.1, read as the reverse complement.
TACGTATTACATGAGTCGGGCACATGCTTAAGGGAGCTGGGTAACAAATACGATAAAGTACCGAAACGAAGTCCAGCACGGCATTATACCACGCAGTTCTATCGATACACACAAAATCATTAATAGTTCTGACACATAAATCGAAAGCCTCATCATATTCCCCACGTGATAATAAGGTTTTCAAAAGTGAAACACGTTGTCCCAAAGATATCAACGGCTACAGGAATCATAACCATTAGAACACCTACATCTCCAATATTTTCAGCACTTTTATAAAAAGTTCGGAAAAACGGTAAGCAAGGGGGTGAGATTTTTCTTAAATCTTGATATTTCTAAAGAAATAATATAGTTGTTATAAGTTTACTTTGTATCTTTCCATTGGAAGATGGGATTTTGAAGCCAGATCACGAACTATTAAAAAAAATCATGGAAAACTAGGAACATGCAATACTTTTTAAATTCAATTGTGTATTTGAGGGGTCCAACTCATAGGCCTTATGATAGGCTTCAACGGCTCCAGGAGCATCACACTGGGCCTCTAGGATTTGACCAAGGAGCAGGAATCCTGGCAAATAATCTCTTCTTATGGAAAGAAAGTCACCAAGATACCTAAAAGTAAAAAAGATGAGTAAGCCTACTTCCGAGCGCTTTTGTAGTCACGAACGCCAAGGTAAAGCTTGGCGAAATGGTATCCATAGGATTTTTCCTAGACGGAGTTAAGGTAACTTATATAACTACTTCTCGTGCAACTGAAACGTCAGACAGGATAGTATGAACGTATTTATCAACTTGAGCCCGTGTGGAGAACATCGAGCCACCACATCAAAAACGCTATACAAACGACTATAGCATACTTCGACCAATCAAAACCTAACACTGCAGCCACCAGTCAAATTAAAGTCCCAAAAGGGCCTGGAACCTAGATAATGAAAATGAACAGACCACTGATAATGAATCTTTAAACATTTTTTGACGAAGCTTTTCGCATTGCTTTTGGTGACAGAAATCAAATTTTACGCTTCTCTAAACTGTCTATATGCTATTGGAAGTGCTAAATCACATTTTCAGTGCTTTCATGAGCACCTGGTTTAGTTGATTTTCGCATAAACTGTAATGTGACCATTTTTTTATTTTTAATTAGTAATTTTTTGGAACGAAATTGTTGAAGTCGTTTTAACCTTAAATTATTGCACCTGCTTTTGCACCGAACAATTGGATTTATCTATCAGCATATTACGTATTTTTCGCACTATAGAACATTAGCACGTTTTTTCTGCTAATTATATAATGTTGGATTAGTGCATGCTTTTTTAGCATTTGTTGTTCAGTCTAATCAGCTGTTTCCCAAGGCTATCCTGCGCGATAGTATACGCGAAGTGAAGTGGTGGGCTTCTCTCCTTTTACTCCTCCCTAACAGACATATCTATAAAAGCAAACCTTCTTTTCTAATGACTTGGAGAGGAAGCTTAGTGTGCGTATGTAACGATAATACGCATTGTTTTCAGAACAAAACCCTGAATTCTATGTTCAATCTGCCAATGGAAATAAGATTTTGCATTGCGCCGTTCCGTGGATTTTGCTATGCCTCTCCCGATAAAACGCATGAATTGCCGCTGTATTTACAGGATTCTTACTGGTCTGCTCCAAAAGTGGATACATATTCAGCAAGTCTTGAGGGTTTTAGTCAAGATGTTTCCTTTAAATACGGTTGTCTACACTTTTCTCCATTTTTGTTTTTTATGTGCAGTGGGCACCCTCTTGATCGTGGCACAAATACCTTGCTCTCATGTTGCAATAAAAATGACACCTGCAATTATTATTTGAGATTCCGAAGTCCGTACACCAAGACATTTGATAGTATCACTGGTAATGAAAAGGTGCATAAACAAAACCGTGATTTGGGAAAATCCAGTTTTGAGCACATGTCTTTAGAAGCAATGCCTTTCATGTCTGACACTCCATTGGGACCTGAACTTTTAATGAAATCACATTCGTTACTGGAATCAGACAAACACCTTACAGGGCCCCGTGAACAAGGCATTACTTCACCAGGTCTGATTTCAGTCAAAAGACTGCCCCCTTATATCCCCATGATTATTTTGGCTGGAGTGATTTTCCTGTTGGTAATTATCCGGTTTGTGTCCTTTTTACTGTTTTCAAATTATTTCCACCAAAAACGAAAGGAAAGTGAACGATGCTCCTGGGTGTACTGCATTACCTCGCCCAAGCCAAAGTTGGTTTTAAACAGCTCTTCCGTCGCATCAACAAATTCAACAAATTTGCAAGAAAGTCAGTCGTTGTTCTCTTCTCAATTCATTCAAAACAAAACCTTTTATGGGAAAATGGTGGTTCACAAGTTAGAATTTTTGACTTCGTTCTCACGTGATCGGAATTCCGAAATCCTATCAGGTTTGTTTGCTGTTTGTATAGAAATGGTTCTATTTAAGTACTAGAGACGCAAAAATTTGGTTGGGGTTTAGTAGTTAGTATTTAAATAAGACCAGTAGAGTTAATTATTCCATTTTTTGCCTCTTGTATCTGCTTAGTTGATTACGATCAACTTTAATAAAGGTATCGTAGTTATTAGACAATTCCATTGCTTGGATTTCATCTCTTCATCTAGGTATTTGTTGTATGTGAATTTCAGCATGCAAGTATTCCATTAGTGATAAGTATGATTTCCTTCAGTGCCAAATTAAGAAGTACTTTTGGTAGTTATATGTGAGTGAATTAGAGGTCAAAAATGGCCTAACTCTTCCCCTTTGTGTTTTTATCAATCTAAACTATTGCACGCAATAAATACCTCTTCCAATTATTAGTTTCATAATAACATGTTAATTGTGGCCATTTTAGTGACAGTTTACTAGTTATCTAGGCTTTTTATGAAAGGCATCTATTTTTGCGAATACTCCATGTCAGTAATATGCGTAGCTTCAATGCTGAACTGGATTTTTTGTAGTAATGGCACCTGAATAGTAGTAGCTTTGTTATCCACCCCGTGTTGATCCATTCATTGTGCCGAGAGAGCTGACAAAATGGGTATTTTTTTGGAGAGGGGGGAGGCAAAGGATCATCGTAATTAAGTTGCTCTTTTAATATAGCTATTATGCGTCTAAAATAGATGTTTTTTCCAACTGCGGACCTTTTTGTGTTTACAAATCTCATAAAAGACATGGGTTTTAATGAATCGGGTAGGCAGTTAATGCTTTCTGTCATAAGTAAATGTCAGTGAGGCAGTTATTTTCTTACGATTTTCGATTTTGACTTTTACCCTTGATATCATTCTGATGTTCTGGCAGCTTGTTAAAGAATTAGTCTTTTTGATGTAAGCTATTGGAGAGTCTGAATGTATTTGGAAAGAACATTTTTTCCCGATTTACCACGTCAAACAAGCTTTTGTGCAAAAGAAATTTCATGAAATGGGGGATAATTTTATTTTTTTTCTCGTTTTCCTGGAGAGGTTAGTATACTCACACTACTTATGGCTTTATCTTCTTTAATCGTCCATTCTAAAAATTTAAATTTATAAGTAAAATTTGTGATCATTTTATTCATCGGCCGCCAAATGGCGGAGAAGTACCTCGAAGACATCTGCTTTCTTTTTGTCTTAAATATGCACAATCTCAACATCATGATTGTTGTTTCTTTATGGAGCGTGAAGAATAGTTCGGTTATCAATAGTTTATTATTTGAAGACAATTCCAAGAATGAGCTATTACTGTAGCGTCCTGAGGCTTCTTTGAAGAGTAAAGACTGAATACTTGGGCACAATATGCATTGTCGACGTGCAGTGGGACTTGGGGCTACTGCCATTGCCCGGAAGCCAGGTCACTCGACGGAGGCCCCAAGTACTCGCTACTAAAACGGAGAATTAAACACGCAATTAACGCATTATATCTACCTTTATTAATTCTTTTTTTTTCCATTTTTTTTTATTCATGGGTCTCAATATTACCCTTGACTTTGCTAACTTTGGTATATTATTAAGTACGTTGGTTTTTGTTGACAGCGTCTGCCTATTTTCGTTCTGCTCCGATTTCTCACTAAATATATTCCCTCGTTTTATTTTTACTAGTTTGGTGGTTAATATTATATTTGAACGCCTTCCTCTCGCAGCCAAGTACGAGGATGAGGTAGTGAGTGTACGCCTCCTGCATCCCGCTAGCCCATCGAGGTCGCTGATGTTGTGGAAACGTCTTACTTGCCTGCACGAAAAGTGTGTTCTTCGGCACTCCTCTCTGAGTGGCATTAATGCGGCTGACGTATGTCTGCTAGCGGACCTCCGATGCCGTGCGATGCCGCATTCAACGTCTGAGCCCACTGCTACCAGTGCCCTTTGCGCCTTCACTATCAGTGAATTTTACCCTTGGGGCTCACTCTTCAATTTTATGCAGCAGAACTCGCCAACAGACTCCCAATACACCTCTTCAGCTCTCACCTTCGCTCTATGCGCTCTCATCGATGTCGTAAACGGAATAACCTTTCTTCACAGCGGTAAGTGGTTCCTCCAACTCTAGGTTATTTGTAATGTATTTTTCACAATTTTGTGGTGTTTTCTTCATTGGCCTGATTGGTATATCCAAAGGTTGAACTCTCGTAAACTTTACATTTTCTTTCATGGGAATGATTAATGGACTGCGGTCATAACTTTAAGCATTATTCTCTCTTGAGTTGCTTCCGCTCCCCGATTTGGAGTGTACAATTATCTATTCCTTGAATGCGTCTAAAATCTTACGAGCACACATTTGTCGTGATAATTTATCACCATCCAACTGACAGTGAGTTATCTCGACAAAATACTGAGCCTCCCCATGGGGGCACATTCGTAGTGGCAGTGGTGATGACATGGCTAAGAGAAGGGAGGGAATTGGGTGGAGTCCCAGCCTCTGGCAGATTGCGGTCCGCTCACGACTTCAAAAACAATTTGTTCACAGGCTGGAGAGGAGGCGGTGGACGATGCCGCGCCGCGGTTTGCGTCTTGATTTCATCTCCGTTATAAAAGATAGACAGGGAGTAGATAGAAAAGATGATCACTTGTATGGAAAATAAAAGCAGCCCCCTATCTGTTTCTAGGGTGCTTTATGTTTGCATGTATGATTTAGTGGTGATCAATTAGCATGCACCGTCGTCATGACGACGAGGCAGACGCTTGCGATAAATTTCATGGCCATGACGGAAGACAACAAATGCTTGTGTGTGTAAACGTACAGACTCATGCAGTGCGATGCATCTGCGGCATTTTTCTCCAACCTCGTCCCGTTATCTAACCTGTGCCTGGTCACCTATGTCTAATGCCAAAATAGCCAGTGGCTACAAGAGAGAATGTTTAATGGTGGATAGCCGTTAATACTAGCTTCTCTCAGTCAAATGGCCATCTAGGATGGGCGGCTAAATGACTTAAGTTTTCTCAAACGGTTGCAATGGAGTAAGCCTGCTTTCTTGTTTTTTTTGTCGGTCCCTCCTTCATTTCCAATGAATTTTTCTTAAAGGTATTTTCATTCAGCTAGATTATGTGTATTCCAAGTAGAGACCAAGCTCACCTTTATTCTATATAAACGGGACTTTCTGCATGCGCTATGCTGTCGTTAGTAATCCAGGTAACCTAAGAAGATGACATGAGTCTTGTCACTCTTTAGTAGAAAACTAAGAGCACACGACATATGAAGAGTTACATATCTTACCAACCTAGTTACCACTGAAGGCGTTATGAGCACACTAGTTTGAAGGACGATTTATTATAAAGGTGCAGAGGGGTTAGTAGGAAACATTAATGTATGCGACATAGGTGGGATTCAATGTCATTGGTATGAAGATCGAGTCGCTAATGACTGAGAGTCTTCGTGAGGTTATATATAAAATCCAGTAGTGTTCTGCTGCTCGAGGTGTTAAAATCAAACCTTTAAATAAACGGAACCGCTTTTTCTGCCCAATTCTTCTGTCTACATTCATACTAACGTTTCACTTATTCAATCAATGCCTCGGCATCAAAACCGTTCAGTTGATTTGCCAGTACGACTGATCAATCCTAGGACACCCTACTTCACTTCACCCATCTCGGCATCCGGTGTGTGCCAACTTCCTCAATTTCACATATTCCTCAGTGATTGTGTTCACTGCTGCCACAGGCAGATCCATATCTTGCACCGTTTTGTCACAGCACAAGTTAACTGTGTGTTAGTCAACACCAACGGACTGCCTGAGTGTTCGCGACACTGAATGAGTGTCGAGATTGGGAACTGCAACTGAAACCGCCACGGTCAGAATGGTCGCTGGCGTCCAGACGTGCATCTGCCCATAAAGTATTCGCGTTTGAAGCATTCCAATGGCCACTGCTGTGTCGCACTACAGCTCCATACTGTGGTGGGAGTCTTTTGCATGAGCAGGTATCCTCAGGCTCGGTCTTCACATTTTTGTGTACAGCAACAAGAAACTTCAACATCGCCACGCGTTGTTCCATACGAACACGCACTGCCGCTGTTTTTTGCTACTCATCTTTATTTTTGATGTATGGAATGGACTGGTGCAGCATTTGAGCTCTGTCTCAATGTAATGAGTCGCAGTTTCCGCCCACTGCCCCGTGTAGAACCGCCACGTTAAAATGGAGAGCTTCAATTTGATCTAAATGCTTCTTGAGCAACACATGTAATACGCAACTCAAGTAGATACAAAATTCCTCAATAAAATGAGCTAACGCAACCTAACGCCTTTACAGACATGGCAGGTACAAGGGGACGACCGGCCCTGGCTCACCGTAATATCTGTCTGGAGAACCTCCACCTTAAGGTCGACGGGGGCATTTGCATAGGTGGTCTGGAATACGCCATTTGTGCTCCACCCTCTCCCCTACCCCTCCCCGCAGAACAACTGATGCAGATCTTTAATGCTCACCTCCGCGACTGGTCGGCGGCTCAACTCCCAATTTACTCTGATTTTCATTGCTCGAATGTCCTCTCTGATGGTGATCATCGCGCCCCCATTGCTTCTGTGCCACTTTATCCTGATTGGTGGCCTGTCTGCGGACTTCAAGTTGGTCTCCCGACTTATATGGCACCGGAAGTATGTGATCAAGACAGATATGCTGCCCCTTTGGATAGATGGAGTAGCCCTGAGTTATTTGATGTGAAATGTCAAAGTTGAAATCTGATATTGTGTTAGTTATTCTTGGTTTTTGCCAGTACTTTGAAGATGGATCTTCCCTACCTTATGTGCATGCTCACTTGTGATTTTTTTCCTCCGATTTGTTGCCCTAGGCTCCCGAGTAAGTGAAAACAGGTCAGAAAATCATCTTAAGTAATTTCCACTGAAAATCTTTTGGTAATTTTATCACAATAAGCCAAAAAATTGTCTTCACGCGAGTGCATCTATGATGAACTACGTGCGGGTGAGTAGCAAAGTAAGCTAAAGAAATTGGGTAGGATTTCCTCTCACTGACTGTGCCCCTTAGGCAGCAGCTCAAAAGAGTGTAGGTCCGGAAGTAGCTGCACTATCAGATCCAGGTGAATACCAGCTTATGTGGCATGCGTAGGACCCAATGCCTTCATCATGCAGCCCAAATTGTGAGAGACTTATCAGGTCTGCCCACTTGCATACATTCATAGTCCACTGCCTAGATCCCACAGGAGAGTAGACCACCACAGCTTAGACGTTTTACTGGTTCTAGTCTAACGTCAATATTGCCATTGCTGTTTTCCCTATCCAAATGCTGCTCAAATTTTTTTGCTAAAGTGTTTATTTATTCTCAGACCTCGAGTCTCCTATATCTGCTTTATTGTTTAGAACTTAATCTGTTTGAGGGCGTATAAAGAATGCATGTGACACATTTGTGATGTTGGGTTCAGCTGAGGGAATTGGTGTATTGCCTATATCTGACGCTGGCAGTGAACGCTTAAATCGACATAAGTAGCACTCTGCTACATTGTCGATCTTTTTAAATTCACACGTCTTGAGACCATCTATTGGGCCTAATTTCTGCAAATTTTTAGGTGTGAAGATATTTTCATGCTTTACTTGGTATTTTTTGGTAATTAACCTTATAATATGCCAATGAGCGCTTTTATTTTTACCAAATCTTTGGGCATAAAACGTCCAATTTACCACTTCCTCATTTTTTTGTCACTTGTTCATACCATTGAAGTGATTTGAGCTGTAATTATCCCCAGTGCGCTCTTTTTTCAGCGACTCCCTTGTACAATCAGTAATAAATAAGAAATTGCGTTCTCGTTTGAATGTGAATTCGGTCTGAACGCAGACAGCGGAAGAGTCGGGACGGAATTTTTAAAATACATTTGACCATTTATTGAATTTATGCCATGCTTTATCCAGGGCATGAGACTTCCTGTTCTAGCAGACTACTTTATCTTGAAAGTAAGTACCCCATGTTTGAGATCTGGAGCGTGACCAGAGTATACAATTGTGAGGCAAATGATTTGCAACCTACAAGGATAATTTTTTCAGGCTCAATTGTCTTTACAATTGCTATAATGCAATGCGAACTTATCGTTATGTTGTTACTTGGGCCAGATTGCAATGGATTTTGCCAACTATTTATAAACTTTTGGAACAAAAAAACGGATTGTCAAAACACCGGAAATTACAAAAAGATAATGGTACCCTCTCCGTGTTTGCCTTCATAATATCCAATTACCTTGGCTCAACACTTAAAACATTTGGGATAAACCACCTGAGTGGAGAGACTGGACAACTGAACTAGTTCTTTTGTGGGAATTAGGTAAGAAAATAACAAAATACAAGCCATCTTACTGACACGACCAAAAAAATGAGAACGCATCACTGCATTGCTACTTGGAAAACACCTCACTATATTCCTTTCAACAATTATAACATTCCAAAACAATAATTGAATTAGGAAATTGGACGACGAAATTACCAAATGTCTACTTGCTAATCTAGGAAATCCAGCACTCACCCATCCATTAACTTCTGCCTTTTCCGGTGTGCTTTCTTTAGATTATGGAAGAGACCCTTTTTCCCTTCTGCTTTGAGTCGCACAAGCGCGCAGATGTCTATGCCCTCGGCATCATGATTTGGGAGATTGCTACGTGGGCTTTGGGGCAAAGTGTCGGCCATTTTTGGGTAAGTGGCCAGACCAACAAACTATCTCACTTCTTCGCATTCTATCCCCAGCTTCCCTTTCCAGGTCCCCCGAGATGCTGACATACCCACGGCGAGGGAGATGGTTTGCCTCAAAGGTCAGCGACCTCGCCTGCCCATTTTATCAGGTAGGTTAAAATATGGTGAATAATTTCTTAGTTAATTATTCCCTTATTCCACTTATCTACGCCGGATTCCTGAATAATGAAAAGGGGCTTACATTCTCCGTTGTTGCAACAAAAGCTCCAGTTTCAACCCTCACCTTAAATTTGCACGGATTAATTATTAAGCGGGAAACTGTGGTTCACGTCGGTGGGGGTTGTAAAAATAGGACACTTCTTCCAGCAAAAAAGTTGTTTACATATGATAGTTTGACACAGTATCAAAAAATGCGTCTAGATTAGGGATTAGATGGAAGACGGAAGAGACACACCTGTCCCTACCTGTCCCTCAATTGTTCTAGCTTTTTTCTCCAGTCGTTTAAAAGTAGGCATGTCTTATAGAGTGTACGCGTCTATTCTGGCCGAAGCGTCTTTGAATGTTACATGTTTCTCTGAGCGGAATAATCAGCCTCACATTAGAAGCGACTAGCGTTTAAGAACAAAACGGATTCCAAGTCGTAGAAACGATGTCCCAATTTTCTTTTTCCTCCTGTCGAGAGTAGGCAATATAATGTAGCACGAAAAAATGTGCAAAGGCGACTACTCAATCCAACGCCCATTTATCTCGATAATGACGCATCGAGAAATGTGCATTCACGATAGAGGGAATCCATTCGTCTTAAGGATGCAAAATGAGCACACTTAGGGGCATCAGACCGTTCAAGGCCGACTTTGCTAGGCTCAGATGTTAGGTAAGTTGAAGTGGTATTGAACAGATTGAATTGGACGTGAAAATAATGTTAATTATTGGAAGTTGGAGCCGTAATTATACCATACTAGCCTGACGCAACCGGTGGAGAACACGTCACATCCAGTTGCTGTCGAGTCAAGGCCCAGATCAGGCATTTTAAAGGTTAAATGCAAGCGATGCTGTTGTTGAAAGTGTTAACCAGTAGGTTCAGAAAGTCCATCGCTTCATTTTCAAAGCCCGTTTTGCAGGAAATTGTACGCACACACACACAGGCAAACAGCAAAGCAATTTTTCAGCGCTCCGCCCCCCCTCCCTGCCAATCGGCTAGCCAACCAATGAACTACGCGTATGCGTGTGTACGCGGTGCGACGGTCTCCGCTCGCATCTGTTTTTGGTCGTGTGTATGTGCGGACTTGCACACCCCCCCTCCCTCCACCACACCTTGCCATTATCCGCAAACGGGACCAACGATGCAACGGCATCACGCCAACAGCATCGGCGTTATCGTCACCCGTGTGCGCAGATATGTCATTCGACCGCGGCGGTGTGCTGTGTGCCTTGCCTTTTGATCAGTAAAAAGGCACCGCGTACCGATCCCCTAGAACACAGAGGACACGGTTTAAATCGGGACTCGGATAATTTTATCTCCCTCAAAGGCACTGGCAAAACCACGGCAACCTTGCCCCATACCTACTGTAAAATATATGCTTTGCTACAGAAGATTGTCATTTATGGACGGAAAGGCAAAAGTGAGGACGTGTTTGCTTGCTTGTATGCTATAGGCGGTCTTTTGCAAGAGTGGGTTTGATGTTATTGCGAATCAAACATTGGGCTCTGCGCAAAGAGCGTGTAGCCAAGATTTGGAACTTCCGCCGTCTAATGCTCGAGTTCTCAAGTTGGCTGCTTGAATCGCGAGCTCCCTGGGAGGGTCAAAACTATGTCCCTTTTCCATTTATTGGTTTATATGCCTAATCTAGTGGTGACAACAATGATGATGATGGGGCTGAAGAGAGGTGGGAGATGGCCCAGGGTCGGTGGATATGCTTGCCACACAAAGGCGATGTATAGCGTTGCTCCGTTCTCACATGAAGGCAATTGGGCTCGAAGTGATTGGCATGGTGGAATCAACTACCACGGTCCAAATGGTTTGCCGTTTGAGCACAATATGACCTCAAATGTTTTGTTCTGTTTTCTCCTATCCAGCCCAAAGCATCGCCTAATTATACCCCAGATATGTGTGCCGTCCGGGGTAAGGGTTGTGTGACCCTAGCAATGCAAATCCTACTGATCATTTAGGCTCGAGTAATCGGATCAGGTATTAGTATTGTTCTTTATCGTAATCTTCCCAGTTCTTCTTACCTTTGTCAGGCCGAATGCCAGTCCAATTCAGTCTACGGCAAGAAATCCCTTAAGATTTCGTACTCCTTTGGTGACATACGACACGGTCTTCGTGTGCCCTATTCACTATTCCGTTCCATTTGGAATGTAGAAGAAGTACTCTACTAACATCTCCATTAACGAGTTATTTTACTACTTCAGAAGGGATTCAAATCGAACCCAGAAAGTGGTTTGTGAGATAGACGTGAAAATCGGAAGAAGTGTAAGCTGCATCTCATATTCAACAATTATTATATTATTTACAAAATACTCGGAAAGTTCCCTCACGACTTGACTTGTCAGCACGGCCAAATTCACTCTGAAGCAGATTGCTTCACACTTCGACATCGGCGCTGAATTCCGGACCTCTGAAGCGAAAGAGTTCTTATTCACTTGGGGTCAGGATAGGCCATATTCCTTGGCATAACTAATATCACACCCATGTAGAGCTGTAAGCAGTAGGAGTTCGTGCTTGGAGTCTTCTGTTGATATCCACGGATTTTACCACTGATGCCGATCATCCCGATGAACAGCGCATGGTTTGGACTGACCCACGATGTCGACATGTGCGTCGACTAATGCAACAGCGCCCAGTGGCCACTAACTGCTTCGTGTAGTGCCACCATGCTACCATCTCTTTCTAGAACTGTAAAAGTCACAAGTTGAATTAAATATAAGTTGCATAAGGATATAAAAGGCTCATTTTGAAGACTCTGTGATGTCGGACAGGGAAGCAGACGGTTTCAAATGCAAATGCATAGTGTACAACCAAGGCGTGGATAATACATCTTCAATGGATTGCGATAAAAAGTTGTTTGACGTCTGTAATTTGTGTGTCAGAAGTGAGATTTGTTTTCATTATTTGAAAAAGTGTTTTTTACTTTATCTTTTCATTAATTGCCCGCAGAGGGACAGCATTAGTAACGATGGTAACAGGAGAAAGGTTAGCTTGGTAGTCACTTGCTCTCTCACTTATCGACATTCAAATATCCCATTCATCTGTTTATTCTCCTTATCATTTGCTTCATTGTTTTTAATACTACAGAAGAAATCAATTCCCTGAATCCTCATCAGCTCACCGAGGCAACAGAATGGATGCGTGTTTCCGACTTCTTCAGGAACCTCCTGCCAGAATGCTGGAATCGCGACCCCGAGACGCGGCTAAGTGCTCTACGCATTAAAAAAGATCTGACAAAACTGCAGATGGCGCAGAAGGGGTCGGAAATTTTGCTGTTTCGATAAAATACACCCCCTTTTCCTCTGAAATTTAATTCATGTCTTTCTTTTTCATCGCTTGCTCAACCAAGGAATTTTAAGAATTCTAGTTTGGCACTAGTAATAAACTTTAGTTTCCGTATAATAAGTATTGCCAAATTAGAGTGTCGGAGGGGCGTTTTAAAATCCCTATGTGGTAAAATGTAAAGCATTCGACTAGTGTACATCAAACCGAGACTGCCGTGGAGCTGCCGTGCACATAATTAAGCACGGACCAGTTTCGGTTGCAAAAAAACAGCAGAGATGTTGA
>NW_020170382.1:457473-504370 GCF_000524195.1 Echinococcus granulosus | reverse complement strand
GAGGGCTGAAAAAGAAGGATGATTTCCTCCCCTTAATAATAGTTAACTTCTGTCCTTTATAACTACGTACTGGTTTAATCTTAACATCCTATGGAAGCTAATTCAAATTTCTAAATAAGGGCGTCAGGATTCGCAAACAAAAATTCGATCACAAAGGACTCTTGTGTCATCCTCTTCCAGGAAGTGTAGATATTTTACCATAAACTTTTATTGGAATGACAGTTGTTTAAAGATAGGCAGTCGGGATGTGGGATCGCCCCAGCCAGAGTCATATGTCAGTTAATTATGTTGAATAGGGGCGTAGTCAGAATCAAGTTATCATCTTCCTCCTAGGCGAACAAAACCTTCCCGTTGCATAAGAGTAACTTAATTGACTACATTAAGACCATTAAGGGCATCATGTATTGCAATGTGTAGGATAGACTGTACGTATATGTTACGCGATGATTCCAGTTGTAATTTTGCATTTGGTTGCTCACGACTTAAGTGACATGGCGTTCCAGGCACGTCATTTCTTTTAGCGGTCTATTGAACTTTCTGCACATTTTTATTAATGTTCCATCCCGACTCCTATGCCTTATAATGTCATTGGAGAGGATTCATGCACTCTACAAGTGACAGTAGTATGCAAACTCGATCTAAATGGTTGGCAGTCATGATCCTACCATCACAAAAGTAGGTAAACAGTGAGGATGCCTGAGTCTGAGACGACTCGAATGATTATCAAAGCAACGTGGAGAGATGGCAGTCACATCAATGCAGCAAATTTGCTGTAAGCTAATTAACAAAGAGAGTGACATCGCTCACAAATGTGGAAGACGATGCTTCAAACTCGTGTCTTGTAGCTGAAACGGATCACAGGTAGAAAATTTGGCAGCACTGCACTAAAAACAAGGTGGCAAGGAGGAATGGACGCAGGCTACTAGTCTAAAATAAACATCTTTATATTTCAGTATCCATGTTCGTTCCCAGACAGAGATTCCTAGGACATAAGGAGAGCAATCTTTGTCAAGCTATCACCCACCCTGAGCAGTGAAAAGCCGAAAAATCAAAGCAATGCGGTTCATGGATAAGACTTGACTCTCGATCCTTCAAAATCAACCAGATAGATCATTCACTTGGATATGGGATAGCATTGACGGAGAATTACTGTATAAGCCCGTTCCACGGATCCCAGTTACCAACATAGTGACTTGCAAGATGTCGTGTTCATGGCATTCCTGCTAAATTGTACCAGGACTCTAGCTAGATCAATGCAATTTATAACGCACTCAGGATACACTCAAAGGCATAAATGCAAGAAGTACGATTTTCTTTATCTGAGTAACGACAAAACCCCTTTGATTAAAGGAATAGCTTTTCGAAGAGTGTGGAAACACGGATGAGAACGAAGGCATAGCAGTAGCTTAAAGTCAAGTAAAAGCTGTAAAATTAGAAAACACAAATCGTACATATGCCACGCCCCAAAATTAACTGTGTAGGACGAGGCTTGTTAATTTTCTCTTCTACTCTTTGAACGCCCAAGGCTGATTTGGTTTTGTTATGTTTATTGCCTATGGTAAATGTGGGAGTGAGTACAAGGTTAGGGAGGTTTAGTCACGGAACTCTTCGCCAGATTGTCGGATATTAAGCACTCCTCAGTTACAGATTCCATCTGGCTACCAGCCTCCTTCCTACAAAGAACATTCAAACAATACAAGTATTACACACTGTTAGCTTAGTTTAAATAAAGTGGTGTGTCGAAAGGCATTAGTTGCATTGCTTAAAGTTCCGAATAAAAAAAACAGAAGTTTAGAGCTATTGGAACCATTACACACTCTCATAGATTATTAAAAAGATAAAATGGGCTCCATCTTTAACATCAATTGTTAATAAATTCTTCTTAGCAACGGCAAAATTGGCTTACCAATTACAGCTTATTTTGTCACCAATGCCTTACTGTTCTCTGCCCTTTTAAATTTAGAAATACACTAACAAAGCGCGGGTTTATTTTTTTTGCTTATTAGGCCTGAGTCGTAAACTAAGGTTTTTACAATTGGTTCTAGAGTTTAAGTTTCTTGCTCCTGCTCGCGCTCCTTATAAGCTGGTCGGGCTTCCCGTATCAGTGTGCAAAGGCTATCGGAAGATTAAATATCACTGGAATATTTGGTGCTCAGTATGGCTGACGTAATACAAGAACTTATAAGGAAGCCTCCATGTCTCTCTCCGGAATTTATTGCTAGTAAAAATAGGAAAATGGCTCTTTTAGAAATGAATGAGCTTGTGAATAAATGCAAAGGCCGATTTAAGATCCATGATGCCAATGAACTAGCGGGTGAATATAAGGCGGAATATCATAGAATACATAGCGTGTATCTTTCGGGCCCTCCTATCCGACGCAATCTCAAATATTCGGACTTGTGCATATTTGATTCTTCCAGTGGTGCGGTGACCTATGTACTTACATCCTTACCGCCTATTTTCTTCAATTTTCAACTAAATGGCGATTACCCACATGATCAAAATTTTGCTTTCTGGATTGAATCTGCTTGGCTTCCATCTATGCTTATCGAAGTACTTACGGCTAATTTGTCCAATGTTATGGCGTCCGATTCTAATGACGGCTCTCTTAAGGCCTGTTGCGAATATCTTCAAAATGTCGCTCTCTCGTCTTTATTTAGCTTGGGCGATCCAAATTCTCTGGTAATAAATGCTATTGAACTTTTTGATAAACCTGAGGAGCGTTTTCAGTTCGTTGAAACCTTGATCGACTTCGAGGAGGAAATGCGAGACAAAGAATTTGAATTAGGCACGTATGAGTGTCCAGTGTGTCTTGATAATTACGAAGGTACAGCATGCATACGTTTGAGAGGTTGTGGTCACATTTTCTGCAAGACTTGCGCTGCCCAATCTATTGCTGAGAGTGTGAAAAGTGGGGCTAACTCTGGCTCACCACTATGCGCTTCGTGTGAAAAAGAGGTGCATCCAGTGGAGGTAGCGAACCATTGTCTTTTTGCAAAAATAAGTTGTCGCAAGACGTCTACTTAATGCAAAGTTCCCTTTCAGGTAAGACAGATTGTCAGCCTCGAAGTCTACGAGCAATACGAGACGATGCTTCTCAACCGGACACTGAGCTCCATGCAAAACGTGGTTGAGTGCCCCAATGAGGATTGTAAAAATCCACATGTCATGTTGGCTGATGATTTCGTGGAGGGTGTGTGCGCACAGTGCATGTTTCATTTTTGCGCAAAGTGTCGACAACAGTTTCACCCTGACACTGCTTGTGTCTCTGGTCCCCTTGCTAACTTGAGTCCCGTGGAAGGTACTCATTCTCTTTCTATCCATTTATTCATTTATTTTTAACGCCTAAATCATGTGTAGAAATGGGGCAGGTGTCTGGTTTTTTTTCTTTTTTATTTCTCCTGTAGCCCGTGACTTAGTCGAGCGCTACGATAATGCCGGGCCTGACGGCAAAAATATGCTTGAGACGCAGCATGGAAAACTCAATATCCTCAAATTGATTCAGGAGGTAGCGTCGAATACTTTCATCAGTACCCAGTGTAAACCCTGCCCCAACTGCAAATCCCCAATTTTGGTGAGTTCCGCCTCTTTTTTGCGCAAAAAAAATGGTCGTGGACTGCGTATTTTTACACAAACTAATGCCCCCGATGCCACTATCAGCCTGTTTTTCTTTTTCTCCGTGCGCATATACATCCATTGGCTTGCTTAGAACTGCAAGGTCTATAATGAGTGTGGTAGTTTGCGTCTCTCTCCCCATTCACGTTTATCTCTTCCGTTTTAATGCAGAAATACACCGGCTGCAATCGTGTGATGTGCTCATCATGTCGGAAGAATTTTTGCTGGATATGCTTGGTTGTCATAGACACCGCAAATCCCTACAACCACTTTTCTGAAGCTAGCTGCAAGCTTTGGCAGAAGTGAATTACCTGCTCTCTGGGTACTCACCCCGAGTTTTCATCATTTCCTTCCACTCAAGACCATGCCTGTATTTAATAACGAATATTTTCCTCATAACTAGCTTAAGCATGGACGTCATTTTCCATTTTGGACTGGAAAATCTTTTTCACATCGAAAGTGAGTAGGTACGAGGTAAAGGGTGTTCCAAAGCCTTCACGAACTAGCAAGAAGATGTTCTGTGCTGGTTAAGGAGGTGTATATTACCGGTTGTAATACTTCGGTGTGTACATGCGTTTTAGAAAAATGGAGGCTGCAACCACATGACTTGTCGCAGGTGCGGATACGAGTTTTGTTGGCTCTGCTTTGCCCGATACAAAACTTGTTCATGTTAGTGCTATCAAATGTGCTCTCTCTTCTAATAATTTACACTTATACCTCCACCCTCCTTCTTGTCAATGGTGGTTTCTAAGGTGCTGTACACTTTTGTGCAATCAACGACAATTGGGTTTTGGGCAAATTAACAAGTTAACAGAACTTATGCTCCTTGGATTTTGAATGGCCCTCCGTAGTTCAATGAATATTATATTGGCTAAGATGTGCACAAGATCCGGTGACCTAATCTGACTAATAGATGGTACCAAAACCGGTTGCGTATCAAGGCTGGCTGAAAACTGCCGTAGGAATCTTATCGCACTTACAAATGCGATAGGCAGTAGACAAGTTATCGTAAGTGGGAGTAAGACCAACATGCGTGCAGTAGTAAGAGGACCTATTTAAAATTGGCAAAAAATCGACCCGCATACGTCTCCATTTCCTTCAAGAAAAGTTTTTGAATTGCCAGACCTAAGTTGGGTGTGGCTAGAAGGGCCTACGAAATAGCACATGCGGATTCCTTGCGCTAGTCAATCATTGCGGTAGTCGACGCAGAAGGGGTGACACAAGCACAGTGATAGTAACTGTGACTTAATGTTAGCAAGGATCAGCGTCTTTTTTGGCGGTCTGCAGTAATACTGCGGTGTGTGATTCAGACTAGTGGTGGGTGAATTCCACGGGGGTACCTCGGTTGAGTAGCAGAGATGTTAAAAGCGCGTTGCCCTTCGAGTTGAGGCAGTAAAATTAATTTTGGGGGTTTGGTGTTAGGCCCCGAGCTGTTATTACCCGAGTGTTTTTGGGGTGAAAATAATGCGACTGGGGCCCGACATCCAGGATGACATGGTACATCATACTAAGTCTTTCTCGAAGCCGTCGTGAGGTATACCAAGTTGGGAGGCGGATTAATAAGCTACAGAAATGGGAGAACTCGTATAGCCAACCAAACATTGAAGTAACCACCTAATCGCTGCAGCGACCTCAGTATAATCTCAGAAGCAGTGCATTTGGAACGGTCAAAACTTGTTATAGCAAATTGTACCAAATTGTACTACTAGTTTTTCCTCAGTAAACTAAGGGATAATGTTACCAGTTCTACATTAGCTGTCTGTAATGCAATTTCAGGGTGGGGTGTGCGGATTGAATAATGGTTCTGGGAAATCTCCCACAAGATGATTCTAAAATTAGGCTACCAAATTTGACGTACCAGGGGCGATTCCTCTTCACTTTTTAGCCCTTTTTAAACAATTCAAATGAGTCCATTTGTAAATTACTATAAAACAACAGGTCGAGTGCAACGAAAGTGCCTGTAAATACTGGGGTTTGTTAGAGGAAGATGTTAAACAAACAAATGAACCAAATAGGCCTCAAATGAGTGCATCTTTTTTAAATAAGCACAATGAGAATTTGTTAAACTTGAATGCCGGAATGAGTAGTTGTAGCGTCATGGGACTTTCTGAAGACAAGAGAAGACAAAATACTCGGGCAGAATATATATTCAGCGCAGAGAAGGTGTCTGGGCTATTGGCATGGCCCAAAAGGCCAGCCCACCAAGCGAGGCAGAAGGGGGCTAATTCAAAGTACAGAAGTGGCTCCTCACCAATACCAGGGGATAAACCACTATCGTTTTACAGTAGCGACTGATTATCTTCGAAATATGATGTTCCCTATGTGCAACAAAAATAACTAAAACATATTGCAAGAATAATCGAGCCTTTTGGGGATATTCTGTACTCACTACTGTAAGGAGTCTTTTTTGATATTATCAATAGTCTGCCTGAAGAATGACTCTAAAAATCAGGATTCAGGTTCTAGTGCTATGTTAATTTTATCACCAATATGGCATATTTAGGCATTCGTCTTAACACATTAGTAACACACCACATTTATTGACGATTGAAAATGCAAGCAAGCTGTTATAAAATAAACTATTTTTTAATTTGTGTCCTTTTTTTTATAAAATTGGGCTTTTAAGGTATGAACTAATACTAACTATCATTCAGAGCCTATTTTCAAATTGTTGGTTTCGGGCCGTTACGGGGTCAAGTTGCATGATGGATGAAAATGAGAGGAAGGCTCGTGAGTACATAGCCAGCGCTGCTAAGCACCCAAAAGGGGGATTCTTCCGTTCACTATTTTCAGGGTTCGTAAAGTACATTGGTATTTGTCCTCGTAATAGCCTTCTTGCCAAGCGGCAATGTCGTATTTAGATGTTTCAAAAACGTGCAAGTTCTTTTGAGATGATGTCACTATGAGTGAGTGAGACCCGAAACGTTGAGATCCGAATAACATAGTTGCATCGTATTGGTGTTTTTTGCAAAGCCTATTGAGGAGCCTTTGCAATTTGGATGTCCTGTTTCATTTCACCCTCTTTATTTAAAAGGTCAAGAGGCTAGTTCTGTATGATCTTATGATGGGAACACTGATTTTAGAGTACTGTATTACTGATTTTTGCGCGGCTTCCGTTTGCTTCACTGGTTAGCAATCGTTTGAACTAAATCATTTCAGCTTGAAGTAAATGTCTATTGTACTACCTCTTTTGTAGTGCCATTTAAAAAACTTGACAATGTTTCTATTCTCACTTGGGACTCGAGTTATATCCTAAGAAAAATCCAAGAACAAGTTTATGCATGTATTAGTGACATAGGTATTATGACCGTAGCTTCTTCCCATTTACCTACTAACCGAGGAGCTGGAGTGTAATTTTCTTATTATTATGCTTTGGATTCAAGTAAGGCTTCACCTCCTCCTTCACATGTAGCGGCTCTGACGGAACAGAAGAGCGCGTCGCCCTCTACGAGCGTGCAGCTAATTGCTTCAAAATGGCCCATAAGTGGCAGGAGGCCGGAGACGCCTTTGTGCAAGCCGCTGAGCTGAGCGCCAGCAACAAGTCCCAGTTGGATGCCGCCATGCACTACGTAAGCGCCTCTGTAGCCTACCGCAAAACCGATCCTAATCGTGCTATCACCTGTCTCACTCGCGCTGCGGACATCTACATCGAAATGGGTCGTTTCACCATTGCCGCCAGGCACCACATGACCATGGCTGAGATTTACGAACAGGAGCTGGCCAACGAGGCTGAGGCTTGCAAGCATTACGAACGGGCTGCTGACTTCTACAAGGGTGAAGAGTCTACCAGCTCGGCCAGGAAGTGTATGCTTAAGGTGGCCCACTACTATGCCACTTCTGGACAGTTTGAGAAAGCCGCAAGAATTTTTGAAGAGGTATGCGCCTGTCTGATCACTTTAATCGACCGCTTCCTTTCTTTTGAATCGGTGCAACTTTTTTTGCTTTTCTAAGGCCGGTGTATCTTCAATGGACAACAAGCTACTGCACTACGGGGCCAAAGAGTACCTCATGAAGGCTGTAATCTGCGATATGAACTACGATATTGTGAAGGGTCACAATACTCTTGAAAAGTTTGAACTAGACTATCCCATGTTTTGTGATTCACGTGAATGCGCTCTTCTTAAGGCAAGTCCATTCACGTGATGAAGACAACCACAGATGAATTTTAAGTTAACCGATAAGTGGTTTCTGTTATTAATCAGTTTATCTGAAAGGTCAAATTCATCGTCTTTGCTGAGATTATTTTACTGAATTACTACGAGTAGAAATTGTTCAATCCTTGCAGAAAGTTGATGAAGCTTTGAGTTCTGAGAATCTGGAGACCTACACAGCCGCCGTGAAGGAGTACGATAGTGTCACACGACTGGAGCCTTGGATGACTGAGATGCTGCTAAAATTAAAGAAGACCCTCAGCAACGAGGAGGATATCACTTAGTTCGTAGCGTTTTGTCTTGTCTCAAAGTGCATTCCCTTTACAGTGTTGTTGACTTGTGTGTCTGTTACTACTGCAGTGCTTGCCCCATTCCTCTTCTCTTCAGAAGTATTCTTGATGGACTCCCTTCCTTATTGAACATTGTCAAAGGCATAATTCTTTCAGTATTCTCTCTATTTATGCCTCCCTCGAGGTGGTTTGCACCAAGAAACCTTTATTTATTAATCTTGCTACGAGACGTAAGTTTTTAATTGCTGGTTAAATCCTGGCTTTGTAGTGCAGTAGTAGTGACATGTAGCGTCGTGAGGTAGGATTTCTGCCATCAACGTAAATCAGGCCTAAGAAACCAGCAGTATAGATGTTGAGCAGGACTCCATGTAAAGTCATTGGAAATTGGGAGCATAAAAAAACAAAGTGTGACTCGGTTTTATAATCCTCTCTTTTTGAGTGCTCTTCTAGGGGCTTCCCAAAATAGTCCTCCCGCTTCCACCCCCACAAAGTAGTCGGGTGAGCTAAATCCATCCTTGAGTCAGGTACGAGAATCAGACAATAATTTCCACCGGTCCTGCAAGTTTTGACAGATCAGTCTTCACAGCTTGCTTACTCAATGCGTTGTAAGAATTCGCGTTCTACAGCAAGTGTATTTTGTATGTTTGAAAGCAGAATTGTTTCACAATCCATACCAAACAAAGTTTAAACTCATAGCTGCATCCATTTTTCATTCCAACACCTCATTGTTTAACAATCTAGATGATGCCAAGACAGGTTTGGAATATTCTCGATTCCACTTAACATGGGGTGATACCAGGTCCTCTGATTATGGTTATTTTTTTACTCTCACGATTGTAATTAGTGCTTTAAGGATGACTTACATTTGTCCAAACCTTATCTTCATCTTTTACTGTTTATTGTAATTAACTCAGGAGTGGGGTGGATGCCAGAGGTTGGCCCGGTTTCGATAGCACTCCTGACTTGCGTCTCAGTAAGCTCTGCCATCTACAACAGATGCCCTTCCTCTGCGAAACTTTGGTATTTTGCTCGGCCGGTGAAGAGGGTGATTCCGCTGCCACCCTGGTAAGATTATGGGCTGTGTGAGACTTACGAATCAGAGGATAGGAATTACAAAATCAGTAGCATTGACGAAATGAATGTGGTTACATGTCAAGTTGCAGTGACTACCATTGTTGTATGGATAATACTCTTGAAAGACGAGCATCTGGCCAAACTGTCATGTAAGTCAAGTGAGCCATTTAAGGCGATGGTGTAAGCATCGAGGCATGGGCAAACATAGACGACAGTCGCGTGTCAATTAATGAAAAGGCGCGAAATTGGGGAAGGGGTTTTGTATTCCTCAGAATTGGTTGCATCATGTTTTTCTGATGCAGTCTCTGCATTTGTATGTGGATCGTGACTTCGCCTTAAAACCGGAGGCTTCGAAACAGCGTATCCACTAAAGCCCTGATCTCTCGGAATATTGCAAGCAGGCGTGAAGGTTTACTACATTACCCAACCGCGGTGTCAAAAAGGCCACCTCATTCTTGGTCAACGTTAGGGTGCAGGGCTAATGGCTTCTGCTAAGCACCATCCACATAAACTAGGCATATTTTTATTTCGTTTTTTGGCATTACAAAGTCCAGTTTAGTCATCTGGCTGGCTACCTTTTAGACGAGATCGACTCCCGTTTCAAAGTCTAATTTGGTGTTTCGTCACAGCGCGCGGAGATATTGCAAGCTGAAATAGGCATGACTAATTCTCCACATCAGAGGTAGGTAGAAGTACAAGATCATAACCACTTTTGTTTGTTAAGTAATAACAGGTACACAGTACTGGGTGGAAGAATGAGATAGGGATAGTCATGTTTATTGCATTGTTACATCAACAGAGGCTGTCAAATTGTCACATCACCCTCCAATTGATCGTTTTCATCCACCATTTGGTTACAGTGTTGGTGGTGGAGGTGCTTACACAGGGGTACTTGTCCGAGTAAATCACCGATTGACCACCACTGTTTACTCCGGTTGTCATTGTGGTCACAGTCACGAACGGGTAGGCGCGTGTTGCAAAAAGCCACGGGGACAAGATGCGCACACTTATGGGCGCGCACACTGATCAGAGCCCTCTGGAAGCATTTAATCACCAGCTCTTGTGGCTGTGCCTTTACACTTCCTCCTGAATGCTTGGCAAGTTCCTATTTTATCCCCGATACTAAGTAATTCAGTGCTTAATCACAGGGACTAAGACGTAGTTGTCTGTACTCGAGTTAGTGACGCCAATGCTATGAGAGAGACGAGTCTAAATGTAACTTATGTGGGGGGGGGGGGGGGAAGAAAGACTAGTAGCAAAGCCCTGTACCTCCAGTGAGGCGGCTGTTTTACAGAAGACTGTAAGCCTTGGGCTCTATTACGTGAACTTGTTTGAAATTTAAGCATGCTTATGGTGTCGAGAAGGAGGAATTGTGCTGTTTATCAAGGTCACTTCCAATTGATGGGCACAACAAGGTCTGCGTATTTCCCGCCTAGACTGCAATAAGTTATCCAGCCTAGCAGCAGATCTGACACCATTTGATGCAGGGATAATCTGACATAGCAGCGTTCCACCTTTCAAGTTACCTATCAAATGGACTTATACAATTTTTACTTTGAATTCTGGAAAACGTGCTTGTGATGGCATCAAGTGAGGTGTTTAAGAGTTGTGGAAAATAAGGAGCGTCATCGAAAACATATTTTTTTATCAACTCATTTTTAGAATGTTCCGCTCAAACATGCCCCTAGCCGTGACAAAGGTAGCAGGCATACCTGTAAGGGCAAGATGTTAGGTTTTAGCCGAGAAGTAAGCATCGCGAAGCATCCTCAACTACCTGAACGGGTTGTCACCACCACGTTAATGTCCGGGCTACCACGAAAAGCGGAACGGTTTATGTGCTAGACTCCGATAATGCGAGTTTACTACTTTTGATGATCGATGGAAGCAAATTATTAACGTACCCTCATCTCTCTCTCTCTCTCTCTCTCTCTCTCTCTCTCTCTCTCTCATCACACACCTTGCAGGCAGATTGCGTAGTTCTGGCGGAGCGCCTGCAAAGCAACAGACGGCATCTTTTTCTCTCTCTCTCTCTCTGCTCCCAGCCAAATTGCTTGTGTATGCAATATAACCGAAGAAAGGCAGCTGGGCTAAAATAAACAGATAAATTACAGAAACATCTGTTTTAAAGGAAAAAAGTGATACATAGATAGCTGTTAGCTCGATTGTGTTTGAGGTGAAATAAATATGATGGAGTGTTTAGGCCAGTTGGGGACTCCGGGATTAAACCTTTATAAACAATGTCCTGCCGTATTAGGCCAAACACCGCGGATCAAGATGAGAGACAAGCGGTAGTTTTTGTGTTGGTAAATGAGATCAAAATACCTGAACCCACGATTATCAAGTCGTAAAGAGGAGCTGCAGGACGGTGTGGCTGTACGGCACACCCACAGTATGTTTGAAGTCGGTGACTCCTTGGGCTCTGATGATCTCGTTTCCCAAACGCAGCCTTAACATCAAGCCAATGGAATGCCTGCAATGGGGAAAAATTGTCCACGAGAAGGACTCCTGTAAGAAAATGAAATCACTTGTAGTCATTTGAAATTCAGGAAAGCATGACCGCTTCCGACACTATTGACAACGCCTTAGGATGATTAGACTACAGTGACAGATCTTCCATCTTTTAAAATTTATTCTTTTCTTTTATTATTTCTTTATTGCTTCTTATAATTCTCCTTTATGGCTTCAAAATTCGTAAACTTGGAATATTTGGTCCCTCTTGACGTAGCCCCTTAAGGTTAATTGATTTCTTGAGGTTCGTCGCCTCAACGAAAAGTTACATCATCCAATAGAGTGACTGCTACCATCGATCAAGATAGAATTTGGAAGATATGATGGTGCGCGAGAGTCCTACGGTGAGCCCTGGTTGCATCAATGCTCGCGGGCCTGCGTGCAGCCATTGCACATGCCAAAATAACCAGGGTCAAACGTTTAACGCCAGTTGCTCCAGCTTTTAGCAAACTCCCACATGGAAAAGCCGGAGTGACCACCGCATTGTAACTTCATCGCTCAAGTGGAAGTGGTATGAATTAAAAAAGAGCAATTTTCCTCATCTATTTTTATTCAGAAATCGCCACGATGCGGTAGGATCAAGGGATGAGATGGTTCAGCCAGATTGGTCTAATAACCATCCCATTTCCTCCCTTAAGGCGAATCATTTCAAGACACATCAGACTGGGCGATCATGAAATGGAGCCACGCAGGTTCAAAAGGGTAGGTTATTTTGCACCCAGTAAAGGAGGGGACCCCCAAACAGGGATGCTATTGGCCCTGTTGAGTAGGTAAGACAAGGAATATGCATTACAGACAGTAAAGGAATAAATATTTCAAGTAAAACAAATAAAACATGAGAACACTCTTAAACCGTGTAATCGCATGTATCTCACCCATAGTGCTGATTAATTTGGGCTCCATTTCTAAGTACTTAACACGGAGTGGAGGTGAATTAGTCCTCTCTACAAATTTTCCAGAGAACACTGAAAGCAACTCATCCTACGCAGAAACAATCTCACTTACTTTTTCTCCTGGACTGAAATGTATCCAATAAGGAAATTTTGGCCATCATGTGTGTTTTACGGTTTTACGGGTGTGGTGGTCGTGAAAGTCATTTGAGATACTACTACAGCGGTAGCACACCGTTGATGTGGAGGCTCTGGCCGATTGTACATGGCCAAATGTGCGTGGATGTGCGGGCTGATTCTGCCAACAGCATGAAAGATTTGAAGGGTGGCAGTATACGTCAATAACAAGAATAAACTGATTTATGACACGGGGTGTGTGTGCGACAAATTGGGGGGGGAGGGGGTGAGCAGAGTTCTGCTTCTGTCCTCCCTCCCTCTTCCCCACTTTTGCCTCCTCGTCTGTTTAGCCCCTTTCATCTCACCGATCCCTCTACTCCTTACTCATCTCATTTATTTGGCTGGTGCTGCTGTCGGGTAATTAAACGGAAAAATACCCAAAAGCGCGGAGTTTACGGGTCTGCGTTTTAGGATTGTTTGGAAAAAAATACTGGGGGAAGATTAGATTTGCGCATGATTTTATCATTTTTATGAGCCAATCAGATTAATGAGGTACAGACCGCCTTAAAAAAGGATGTTGTGAAGGGTGCCGCCTCAGCAGATTTTCATCAGTGATGACTTGGTGATCGAAAGTAGCGCAATACTTTAAATGTTCTTTTAATTCTCGGTCTCAAAAATGGAGCCTATTTTGAGCGGTCTGGTCTCCGGACCGAACTTGTACGCCTTAATCCCTTCTGTAGGTCGAGAGTACATATTCTGCCCGAGTGTTATGTCCTCCTTCATTCATGGGAAAGCCCAGAGCGTATTACACGGAGTCTAAGAACAATAATGATGCAGTAGCAGCAGATTTGTTCGAAAACCCGATTAAATTGGCAATTTAAGGGGAAAAAACAACATGTATGCTCTTCCAACACTCAAACGATATAAATTTACTGAAACATTGTCCGTTAATAATAACAAATATTTTTTAGTGAACTGGAATAAGGAACTGATAATTTCCCTCCTAAGTAAATTTTTTTTTTACTTTTTTCACCTTTTATATGGCACTTTGTTTACAATGATTCATTGTCCACTTTTTTGGGTTCTAGTGAAATAAAATGACGTTTAGGCTATACATTTATTTCCCTGAAAAGGAAAATACGCATGATTCATTTGTGACGACATTTGAAGAGAGTAAATAAATCAGGGCATTTCAGGAATTCGAAAATGCCGAGTAAATGGTAAGAGTATTAAAATAGTAGTCTAAACTCGACTGAAGTGCTGCGACTTCCCCGAAGGCTATTGAGGACTAAGGGGTCACTAGTATGCCATGGAGGCCACTTCACCCAGCGGAAGTACAACCACGGTGCTTTAAGTGCCTGCAAACCCAAAACGAAGTGTTGGCCAAATTGTCAAAGTATTACTTAGCCCCTTCTCCATTTGAGTGCCTCTCCCGACGCTCCCCTCGGTCAATAGCGTCGGTAGTCACAGCGTAGATGGTGCTGTGGGAAAAACACTCACAAGCCAGCCGTGTCAGTCGTCTCATTTTCACTTAAGTGGGAAGGTATTTGATCGCAATTTCACTGTTTTCTCTTAACAATTTTCATTAGATGTGGAATTTTGTCCTGTTTGGGAACTGTATTGGAGGAAGGAAGGAATACCCAGGCCATCGCGTGAGTCCATCGCTAGTCGTAAGAACACTGGCTTAAGAACAGAGTCATTTAGCAGAGGTAGGGGTTTAAAGTAGTTTCGTAGCCATAAGGTGTTGCTTCTATTCCGTAACGAACTTGCCCAGATATTTCACGGTGACGACTGGTGCCACTTCGCTTGGGACGAGCATTCCTGCAGCACGCGGGACTGTGGTAGTTGCCGAAGGTAGATGTCATCTTCAACTTTTCCTTTCTGGGGTCGTCAAGACTTCCCCCATCCACAGAATATGCCCTTCTTCTGTCACACTAAGGTTTAACTTTCAGCGATAGAAATCAGAGCAGCAGTCCTTTAGGATCGGGTTCGTTTACCGCTGCAACTATTGCAGCTCCCCATGATTTCCCTGTAGGCAGGAGTCAGGATACCAGGACAGAAATTGTATTGTCGATGTACGGAAGAACTTGGGGCTACTGGTATGGTCTGAAGGACATGCCACCCAGCGGAAGTGCAGAGACAGAGCTCTAAGCGCCACCGAAGCCAAAATCAAGAGCCAAGCGAATAAACAAAGCATTACATATCGTTCTTGAAGGGGATTTTTCCCAAAGTTCACGAAGTGTATCCGAGGTGGAAGATGATGTTGAAATGCACTTAATTTGTTATTTCTTCTTCTGATGGAGTCGTAAAGTACAATTTTCAGCTATGTTTTGGTTGCCCTTTCATCCTCCAACAGAGTTTACTTGATTGGCAGCGGTTTGCCTGTTGGACACGGTCAAGTGGGTGCTGACTATTGCAAGCACCCGGGCACACACATCCTCACACACGCACACACATAAGTTGCAGAGATCACCTTCAGCGATTTTGTCCACCCAACTAAATATGTTTTTCCTTCTGGTGAAGCAGACGTGACTAAACTTTTCCCAAAAAGCGACCGTAGATTAGATGAAATTGGCGACCTCACTGCTTATGCAAATAGTCATTCAATCCATCTTTGCTTAATAAACCACGTTAAATTCAATTAAAATTAGGCAAAATTCCCCTAAATTTGGACTATGTTTACTTTTTTTAAATGGCATTAGTTTAGAGCGGCCGCAAAAATTTTGATTAAAATATTTGACAATTTTAGTTAATAAGATATCATACTCTGTTCCCTTAGTCACCCCCTATAGGGTGAGACACAACAATAGAACAGGAAAAACAACTTGATGGTGGAGTGTTACTTTTTGTCATATAATTACACTACCTCTGCAACCAAGTCCGTGGGATTCAGCTGCGCCACCGAATGGGGACGACCTTTAACCCCCAACTTCCTGATAATGTGACAGTACAAATACTAAGTGCTTGTGCGTTGTAAAAACAGGAAGGTTTGTTATTTGCAGTGCCGGTGGTGGTGGTAGTGGTGGGTAGTGAAACACATTGACTCGGGTCTTGCGCCTGACTGCCTACCTGAATTAGCGCTTGGCATAATGACACCGAATGTCTTTTCACTATGCAATACACAATCATGTACATAACATGCCTTGCATTTATTAAATCATAGCATGGAGTTTCAGGTGATGAGCGCATGCCAAAATGTGAGTTTTGCGTAAAAATCACAGGTGTTTTAACGAAAAACAGCCAGAGAATGGTCCAAATGCCTAACTTATATATCCATTCTTTAGATGCGTAGTAGAAGATTTCAGGTTCCGATGATGTTTACTACAATGACTTGGTACCACTTCTGAGGTCTTATTGTATGCATGCAATTGCTTATATGTATATATTATTAGGTTTAGATAGGAATACATTGGCCTATCAACGTGGTAAACTTTGCGCATACTATCCTTTCCCAACTTCCAACCCTAAAGTTGTCTACTTTCTGTTGAACTTGATGGGCATAGGTCGAGGCTGTCTGCTGTCTACTCGCTTTCAAGTCTGTAGAAACTAATTTCTCATTAAATTTGTTTAGCAGCCCTTGGAGTAGGCAAAGCATGCGGTGGTGGCAGGTACCGCCCACAACCAAATGATTCAGTCAAAAATGCTGATGTACAGTTTTGAAAAAGCCTTCTATTCTTAGTGGTAATGAGAGGCTACGATTCACTACTGATTAAAATACTTAAAGATGGTGTGAAAAGCTATTTTCAGTAAATTTTAATGTGATTGATGGAGAAATTAGCTTTCACCAACACCAAATTGGAAAGCGGAAGTCGTTTTACGCTGACAGATGACAATAAGTTTTGCATAATATCACCTTGATCTTCCCTTTCCCCACCTACGTCATAAAAAGGCGCTAGTGGGAAAGCACAGTGTGTCCACTGACTTGTGATAAGAAGGTATCATTGGTCATGTCCGAACAACCCACTCTTAACTCATCCTACGTTTTCGAGGGACGCACCACTTCATCCTTTCAAGACTTTTCTTTGCGTGTGTGTATTAGTGAGGCACAGCATATGCAATTTTTGTCATGAATTTTCACTTCTTAAAGAACAAGCAGCAGTTATGGCTGAGATCTACTTGACCAATGCAAAAAATGGAACATGCACGATACAATCCTTCAGAAAAATAGCTATACCTAATGAATCAGTGGAAAGAAGGTCGCATTTTCCGTGTTACAAGCTAGTACATCATCTCATGCCGCTGCAAAACTTGTCCGTGAGGGTAGGAAAGAGGAAGGATGATAATGCCTTTGCTGCCACGTCCCCGCGATGATATTTCCTAAGGGCACGATCGCCACCTTTTCCTAGCACTAGGGCTAAACAATCTCCTTCGAAATAAAATAGGCATTTGGATGGGAAATATACACGAGGTAGAAATGTAGGTGGCTGAGGTTAAGTTTATTACCACCACAGCTACAGTTTATAGAAGTCACAATGGACTGACCTCAAGCAGGTTTAAGTGAACCAAAAGATTTGTCCCGAAAGTGAGAGGTCTTTCCAGCAAATCTGGCCTGTGTGAATCAACGGACTTTTTTAGAAACCTGGTAACTTAAATATATGCAATGAAATTATGTACAAAAGTTACTACACCAAATGTGAACAATGTTAAAGAATTTAATATCTACGTACCTTCAGTTCAGTTGGGTGGTTGAAAAAGTTTACTCGATTTCTATTAGGGTGTGTACAAATCTAACGTAAATAAGTATTTACGCCGGTTTGATGTTGGTCACTAAGATTGCCCTCGAGGTGTATTCCAGCCAAGACTTTATGACTACGCAAGAAGGTGTTAAAAGGAGGTAAAATTAATTGAATGGAGCATAAAGTCAAGCCACTGCTAGTGGATTTTGCAGGAAAATGGCCATCTACTTCCACTTACTTACTGGAATAATCCAGCAAAAGTGTTACAAGAATTTTAGTGCATCCTTGCTACTAAGTCCAACTTCCAGTAACTAAACCTGAATGTTACTTAGGATTAAATACTACATTATAAATGTGTGGATTTACACAATCTGGCTTAAATATTTTTCCTTTAATAAAGCAAAGCTTGGCAGCCGTTTTTTGTGGTAAGCACATTGCATGCATTGTTTACCCAAAAGGCATTGGTCACAAACACATCAACTATGAATCACGACTTTTACACATTAATACGTCCATTGACCGTCCACTTCGTAAACGTGTAAAGTAGGCAAGTCTGGGGGCGTTTAAATGCAGTCACTGAGAGATAGCGTGATAAGCTGCCTTCATGGATAGGCGTACCTCACTGCACTAGTCTCAAGTGGGTCAATCCCGGTCTAATGTGCGCAGACACTTGGGCCAGCAGCTTGAGAGTGAGTCAAAATAGACGTTACCCACTAGCTTACTGACGGCTCAGTACTTTGTCAGATAATAAAATCTCTGAGTTTAGGTAAACCACCACCGATTTGGGTGGTTGATGGCGATGTTCTATCGATAGCCTCAATGCACCGCTATTAACTCAGCCTAACCAGCTGGCCTACACATGACCGCACAGTGTTCTGACTTTAACCTAATGTCACAATAATGTGATAAACTTTTCATCATTTATTGCCAGCTGTTTACCAAATTGTGTAGAAGGTAGAATAGGGCGGTTTAAAGCAATGATAGATGATAATAGGTGAATGGTTTGCTTTTAGTTATCTCTGTAATTTAACCTGCAAATACTGATGACAACTTGTGTTATTAGCAGAACAACAAAGCGATTGAACTGGGGCTGTCGAGTCCCCTCTCACCCTCCAGGAGGAAACGTGGCAAATAATTAATAACTAGTACCACCACTGCGGTGGTCAAGTGTTCTTGTTGTGTACTGGTAACGTTAATGAAGCATTCGAGGTTGTTTAAAAATGTTAAAACTACTAAAAATAAGTTATTTTGGTGAGAACAGCGCGATTATAAAAGTAGACAATGGATGAGATTAATGGAATGGATTGGGTGCATGGAAAACACCTAGTGTTTATACCATTGTGACATTCAGTATTTTAAGACACCCATTCATCTAATTGTTTGGCTTGCGGTCCTCCCTGTGCGGTCTCTCACCACTTGAAAATACCACGAGCTTAACCAAAAAAAGTGATTTCTGTGAATTTATCCACCATCAGTAAACATAATTTAATTGCCATAAAATGAGAATGGAAATGCAAAAGTGTAGAACCAGTGCCCCCATGGGTACATGTATCTTGGAGAGCAAAGGAAGATGGCGATGATAAAGCACATTTTGCTTCCTCCATTTGTCTGCGCGCTAAAAATTTTTGCTTAGCCCATAGTGGATGGTTTGAAGTGAATGTAGAATTCTGGCAAGCCAACATAAAATTATTTCCATGACTACATGACACAATGGCTGCCTTGGTGACCATAACAATACCATTATTCAGCGAACTTACAAACCTCCCATTAGCCGAAAAAATGAGGTATTGATGACAATAACAACCCCAGAAGAAGCAATGAACAAAAAGACGTTGATAGGAGCGGAAAAGGTGAATGAACAGCGTTTTTTGTTGTGTACTTCGATGACACATATTTTTTCCCACTGGCGGAGTTCTTCTGTTTGTCAAAGCGATGTCGTTGTTCAGCTCGGGATAGCTAACTCCTTTGAAAATAACCGCCATTTTTTAGCTTAAGCGTACTAGCTAAAGTGGGGATCCAGGTGGGGGACGGTTAAATGAGTCAGAAGAAGGAGGTGGGCGGTTTGTTTACAAGTTCAATTTATCACTGAGACAGGGCAACCGGCTTTACGTATCCAGCTAACTAACTCAGACTGGTATCATCATCTTAGCAACAGTGTTTTGAAATAGAAATTAGGAATTCCAACGAATGGCCTTCATTGTGAAAACCTGTGCTGGCGTAAATGCAAAACCTTGAATTTGAAGGAAGAGGAGTGCAAAAGTGTGCTGTGCCCGCTGTTTGCACTTCCGCTTGGCCGGATGGCTTTCCGAACTTCCCAAACCCCTCAGCCCTTCTGCACTGGTATGAAAATAAATCTTTCATCCCGATGTGGCTTATTAGTAACTTGGACTTGGACTCCTGTGGATGCATCGTTTTAGTAGAGGTAACTAGAAAAACAATGGCACAATTGAAAATCTCTCTCCGAGTTTCAAGGTCTTCAACGGGAGAACTTTAGAGCCATTATTATTCCTGCATTTTAGAGAGTGAGGCTCAAATTAGTAGTATTTTTAATGGAATGTTTTAATCAACTTCATTTTGGCAACGATTCGAGGATGAATTCCCCAGAAAATTCTCTAAGTGGATGATCTGTAGTTTGTTCCCTCTAGTAGTATTTGAGCGGACCATTCTTCTGTCCAGAAAAAGCATGTATCCAAGTGATGAAAAAGAATACGGCTAGCTACTTTATCATCGAATCATGTAAAAGTGAAATTTTTACGAGAAAAGGGTGTGAATGTGGTTTTAGGAGGGAAATTTTTCTAGCAAAGTTTACCAGTGAATCAAATGCTGCATAGGAAACTCACTTAACCGTATCCTACCCAGAGTTATTTCCACGCACATCTTTTGACCCTCAAAAATTGGGATTCTTAAACTGCCATTAAAAATATCTTATTTCAGACAGGTTCAAAAATACACCTTTTTACCGTCATCTTGTTCATCCCTTAATTCAGACTCTTGACACTTTAGAAGGGCAAGGCACTCATTTTACGGAGGATGCTGTCTCATCCGGTTTCGAAGTGGCTCCGAATTGCAGAAAATTTGACAAAGACCCGTCAGCAAATGAGAGGTGAAAAAGCTCCACCTCTGACAAACAAATATGGTTCATAGATACTTTCCTTGCTTTAATCAACTTTTTAAAATGAATAAACGAACACTCAGTTGGAATATAGTCCTAATGCAGAAGAAACAAACAACTATCTTTTTTATCAGTCTCAGTTTTTTGAGGTAACTGAATCACTGCAACTTGTGTAGTGCCCGATCGGGGA
This sequence comes from Echinococcus granulosus, assembly GCF_000524195.1. Taxonomy (NCBI): domain Eukaryota; kingdom Metazoa; phylum Platyhelminthes; class Cestoda; order Cyclophyllidea; family Taeniidae; genus Echinococcus; species Echinococcus granulosus. Next base: position 483,747 of record NW_020170382.1, on the reverse strand, counting down.
GGGGTTGACGATTAAGAGATGAAGTTTTGCTAGATGGGCTTTGCCTCAGCCACTTTAACAACTTTGTGGTTGAAAAGCTTGGTGACGTGTGACTTGAGCCTTCGCCCTACTTTCTAACCGACTCCGAGAGCCCAACTGGGCGCTAGCGATTGGATGATTAATGCCCAGTCCCATTCGAACGAGGCTTCTGACAACACCCCATAACAGTAATGACTAGTGCATCACGCAATCAGACAATGAAGGCACGGATGGAATACATGCAGGTGTGTGTATGCAGGCCAAATCCCCACCCCCCCCCCCCCCCCGCCACCCTGGCTGCCAACCACTCTCACGGCACAAACACAACTGGCTGCGAGGGGATTGGCTACTCAAGCAGCCTGGAGTGAACCAATTGCCGTCACGCGCCCCCTTTCAATATAAGGATTGGAGGATCGCCCATGAGCCAAATTCGGCGGTGGATTGGATTTATTTGCGTGGAGGTGCACAATGACTGAGGTTGAAATCGAGGCTCCTGAAGTAAGACCTTCATTCAACCTTGCCACCTTTTCTGTTGTCAACTTAATGCTTGATACGCGCTATAATTAACACTAAGCCCCATCTCCACCCAAGCATGACGGGAGTAGAATTTTCAAACTTCAATGTGAAATTTTTTTCCAATATTATTTGAAAGGTTGCAGCTGAGACTGATGGTGCGCCCGAAACACCAGCCTGCGAGGAGACAGCTCAGGATAAAGCGGTTGGTTGATGATGCAGAATTGGAATACCTAAAGATGGATTTAACAGAGGAAAATACACATGGTTTCCTTTGCTTTTAGGGCGATGAAGAGGCTAAGGGAGAAAAATCCAAGGTGTGAAATAAAGTGTGACAAATGCATTTGACATTCTTCAATGCACTTAGACCTATCTAATCTGTCTCCACCTACTCTTAATGATAGAGGAATTGACAGTTTAATTTCCTCCTGTAGAAGAAGCTCAGTGTGCGAAGTTGGATGAAGAAAATGACAAACTTTCATGCAGTAAGTATCAGGAACTTTTTAATTTTTATGAAAGCATTTCATTTGGCACAAAATAAACTACCGCTTTTGCTTGCAGAAACACTCCTGCAAAACTGAGAAGAAGGTGCGTTTAGTACGACACATTGAATACCTCCAGATGAAGTAACTTTTGTGCGAATACAACTTGTCTATTTTGTCATCAGAAGGAGAGAAAGTCTGAGCCGATGGCTAATGGAAAGGACGACAAGGGAGTAAAAGTTGAAGAGAAGAAGGAAGGAAGCGGCGAGGCCTCCACCTCTGAGAAGAAAGAGGCGGAGCCAGCAGCAGTGAAAGGTTAGTCTGCACCTCAATTTGGACACAGGTTTGAGTGGAAAGCCCCTACCAACACACAAAATCGTATTTTGCTTTCAGACGAGGACCACAAGCAGGAGGCGAAGGAGGGGGTGGAGGAGCAAAGTCAGCCACACCACGAAGGCGAGGGTGAGGAGAAAGGAAAGTCGGAATAGATGCGTCCGCTGCTTCAATGTTTTCAACAGCGTGTGTACAAAACTACTTCTTTACCACTACCTTCCGTGCGCGCCAGTGTTCTAATTTGGTTGCTTATTTCCCAGTTGTCGCGCACCCTCCAACTATGACCTTGTATCTCAAATAAAGTGTTTGATTTTATGTTTTTTTTCGTCATTTCACGCGTCCCATTACGCCGTTAAGTAGTGCCAACATTGTGCCGCTCCACTCACCGAAGTCCACTGTGAATGTGGCGTCTCCACTTAAAGGGAGACCAGTTAGCGCAGAGCAGATTCGTTCTAGTGTCAACATGGCCTAAGTCATGTTTATTTCGGAGGAAATATGTGTATCCATTTTAATATCAGGTTATCATGTTTTTGTAAACTCTAGTGCAGGGAATGACCTGTTAAACGATTGATAGGAGTCAGCTGACAAGAGAGGTCGCCTAATGGTCCTGTAATTCGGAGGAGGTGAAATGTGTACTTCCGGCACACAACAGTATTCCACCATTAATTGAAAATAAAACTGACAGTTTTAGGAAATGGATATCAGCATGGTCCTATGATTGGGATTTTGTTAGGGAAAGTGAATTGGGGTGGAACTCTTTAGCTTCATAAAAAAATGGATTTGCCTAATACGTAACAGCTGAAATTCTGCATTGAGTTGTCCGTAAAATTGCCCCATAAAATGACTTCCAATTAATAATTTAATCCCTTCACCGAACAGAGTGGTCCATACTGCGTAACAAGTTTGGCGTTGCCGTGGTGGTAGCCATTAAAACTGGACTTAGCGACAGCCCAGATAACAGGGGGCAATCAACTGGCCCTATCATAGTTGCATGATACCCGCCTCGGTTGAGAAGAGAGATCCGCTAAATGCGGGCTCTCGCGCATGTGGTGTCACACTAGTCGGCGCGACCAGGCCACCTGATGACTGCGGGCACGTGAATGGCGCGTGACTGCTTAAGCCAAAAAACCTGGCATATCAAGTCTATAAAGCCAATTCGCGGCGTGAAGATGGTCGATCCACCTATTACGGAGGCGCAGTGGGTAATTTGCAAATTTTTTTTCCGTTATATTTCTCCCTTCGTATCCACCTAGCTCAGTATCAGTGAAACTGTTCCGTAGTCCCTTTTATCCTAATTTCTGAGTTGATAAGACAATTTGTTTTGCGATCAAGTGTCTAAGCATCTTAAAGTGATTGTTTGGTTTGAAATCGACCTACAGCCTTTACCCTTCCCAAAAGGGATCCGGTTTACCTTTTCACACGAGGGTTAGGTTCCTGAAATTTTGTTTTGGATCGCAAATTATGCGTTACAAAAGATGGCATTCTAGACATTTCTTTAAACACAGACATGTTCTTTTTTTATGTATGCAATGGCAAAGGTAGGATGTCACAGATGGAAGGTAGATAGCAGAAGTACTTTTTTGGCGTAGATGGGGAGGATCTTGATCGCAATTACTTTTTTATAAAAAACTAAGAGCAATGCTTGTTTGATGCCCCTTTTTACATAAGGAGGAGGAACGCACGACATACAGGGTAGGTTCAATTGTATAATCTCGAAATCGCTTAACCCAAGCGCCATTAAGCTGTAGACTGCTTTATCATTAGATCTGACGCCAAGAAAAGCACATTCCTTAATGTTGCTGCCCTTTAGGGACCTGTGCTGAATTTTCTGCAAGGCGCAATGGACCGTGTAAAGAGGGTGAGTTAATCAAATGCCTACGAAGCTAGGCGTCTCGTTTGAAGAGAAAGAGGAGCATTTGTAGCATTGTTATGCCCTGTGCCGCTAACAAAGAGGAAGTTAGTCCTCGTAGCTTGATAATAAGCACTCTTGGCTGTCAAACCTAACCGCCTCTTCACAGTAAGATAGGAATTAAAGTAGGCGACTGTGTTGTGTCTGCGTGGAATCGAAAGATCCTACAGTCATGCATCCAGTCTGTCTTGTTTGCAGATAGTGCCTCCACGCAAAAAGGACAATGTAGGTACTTTTGATGTGATTAATAGACATAACAGAGTGTTTGTCTCAACTAGCTTTGCATAAACTAAAATTTGACTTTTTTTAACTTTAGGTAACAAGTCGTTTTCTTTATTTCAGAAGAAGCTGAAGTGTGAAGATTGTGAAAATGAGGTTAAGGGTTGTGCCCTATTAACCGTCTGTTTGCTTAATTAGTCGTTCTCATATTTATTAATCTTTGTAAAACTAGTACCATTTACATAAATGGCAGTTTCACAATGCGTGAGGCAACTGAGTCACAGGGTAGGGGACGAAGTGAATTTGTTGGCTGTGCTTCCGAAAGTATGCAATCGAAATCAATGCTGGACACTGTCTGCGGAAAAAGCCAACACTGCAAGTCGGTTTGCAGTGTTTTTGGAAGATTTAAACCACAGAGTTGGCAGCGGTTGGATGCATCTGGCACGCTTCCAACCGGTGGGATTAGGGTAACTAACCCTTTCGACTGATGTGAACCCAAGCGCCTCGGGGCTACCGGGACATGTTTGTGTGGGGAGGACGCAAGTATCCACTTGGTGGTAACAAGTGGAAATCGGCTAAATGGTATAAAGCGCTGCTGTATTGTTAAGGGATTTGATTAAAAATCAGAAACGCGAAATGTGGAACTCATGGAAAGCCCTACTTTTAAATGGAAAGTAGTGCATTTATCTTAAGCATACATCCATTTATTTATATATAGCATATCGTAGTATTTAAAAAATGCCTATGAATTTCAGCCAAATTCTACTCAGAACCCTTTGGACATTTATTCCCAAAGGTTAGAGAAGTGGTATCAGATGTTGGAAATTTACATTTAAGAATGGGGAGCATCCGTAGTGCCTCTAGGCATCCCTGAAGACGAAAGAAGCCGCAATTCTAGGGCAGAATATGCGCTGTCGACGTAGAGGAAGGCTGAAGGCTATTGGTATGGCTAAGCTTTAAATACCCCTGACACCACAATAAAAAGTTAAGAAAATAATCAAGGATTTGTGTAGCGACTCACTCCTTTTGACCAACGTCCCCCGCAATCCTCTTGGTTAGTCACCCGCGTTAATCGTAAAACCTGGCCGGCGCATTACAAACAAAAAAACCTACGAACCAACCACACCAGTCATCGAAATTGAGCACAACTAAGAAGACGCCTGACTGAAACTCTTGGCAATTCTACTGGATCTGGAGTTTCGTCCCCTTTGGGAACTATATTGTAGAAGAAGGCATACGCTGGCCATCACGCATGTCAAGCAATGGTCCTAGGAACACTGGCCAGCATGAAGTCATGCAATAAAAGGCAGTGCTTGAAATAGTTTCGCAAAGTTAAAAGATTCATGTCTGTTCCTCCTTGTCACTTTTCACTTCCGTGCAGCTCAGACAAAGCAATCTGGGTTCTGTCCGATGAGCAGGGAGGCGAAGGAGGTATCGCGTGTCTACATGATTGACATCTTCATATAGATACCGTAGACAGCTCTGTAACGACCTTTTCCACATGATTCACCGTCACAGCTCGTGTCGCTTCAGTTGTTAGTAGCATTCGCATAGAACGCGGGACTGGGGTAGTTGCCAGGACTCGTCGCAGACTGTCCCATCCGCAGCATATGCCCTTCTTCCGCTACGTCAAGATTTAGCATTAAGTAATAGAAATTAGGGTATTCGACCTTTAGGATTGGGTCCACTTTCCGCCGCCACCGATACGGCGTCCCAGGTCATTCCTGAAGACGAATGAAGTCACAATACTTGGGTAAAATATGCGCTGCCGATGTAGAGTAAGGCTAGGGGCTACTAACATCTCGAACAAGTATTGGGACTTTTCCACTGATATTGGGAAAGTAAGAGACGAGAAAAGTCGCAAATACGTTGAATTTAAAAGGTGTCACTTCTGCACCCAAAAATTGAGCTAATGCAATGGATCATTTTGCACTGTATTCCTTCCAACGCAGCAATAAAACACTTTTTAAGTTATGAACTCGTATGGTGGCTTTAAAAGTGAAAATATCATAAGCCCACCAGCCATTTACCTTTGATATCTTGAATGGGAATGTTAACGAATGCCTAGAGCAGTTATACGGTTAGAGTTAGATACTATTCAAGTAGGCCAGCAAAATAACGGCGCTTCTTTAAAAGAAAATTATCTTGCTGCCAGAACCAAAGCCCTATAAATTGTTGTGTAGCATCTTGAGACTTCCGTGAAGACGAAATAAGTCATAATTCTAGGGTAGGAAATGTACTGCACACACACAGAAGGGCTTGGGGCTACCAACCTGCTCCAGATGTCAGGCCACCCGGCTGGGGTACGATGACGGAGCCCCTAATCAACCCCTTGTTAAAAGCGAGAGTTAAACAGTTGAGGCATTACAACTTCAAATTGTCAACGATTTGAAACGTGTTTTTTTCCTTTTTTAAAAAAATATACCAATCACTCGAAACACAAGTAGATTCAGGGCTCGGGTATGCAACGAAATACAATGAGCAGAAAAGAATATTGACCCGTGGACAAGTATGAGTTGAAAAGACACAAAAAACGAGGATTTTACAGACTCCGCTGGAGAGCACTGGAAGACAGGCATCACTGGATACCTTGGTGTTTACCCTGTTACTTTGTAGGCCTAAGAAGACAATCGCAGCGCCTTATTGATTGTAACAGGGATGATACTTCATTTTCTTGAGGACAATTATTTCCCGCTACAGGGTTATGAAATGAACGATTTTTGCATTAAAAGTAAAACAATATTCTCAAAACCACTAAAAGAAGTGGGAGATTTGCCAGCTCGTTAATAAAGTCGATGTCAATCCATGCCTATCTGCTGGCATTAGAAGCAGAAAATTGCGCTCCCTTTGTTGCCAAGGCACCGAAGGTCACTAAAAGCGGGTGTGCGATGCGCCTGTTGCCGCCAGTGTGATGTGCAGATCCTCTTCGGAGGGAGGTGTGAGTCATTCCCCCTTTAAATGTGCAGTCGACGGCCAGAGCGCGCTGTGTTACTTCCATGGAACCAAAGAACGACAAAGTCGGTTGTTCATTGTAATCAGCGGTGAAGAGTACGAGGGACGCCTAAGTTGAAGCAGTGTTTAGGATGTTAAAAGACGAAAAGAATCGAAATTCAAGAAGTGGAGACTGGCCTTCCTTCTTGCTTAGTCCTTTGTTCCATTTATGTGCTTATTCCAGAACCTAACCAATACCTAGGAAGCTTCGGCATGGGGAGACTCGTTTGCATGACTGAACCCGCCTGGGACAGCCTGCCTTTCCTTGTCATTGGTGATGAAACACAAGCATCAAGAGTAGACCAATGGATTCGGATTTCAACAAATGTATTGATGAGGTCTAGAAAATTAGCACCTTCCATGGTGTAACGCTCCATCAACTCAGTGCAGCATTCAACGTGGAGAGCTGTTAGTGATATCCAGCATACCCTAACTCTTCCATGTTGAAATTTTCACAGCACTGAATAAATGCTGAGGCCATGGGTGCGGATCTTACTACCTTATAGGCAATCAGCCAACCAGAAGCGTTTGCATTTAAATCGCTAAAATGTCTTACCCGTCGCCATATCCTTAGTGTGTCTGAAGTCTTCTGTACAAAGAGATAACTACGGGTTCACGGGAAATTTCACTTATCACAACGCATTACTCTGTGCTGACACGTCCCACCTCTGTAGCCTGTCACCTTGACCATCGGTGTCTGGACAGGATTGACTACGGCATGTGTGTCGACTAAAAGTGACAGGCCACCTTGTCGCCCGCAGTAAAGAGAAGTCAAGGATCCTGACGATGCAGAGCTTACATAAAAAAACAATGACGAGCTAATACAAGGGCGGATGTGCCTAGGACCGTTGATAGTCTTCCAGTACTACCCTGATTGACTGCCTTGGTCAATGATGCGGCCAAGCCTGCCGTCATCCTCACAATGAGCTCCCGGGCTGGCATCCGTGCAGCGGGCGTGATGGTTTTACAACAGCCACAGCTTGGAATTTTGATGGTCTCTAATTTCTGACTTTAAGTGTTCAACGGAAGCCAAGCAACCAACATAATGTCTTAAAGCGATGAGGAATAGAAGACATAAATAACAGTAGTTTAATCCCAAACAATCTAACTTGGCCATTTGTTTGGAACTGATTTCAGCCCAAGTAATTTCGAATCCTGAAATAAGACGGTGAGTTGCTTTGCAGTAGAAACTATAGATAGCTGTGAAGTCAGTGACGCAATAAACCATTGGCGCAGAGCGAATTACCATGAATAAGACAAATGACGGAACACAGCCTATTATCGGCACACAGGAAAGAGCAATCGAGATTCCAGTCGATGTTACTGGATTCATTTCTATGTGGCCCAAATGCCATTGCGACCAGAATTTTTCATTTGCATACCAAAAATCACAAGGATTTGTGAGGGTGTGCAAATCGTTTTTTGTAATTTAATAACACGCGAATTCGGATACGATAACCACAGATGAAAAAAATGTAAAGGTTGGGAATACGTTGTGTCCTTCTCAAGAAAAAAAAAGTAAACCAAAGATTTAATAACCAACCTGCGATACTTGCCCATTGTCAGTTGGCAAGTTCATTAACAAAGAACTGTTAACAATTTCGTCACTAGCGCCACGTGCGGGACGAACATCCCGATTGTATCCGGCGCTATCGCAGGAGGATTGGTGAAGGATAGATTTGCTTCCGTTTTTCACTAGTCGAAAGAAACTCCGTACACCGTGTTGATCGCTTTCTTCTGAGCGAAGGTGGCGAGTGCATCATCAGACGTAGGCGATGGACGTTACCTGATAGGCGAGGTCTTATTTGAGAAATTATACGATCGAAAACCCATAAACGAACCGAGCGGCCACATCTAGACAATTAACTTTACATTCCAAGTCAGTAGAGCAAATAGCTATAACGAAGCCACACATAGCGTTCCACACAATCCTAACACCAATCACATTATCAACGAAAACAGCACATGAGCAGAGAGCTCCAAGATAACAAATATGAGGGTAAAATTAAACATCAACATTAAGGATAGTTAGAGAACTTTTAATCACAAAGAAGGACAAAGAAAGACTAGTAAACGAGAGATTGGAAGGAAAGGCAGTTCAAGTGAGCCCAAACATTTCCAACAACGCAATAGCTCGCTCTCGATTCGCCTGCAGTGTATTCAGTTCTGCCTCGACCAGTTTCTTCTCTTCCAGCAGTTGGGCCAAATCTGCCCGCAAACGATCACAAGCTGGGTTACATTTTGTAGGATGAAAGCTCTTCATATCCTCCAAGCTTTGACCACACAGGTAGGCATAGTCATTTACGAATCTCAGCGCTTCCTCACAGCTTGTGATTGACTCTACGGTGAATGCAAGAAAATCGACAGTTAAATGAAGCTACTGCTTACATGGACAAGAAAAGGTAGAATAAACCTCACCATTTAAGCTGTCAGAAGTGGACATCAACCAACTGAAATGAGAGAAACACGCTGGCACATATCCAGTCCAACATAAAACAGGAAAAAAAAGTCGCTATCCAAGGTTGGGATTTTTATTGTAGCAGGAACGGATCAAATGCTAACAAAGTGAATAAAATGAAGGAAACAGAAAAGAGAAAGAAGGTACACAGATCAGTAAATGCAGTGATAAGTGATGGGGACGAGGAAGAACTACTGTTGCTGAAGTCCTACACTAGAGAGTGAGGAACCCGAGCGCGGCGGAGGCATGGGAATGCGCCGAGCGGCGAGTTGCTCCTGGCTGCTACGCCGCATCGGTCCACCGGGATAGAGACCATCACCCCAACCGAAAGAGGGGAGAGTCTCAGTGCTGGGGAACCGAGGCCCCCGACGTATTGGAGCGGGCAGGCGAGAAACCATCATGCCCATCGGTCTGCCCACAATCACCGCTTGTTGAGCGCCCGATGGAGGAAAATTATCCATGAGGGGTGGCTGCATCTGATTCAGACTGCTTCGCAGGCTCGGTGAGGTGACACTCGCCTCACCATCTACTATCATATTCTCTTCGCTCCCATCACCACGATGTACTGCTGAAGCATGGCGTTGGCTGTCGAGTGATAGTCGCAGGGCTGTCATCTGTTGCTTGGCAATGTCGCTAGGCAAGGGGCTGGAGGATACATTGAGCCGCGATTGGCTGTTGTAGGGGCTCTCTTGGCCGGATCGGTTAGCCGAATTGAGAGACTGTTGGCTACTACCCATGCGCGAGGCTTGTTGGTGGGCGGAGATAGCCGCAACTTCTGCTTTCAGTTCATCCTCTTGTTTACGAGCCATACTCTGCAAGTCGGCGACATTTTGCAGATCGTCAGTTGAACCTGAAGAGGTCTTGAAAGGCACTGGAGAGCGGTTGCCAACGGGAGAGGAGCGCTGATGCGAGTGTTGTGGCACCATCTCAGAGGCGTGACGTTTTGGACGAATGAAAGTAGCGCTGCTACCCGGACCAAAATTCTGTCCACTACCACCGCCGATGGCGCGAGATTTGGCAAGGGGTGTAGGAGCGACGGTAGGAAGGTTGGTGTTGAGAGCAGGAACGCTTCCACCAAGGTAGGGTAGGCGTTTGGCCGGTTCTGTGGCAAGAATAAACTCAAGCCGGTTCAAAAGATCACGGCGACGGTGGTAGAACTCGGAAGAGGGTGAATCGAAGACCTCGCGCGCCCATAGGAAGCAGGAGTTATTTGAGGGAGAAGCAGTTGGACCTGTCACCTTAGAGGGTTTGAAGAGCCAGCACTCCTCCTCGGGAATGTCCTCCATCTGCTTATTTTGTAAGTGGAGAAGTGCACTGGTATCTGCTTCGGAAGCACCATGGTCCGAATTGTAGTAATTGTGGTGCTCTACAGCCATACCTTGTAAACACGTCGCATCTTCGTGTGATTCTGTTGTTGCTGTAGCCATTCCTTACCCAATTAAAATGGTAATCCCAGTACAAATTAGCGCTAATGGTAAAATTAACAGAGAATCGGTAATGAGGTGAGGGACAAATCGACAATGTTAGACGGTGCTGCTAATTGTAATTATGACTTGACGCCATGATATCGCACAAAACTGTTAGATTGATGTAGAATGAGTAGTCCGTCACTTGCATTCATTCTGTTTGGAAGAAAATAGATGCAGGTAGGAGATTGGAAGTGAATCAAACCGCTGAGAATAACCTACATCAAAGTTCACAAGAAAGAACTACAAAGCGTGCAAAGGGTCCAATCGTAGCAACGCAGTCAAAAAATTACAAAAGCCTTAAAACAAGTATGGGCAAGAAATCCTGCGTAAACCTCAAAATAGTAGTTGAATTGTTAGGAATACTAGGAGGACCTATATTTGTAAAACAAATATAGAGTGGCAGTAAGCCCTTAAAGGCCACTCGCAAATGCTACTAAATATAAACCACTAAGAGCATCTGCAAACAATGACGAAGTCGACACACGCGACGAAGCCACAGTGAAGAAATGAAAAACAGCAAAAGGGAAGGTCAAAATGCCTCTGGGATTAGAGTTATTTAAAACAAACCCCACGATGCAAAGTGCTCCAAAACAGATACACGGAATAAAATGGGTCGAAAGTGTCAAAAAATATATATTACTAAACGAAAACGGGTATGCATTTTGGGCAGAGCTCATTTAAAAGATTACAATTTTGTATAAAAAAGGAAACACCACTAGTGGCTTGGTTCAGAAATAAATCGAAATTTTTTTACAATTAAGCATTACAACAAAAGCGGATACAACAAATTCTATCAAAAAGTCGAATTTAAGATTAATGTTAGTGTGCAGGATGAATAAATCACATCATCAAACATGCCAGCAAAAGTGAGGATCGCACGTGCAAATGCAGGTGGATGCCATGAAATTAGTAAATGATTACACGTAAAGGCAAACGCACTACGAGCTTCAAGTATTTCCCAAACTATGTACATAATTGCAGTGAAACCTCCAATGGTAGTCAGCAAATTAGCTCACCCCATATAACTTACTTATTCTTCGGAATTGACCTGACAACATGGCTATATTAAGCAAAATGATAAAAATAATTGTCACTTAGTTAATTTTGGCAATTTCAAGGGAATTCCTATCTTAATTTATGTTTATTTATACATTTTGTCTCAATCGCTAAAATTACACAGCAAAACAGCTTTTGAAACCTTAATGTGGGGCGAGACTCATCGGTCTCCGCTCTTCTATTCCTAGCGTTCCTAGACAAGCCCGGTTGATTTGCTTTGGACATCTTTATTAAAGGTGACAAGATGGAGAGGGAAAATACAATGTTCAAGAAGGGGGGAGCCGCAGTCGCTAGGTAAGGGAGAGGACAATCCAGTCACGAGATTCGAATTTCCTAATTGCCTCCTCCATGAAAGGTACATTAAAACAACACAAGTACTCCATTAATGTAGCACGGTCCCCGCTCATCTTCTCTTCCCTGGCCTTCATACTCATAGAATGACGAGACTGTTTGTACTAGGATATATTCAGTGTTTAGCGTTAATGGAGATAGGTACAAGTTTGGGAAGACCTGGGGAAATGTTGACCACTGCTCTGTCACGAGGTTCAGGTCGGCTCTCATTTCGTTTCTGAAAAGTTCCTTTAAGCAACATAAGTTTTACCTAGCCTCCTCATCCTTTTGGCACGATCTTTGATGCAGCTACTTATGAACTGTCTTCAAATTTGTCATCCAGTGGTTTCCTGTCTCCCGTTATTGCGTACACCTCATCTTCATATCCAATTGGTGGTGTACCTTTGTGGAGTCGCATCTTTTGGTGGGAGGATGTGCATTGCAGGTGGGAGCACTTTCATAACTTGAAATAGATCTTTGCATCACAGTGATTGGATTCGCAGTGCATTCCAGGTGGGGAAATTGGTCTGTAATTTTGCAGAGAGTCGCACTCCAAACATGCTTCCGGCTACGTTTGTAGTAAGTATTTTTGTGCTTGGTCAAAGTTTTTCTTTTGCTTTCTTTCAGATGCAGTACGTACACTGAAATAATATTGATCGCCCCGTCTGTGTTTGGCAGGAAGGTGTCGGAAGGCACTCTCATCTCTCTAACTATGAGCATCTAGAACGGGGATACTCTTGGTGAGGTGGGTCCGCAGCCCTGTACAAGAGAAGGATACGTTCTAGGCTTAAATTTCAGTCTTCTGGTTGTGCCTTCAGTAGTCTGATCAGAGTGCGATTCGTTCTTTCCACCTGTCCATTTTCTTGCTAAGACCCAGGTGTCACGCGTTTCTTTGAGATCCGGAAGGTTCTACATAGTTTGATGAAGAGGCGGCTCTCGGAGTTAAAGCCTTGATCCATTATGTCTATAATTACTCTTTTCCATGGGAAACCCGTGGGCATGGGTTGCAGTGGTGCGATCGGTGTGGGATGATGCCTTTTGAAGCTGATGCAAGTGGTGCAGGTTCTGCAAAATCTAGTACGCCTGGAGTGAGCGAAGACCGCCACTGTCTTTTGCTAGAGTCCTCTAGCAGGCCTTTTTCACCTACGTGGCCGAGTTGCTCATGCAACTCTTGAGGAACAGGAACTACTAGGAGCTTAGGCGGTTCGACGGCTTCTTGATGCCATAAAATCACATCCTTTAGAGCGACTTCCGATTGTTGTTGCCTTACCCGATGACGTCATCTCTTCCACTTTGGGTTTATGAGGGGATGCCGGAGATTCCTAATATATCAGAACAGTGTCAGGACCGGTACTTTGCGTATTTTTCCAATGGTGTTCGGTAGGGTCGCTCAAAAATATGGTGCTCACCACAGGGTGACCTGTTTCTGCTGCAGTCGGTCTGCGGGATAGTACATCCATATTACCACGGGCACTTTCTTTTCTGTATTGAACTGTAAAATGATACTGGTGCAGTTCTTTGTACCAGCATGCAAGTGAAGCGTCGACCTCCTTCATTGTTTTTGGCCAGGTCAGTGCCTGATGATCGGCCCCAACTATGATCTCCCTTGCTATCTGGTTGTGTCTGAAGCGTCTAACCATTGAGAAGATAGCAAACAACCTGCGGCACGTTACATTTTTCTGTCTCATTTTTTGCTGAGCCTGATACTCGAATGAGTGGCGACATGTTCTCTACCTTCTTTGTCCCTTTGTAAGAGTACACTGCCCAAGGCTGCTTCGCCCGCATTCGTTTCCAGTACAAGCAGTGGAGAGCTCGATTTAATGTTTGATTAATACTAGAATCGGCGTGCAGCGAGGCATTAACTTTAGTTCATTAAACACTTTATCATGCTCTTTCTCCTACTCGAGATTTTATCGCTCCTTCTTTTAGGTTAAATTATACAGCGGACTGGCGATCTTAGCAAAACCTTTTACCAAGCGCAGAAAATAACTTGTCATGTTTAGGAACTTGCAGAGCTTTGTCTGAATGCTTGACGTAGGCCGTGTACTCACTAGTTTTGCACAGACTTCAGTGACTGTCATTCCATCTGACGAGATAATATGTCCCAGGATGGTGACCAAGCCGTAAAAAAACGGTGCTTTTTCGAGTTCAGGGTCGGCTTTACGTCTCACAGATAGCTTAGCACTAGTTTCAGTTCGGCGCTGAGCATAAAAGAAGTTGAATTGGCGGTTTTGAGTAACACTTCAAAGTTCATGTCGTCTTTGAAAGGGGAAGGTCCATCGGCGCTGCCATCAGTGTAGTACCATCCTCGCCCACCTTTTTTTTCGCAACCTTTGAACCCATAAAACAAGGCGACTGATTTGATTGGAACATGCTCATTGTTTGGCCTCAATAGGGATAGATCCACGTTTGGGGCGATCTGGGGACGGGGTTTTTCTCTGTTTCGGAAGGTGTTAGTCGCTACTCTATCCCAAAATTTGAATCAACTTCCGTTTTTTTCTGAAAAGTTCCTTATAGCGACACAATTTTTGCTCTAAAATTTAGTAAAGTGAGTTTTTTTATTGGAATCGATTACTTATTTGTGCATCCAACGGATAGGATAATTTTGCCGTTGCAAATTTTTAAGGCATAATTATTTAGTTTTTTCTTGAGAATTGTCAATGTCTACAAATTTATAGATCTGAGAATATGTTTCAACTGACCACTTGACTAGTTATTGAAGGTTGCCGCGCTGTTGTTTTGGGCAGTTGGCAGATTGGGTTTGGTTGGGATAGGATGGGTGGGTTTTGGAAATGCGCTTGCACCCTTATTTTGTGTGCAACTTCCGTACTTGCAGGGAGGTTTTTCGCTACAATGCCTGGTGCATACCCTCGGAAGGCTGATGAATATATTTGTACGCGAATTCCACTCCCAGATTTCAAATATTATCCTGGCTACGTTACTGCATTTAAGCCCATCGTTAATGCTTCCGTTCATCATATTATACTGAGTTCCTGTGGCACTTGGTTAGGAGGTGAAGAAGCCAGTCGTCCTGGTCCTTGTGATGGCCAATGCAGAACCCACATCTTGTATGCCTGGGCACACAACGGCGCGCCCCTCGTTCTTCCTGAGAGGACTGCTTTTGAAATTGGACGCACCACTCCAATTAAATCTCTTTCAATGGAAGTCCACTACAGTCGTTATGAGGAAAATCCTGATTACGCTACCATCGAGCTCACCTACACTCTCCAACCCCAACCGAATCGTGCCGGCATTATTCTTCTGTACAATGATGAGGCCACTATTCCTCCACACGCTCAACATTTTCCGACAAATATTTCCTGCAGGTTAGGTTCATACTTATACAGGGTCCCAACCCACTCTTAGTCTTGCCATCAAAAATAAAACAATATCTGTGTAACAAATATGAGTGATATATAGGTATGACAAAAAAGTGAATAGAATCTGGAACTTTTGCTAATTTTGACGTACCTTGTTAACGCAGACCAAACTTACACTCTCGAGTGTTTAGGTTATTTCGTTTTTCCCAAAACCATTCTGCATTTGATGCTTTTAGTCTCTGACTTTATAACTTATTTGTCTATTGACGCTTCAGTCTTGCATTTCAGACTGCGCACAGAGGTTCCAATCCATGTTTTTGGAATCCGAACTCATGCACACGACCTAAACAGAGGGGTGTACGGGTACTACTTCCGTCCCCGGGACGGTCGTTACCAGCTGATGGCTAAGGGCAATGCTCATTGGCCCCAGACCTTTTACAGACCCTCGCAACTCTCTGCTGGTGACGATTTTATTCGTCTACAGAATAAAGACATCTTAATGGGTCGATGTGTCTACGACTCAACTGCTCGCGACACACCGACCTCCATGGGGTCCACTCATATGGATGAGATGTGCAACCTCTATCTAATGTATATGATAGAGTAAGTTGTCCATCGCCATAACGCTGAAACTTCTCATAACTTGGGCTAATAACGTAGCTTAAAGTTTCGTAATGTCAGGCATTCTGACTTTATTCAAAGTGGTTACTCAAATATCGGAAACTAGCGTAAATTTAGATATGATCATAAATTTCTCAGGCCAAATTTCTAAAGAATTTAAACACTATCATACAAGCCCTTGCTTCCAATTTATTCGTTTTTGACTTCCATTATTAGTAATATAAAATTGGAACCACTGTTAGGTCTCGATTAGGAAGTGACTTTTGCTAGTTTAATGTAATTTAATGAAGTACTTGTATTCCATTTACTCGCGTAAAATTCATATCTTACTGATAAAAATTATCCTACCTTGAATCGTTAAATGTCCTGCAGTTTCGGTTAAATGCATTCCATAACACTCTCCCGTCATGTCAGTCTTCTAAGACGGGATCAGGGTCAGGGGTGAGTGACGTTAATTGAACCTCGAAGAGGCCCGAAAGACACCCAATCTAAGATCCTTCAACCAATTGTTCACCATCTTGCATAAGAGGAATTGGGGGAGCTCTGAGTGCAATCTTCGCAACAAACATTTATGCAGGGATTTATCTTGTCTATTTCTGATCATTGAAAACACTAGTTGGCTCTTCTACTTTAGAAATAACGTACAATTAACGTTCGAAAGGGGTGCATCGAGAAAAAGATGGGGCTGAATTTTTTGGTAAAATGCACAGACGTCTAGGTTTAGCGCGAAACTCGTTGTCTTAGAAAAAAAATGCCTTCCGCTAAATGTGTATGAGGTTTCGGGAGGAATTTCAAAGACACTTTGACTAAAGTTCAGAATTCACCTTATTTGCAATGCAAACTTGTAGTAAGGTGTGGAATATAAGCATTTAAATGTCATGGAGGAATGCGATAGATGTGAGCAAAAGAGAACACTCTTACCCATGAAGGGGAGCATCATGCGCTTTAATTTGAAGTATCTTCTAACAAGCATATCATGCCTAACGGCAAATGCAATGGACTATTTTAAACAACTTCGAAGCCAGCCGTTTATTTTATCATTTCGTTTGAACAAACTACAGTGCTAAAGAGGGAGATTCTATGCTTTGTGAAATCTTTTCCTGTTACCTTTAATAATTTAAAAATTGAATCCAAGTGAGTGGCATAAGAATGTCCATGACCAACTACACTATTGCAGACTTGCTAGTTATGTACGAGATTGACGATAGCCTGGGGTAATTTATCGTTAATAAACTCGATACTAACGATATACATATATAGCAATTGGGGGTTCGGGCAAAAATTCATACAAAATCGAGCATGTAACATGTTGGATTGTACTGCATCCGTTGTGCTCACTCAACTAGGTCTATTTATATCGAAACTTGCAATTTACTTTTCTTTTAGTCCTAATATTAGCGCTTTTATGTTAATTCCAAACCTCGGTTTTTGGCGTTCCCCATTTCACCTTTATCACCATACCTCACCCTCACTACACCTCCTCTTACTATCAATTCGTTCGCGTGACCACAGAATCCCATTAGTACGGGCATAATCCATCCGCCATTCCCCTCTTCTGTCCCAGTCGCTGCCACCTGATTGGCGGGAGGCACCCAAGCAAGGAAAGGAAGAGATAAGTTCAACTCAACTGGCGTCCAATCCGGTTAAAGGGCTTAGAGTAACCCCCTCTTGGAACTGCGAGCGCGAGGACGTGGGCGTTTGCCAACGTGGCATTCATAATTAGTGCTATTTCAAGCAGCCGTGATATTCTTCTTCTTCCACCCAATCATACCTCATTAGATAATCTTTTTGTGGCTACCGGCTTTCTCCGGCGTGAGAAATTGTAGCGGAAATTGGTACAGGTTAACTACGAACCTTCTCGTTGAGGTTAAGGAAATACATTAATTGAGTTTTCAATGAGTACAGAGTAATCTTAGTCTTCGGAGGGCGCTCAAGTTAAACCTAGATATAAGTGTTTAAAATGACCAAGACCAACTTTCAATGAGTATAGACTGCATTTACTTTTCAACTTAGTCCTCCCTCACATTAAAACGCTCATTCCAGCATTTGACTAATACCTGGAAAGCTTCAATATGGAGGGATTTATTAGCTCAGCCGAACTATCCTGGGACAGCCTGCTCCGCCATCTTGATGCCTGGAGTGAGCTAGCTTTCCAAATTGCAAATATTCTTAGGCGATTATGCTCACTGTTGGCACAGAAAGATCTATCTCCTGTGCAATTACATTACACCGCAGGTTACCGGCTGATCGGGCATTCACGCGCTGGCTGAATGCTCACAGTCCTGCGTGACCGTCGTGGCTGCGGGCTGGAAACGTAAACACTATTAAATGACGGGATCCTCACTGATGTGCAAACGTAGAACCGTTACCTAAGCGCATGCATTTAAACCATCCACATGCATTGCCTTTGAGAGGATAAGAGTCTCATAATCGTATTATACCGCTCGTGAAGCCTTTTATAGATACGTGAGGGTTCGAGTTTGATGTCTGCATTTACATCTTGTCAATTGCACGCGCTTAGTGCCACTGTTGGCTGCCATCTTGATTAGCAACTTGTGGAATGACTCGTGACACGTGCGTCGGGGACCCGTAAAATGAGTGACTCGCCACTTACTAATGTGTGCACCACCGCTATAGTAGAACCCCCTGTTAAAACACGTGAGGCTTAAATCTTTGTAGCACCACATTGATTTACTGACCATAATGACTGTTTTTCCTAGTTCGCATTTCAAACTGCCAGTTGAGTCTGAGATGTGCGCTGATGAGATGGTTTCTGGAGCGTGGGACAACGCACCTACTGAATCGCTGGAATACGTCACCAGCACTCCTCCGGCCAAAGTTCCGGAGCCATCGGCACCCTCTCTTCCTCGTTCAATCGACTTTCTGCCCGATAATGAGTGGTTCATTAAGGGCACTCGTCTGGGAAGTGTAAGGGGTAGCTGAATCTACACGCCCTTTTATTTGCTGGAGTAGTACATAGTAATTAGTTCGGAAAAAAGGGCAGGAAACTAGGTCATCCATCGGAAACTATCAAGACTTCGACGCATCAGCACCTACTGATGATTCTTTTTAGGTGTCAGGAATAGCTCTAGTTGACGACAGTAAGGGTAGAACTCACCTCTTCGTCCTTCGTCGTGGTGGAAACCCCTGGAACGAGAACTCATTTGACGAAAGCTTCGAGTACAATGAGCCTGATGCCACTTATGTACCCTCGCCAATTCTTCACTTAGACGCGCATTCGGGACAGTTGTTTGAAGCATTTGGCGATGACCTCCTCATCCTGCCTCACGGTATCTCCATCGCCAAAGACGTGGCTGGCAAACCAATCGCCCTATTCGTCACTGACCTTGCGCGTCATCAGGTAATAAAGTTTGCATGGAATGAGTGGAATAAACCCGCTCTGATACTTGGACGAAGAAATAAGACGGGAAATGATGAGACGTCCTTCTGCAAACCTTCTGATGTCGCTGTCGCTAGTACGGTAAGGGTATACAACTTTATGAAAGACTGAAAGCTAGTTGGAAACTACCTAACGTACATGAAGAAATTTACTATGTAGGACGAAATTGTCGCTAGTTCGGTCTCATTTATTCGTCAATTTTGCTTTTATTTGTATTACTCTCTCCTTAACGAGAAGGTGAGGTGCATTCTCCTTACTCCTTTCGATTTTCGCAACAAGATACTTGAAAACCTCCCTTGTTTCGTAGTGAAGTCATGATGTAGTAAGCAAAATTTACTAAGATTGCTATCAAGATTATTCCATTTCTACTTATTTTACAAGCTTCTGAAAATCCAAAACACCCTATTAGTTTTTCAGGATTGCTATGACCTATTTAATCCGATCAGGGCGAGATATTCGTGGCGGACGGTTACTGCAACCAGCGTGTGGTGAAGTTCTCGCCTAACGGTGATTACATGGCAGAATGGGGCGTGGGAGGAGTTGACGAGACGGAAGGCTCCAGAAAAACCGGCTTTCTGGTGGCGCACAGTATCACTGTTGTGCCCGCCTCGGCTGAGGGCGCGGGCGGTGTGGAGCAGGTCTGCGTTGCCGATCGCGAGCGCGCGCAAATTGACTGCTACGACCTCAGCGGCCGACGTCTCGTTCAGTATGGCGGCAGCATTCTCAAGCCCTCCGTCTACGCGATCGCCTTCAGCCCCGCCTACAAGTGAGTCGGCGATGTTGCTCTTTTGTCAATGTTTACCTATCAGAACCGGATCATATGCGTTTCTCATGCTTGTTGTGGTCTTGTGCAATACCTCTTCAACCACAGATATAACCTAAAATACTTATTTGGTATGATTCTCTCTCCTTTTTTTAGAAAAATAATCAAACTTTGCTTATCATGAGCGGCTGCAAATTATTTGCCGAACAGCGCTGGAATAAAGCATGCTTCCAAATGAGGACATCCTTTTAATCTGTTCCCTAATAGCCGAGAAAAGCGGTTTTTCTGCTTCATAATTGGTGTTGTCAGATAAATTCAATCATTTTTATCTACCTCTACACAAACAGCAATCTTGAAATGGTATGCTTTCCTACTTCAAGGCCCGTACTTTTTTCTGCTCTCATCCGTTGTTGTTGCATATTATAGGTGGGGTTTGTTTCCTCCTACCTTACAGTCAAAACCGGAGCATTGTAAGGCCCTATCTCACGTTAATTTTACATGAAAACTGGCAAACACGCGCATGTGTGTGAGAGCTCCTCAAATGAAGATTTCGGCGAGAAGAGAAGAGCGGAGACGCTGCGTGCACGCGTCAAATTTTGGGTGATGCTTTAAGGATCCTTGCTGACGTATCACTCATGTCACTACAAAGGATAGATGGAATTAGTCATGCTGCCGATGCTTAGCCGCCCTCTTCTTGTAGTATACTGTTAGTTTTGAAGGCATACGTGTCGTAGTAGCATGCAGAGTAAAGTCTGCTCCCTCCTTACTTCAAAGGATAAGCTTACACCAATGGAATATGCTACATTGCAAGGAGAAACCGTCGTTTGATTATTTGCTCACTTAAGATTTTCTTTACTGACATATTATCCTTCACCTTTGTTTCCTTTACTAAAGAAAAAATATGACATCGAATGCTTCCGGGTTTTAATTAGCTCAATTTTTTTCCAGACCTCCGACTTGGTCGTACCCTGAGCGACACGTTTTGGTCTAATTTTATGTTTGGTGGCCTTTATATGAAATCTCCCCACGAAATGGATAGTAGGTCTTTCAGTCCGAAATAGTCGTGGGTACACATTCTCCCAGTGACTTTGTGTTTATTTTGTTACCTTCGATAACACTTCATGTCCCAAGTCGATTTGCGTACAGATTCTGACCAGAAGGTCGCGAAATCACCCGGTAGAAAGCACTTGAGTTCAGTAAGACGGTCCGATACCCACAGACTATTCCAAGATTTATGTATAAACTCATTGTTTCAGCCGATTGAAGGGTTTTTTAATTCAAAGATAGTAAAATAAGACTTGCTTCTCCCTTTTTTGCAAAGAAACTCTATAAAAATTAAGCATTTTAAAACATTGAAGGCAAAGTTCGCGATTTTTAGAACGTCTTCTAATTCTGACGCTCTATTTCAACGCCATCCTTTATCTAAACGGGCTTTATGCACATTTAGCCTGATGTTTGGTGTCACCGGACCGGCGGATGCGACTCCGGCCACAATAGCGCGCCTTCAGGCGATTCTGGACGTGAGAGAGGAGGATGTGGAGAGCACGAACAACAGTGCCTTCGTTTTCCGTCCTCTCCTCGGTGCTCAAGTCACCAATGCCAGTCAACACATCTTCAGGGCAATCAACGGTCGCAATCACCTCCTTCATCTGGACCTACGAAGTCCTCACGACGTTGAAGTCAGCCAGGACGGCTCGATGCTCTTCGTAGCCCAGCTGAGAGCCCCCTATCTGCTGAAAACCGACATCGTCGAGTCAGGTTAGTCAGCAACTGTCGATCCATTCTGTTGTGATTCTTTTTAAAAATGGTTTTTGAAAATTCTCTTCAAAGTTAGTGAAATAGTCCATTCAAGCACAAAAACCGAGTTTGATCATTAATTTTTTTTCTACTCCCCTCTCGAGACTTCATGCTTTCCGCACAGTTTACTGCAATTAGTTTCATTATTTCCTTAAAAAAGTAATGCAGTAAAAGCTTACCCGTCGGCATTATCATCAATATTCGCGGAATTCTCGTCAAGTTCACCAGATTAAAACGGTTTTGTGTCGTAATTAATGCGGACTACGTGATGGAACCAAGGAAACCTACACACAAATATGAATGACAATCTCTTTTGAAACACTTTCCAGTGACTTTATCGCATCTAGGGACATAAAATGAAAAGTAATTGTTTCAATCAAAACCTTCCCGTCATACATAAGTTATGCATTGAGAAGAGAACCTTTACATTGTGACCATCCTCTCGGCACTTCTTCCATCAGAATGGATTTGCGGATCGTAAAAGCTCGGAGCACAATCAATGGAACTGTCTTTTTTCGAAAAGATGGTAAATCCGAAAAGCCAGCGATTCTCTTCAATTATTTATTCTAATTTGCAACTGAGTGTACGTAGTTTTTATGTATCTCAACTCCCTCTCTTAGCTTTGGTAGTTGGCCTTGATATCCGTATTGCTTTGGACGGACGAACGCATTCCCTCTCTCTGTCCTGTTAGCATTTAAGTCCTTGGACAAAAGCGTCGGTAAAGCTTTTTTTTAGCTGTGTAGCTCCTTTGATATAAAGATTTGGATTCCATGTAGTTTTTAAACCACGATTTACATAATCCTTATGCATTGAACGTCTATTAAGAAGATGGTCTGCGACCCTTCAAGTTTACACACAATGCTTCGTCCTCCACTATGATGAAGGATGGAGCTTCGTTTAAACAACTTCCTTTCAAGAAAACTTTTTAGCAGTTTTTTTCTGATCGATAAAAACCTTTCTTCACAGGATCGATGGAAGTCATAAAAAATTCACTTAATGACCCTACTTCAAGTGCTGGTGTTAGCTTTAATGATGTTTCACATTGAGGAGATCGGAGGTCATCACTGAATCGGTGCGCTGAGAATACCCACATACTGTTAGTCGTTCAACTTACCCCCACTCATTTTATTGGGCAAACTTATACAAAAATGTTAAAGAAGTCAGTGCAGTGGAGCTGGCTACCGGGGAACTCGACAAGTTATGATTAAAAGGAATAGATACTTGAAGTAGTAGAGGAGGAGAATTAAACCAGTCAATGAGTTTTGAATCTCTTAAATAGTTAATAACAGGAGAGTATAGATGGTTTGGTTACAGCTGCAGAGTTTGTGATAACCCTGAAGTATTTTTTTTGTGAATTAGCCAAAAAGAGCGAGGGTGGAAAGAAGATGACAAGGAGTGACGAAGGTAAAGCAGCCTTTCCCGCCTATGCCTTGACAAATCGAACCCTTACTCAGAAGGTATTCATCATCAGCACCATTGTCACGCTCTGCACAGTGGTGACGATCATAGCGCTCATCCTCATCCGCAGTCGCAAGAGTCAACCCTGGGCTTGGCGCAAACCCGCCCACCTTCAGCAACGAACTGGCCATCGGCGGGGCAAGTGGAAGCGCTACGATGGCTTTCGACCTCTCCAAGAGGACGAGCTTCGTGGCCTGGGATCTGCACTTGACGAGGATGATGTCGAAGAAGCAGCGGTGGCGGAGGCGGCGGATTCGGATACCATAATAGACATTCGAAATTTCGGTCTGCTCGAGTCGCAACAACACTTTTCCGGGTCATCAGTGCATTCACATTCTCAGACAAGAAAAAACGACTCTAATTCCGCTTCTAGTCATCATGTTGATACCTAGTACCCTATGGAAACACGTCTTTCTCTATTCCCAAGTCTCTTTTTCCACTTAATATGCAAAGAATGCTGCTTTTGTCTTGTACAAAACAACGGAAGAATAACCGAACAGTTGCATAAAGCGTACACGCGTTGAACCTTCCCTCTGTTGATCCATTTTAGACGAGTAAACCTCGAACAAGGCCAACACACATGCACACAATCTGAGACTAGGAGAGTGAGAGAGGGAGAAGGGAACAGAGGAGGTTGAAAAGGAGGGAGGACATGTATTAATGTGATTAGTGCGTAAGCATGTCTATGTGTGTGTGCGTGTGCTAGTGTGTCGTCACTTGTCTTTTTCCAGTCTCGACCTCGCTGTCTCGTGTGCGTTCACACTCAAAATGTCCACCCCTCTTAACCCAATCCCATCCACTCCACCTCCAACTGTTATTACTGTTGGATCTCTCTCTCTCTCTCTCCATGTTTTTGTGTGTGTGTGCTTGGCCTTAAACTTGTTCGCGCTACTAAGGTGTTGTGTGCAGCTTTTTCAACCGACCGTTCCATTTTTACCTCTGTGGAACTGAATTCCCTTCCCCCTTATCTGTGTGGTACTCGCACTGTGTAATGCATTTCGCATCCGTGATTGTCCAAGTTTGGCTTCACTTGTGAACTTATTTTCCTCTTTTTTCGTGAGGTGGGTTCTTTGTAAGCATTCGGATTGGACCGTTCCATTGAGGCAATTGTGGTTACCTTACTAGCTATTCATGAGATCTGGTGCAAGAAGATAGAAAGGTAGGCGATACGAAGAGAAGTTTGAGGCGCCTCTGACGCCTGTATAACGCTAGAAAACTAGCAACTGTCGCATAACCACCAAAATCTGTTAGAAGATGGTATGGATGTTTTGTACAATGCTAGAAGATTTCTAAATTAAGCAATAACTTTGGGACTTGTAATGTGCTTTGGAAAGTGCATTACAGCAGACGCATTTTGTACGTCAACCGGCTGTCACAGGAACATTTGCCAAAAATCAAAAATGCAATCTGATAAAATAGGATCAAATAGCTTCTTGCACATGTGCCCTGATTTCGTTCACTAATCATGGTTTCGTAAGTGCTAGGTAAGCAGTTTTGTTATGAATGATTCCTACCTGTCTGATTCTGGTATCGTTCCATCACTGGCCACTAGACAAGACTTGCGGTTAGAGTGTCTGGCTGGCATCTTTCACGACAGATTCGGCTACCTAAAACCGACGACTTTTATCAATGAAAGTCTACCAAGGTAACCAGATGGCGAAATTGGAATGTTAGCTGCATATGAGTGCATGAATGAATGGTGCCATTGGTGTAGCCTCCGAGATATTCTTTAACGCGACACAAGACTTGAGTCTGGAAGCAACTGTTTTACAAGCGCAGAGAAGGGGTGAAGGACTGGCGATATCGTTAGCTCGACCGGAGCTGATTCTCGAAAGGTGCGAAGGTCAGTGTAACACCATAGCAATCATTGTCAAAATAAGGCTAAAATTTTAGCAAAAACGTAGAGGAGCAATCCGTTCGCCGACTCATAACTCAATTGTTCGTAAATAGTTGAGTAAGTCAATCAATGTCCCCTTTTTAAATATCGAATTAAATAATATTAAATCCTGAGATGGGTTAACACCCTCTGATTCTCAAAAAAAGCATAGGTAGTTAGGTGTGCAGAAATGCTATTCGGTTGCTAGTGTTCAACATTAGCGTGGGAAAGAATGATGCTACTTATAAAAAATTAGTAAGGGGGATTCTGAATGGGAGTTCGTGCATATTTTCAATGATGTGCAAGATTTTATTTTTTCAAATTCCAGCGAAAGCAAAATTAGGGTGATAAACAGGGAATTCGAATTATTTCGCATGCTAAGCTAGAACCGTGTAGTTTCTTAGTTCTACTAGTTTCCCCCTATCACATCATAAGTTATGAGATCAACTTTGTGCAGTCGTAACAAGGGGCTTAATGATGGCTAAATGATGTCATAGAAAAAAAACAACGGAAGACGGGTATAAGGAGTTCGACTTTTCCTTTGATGATCACCCATTCAATTCCATTCAGAAGAGAAACACATCCGACCCTCCATCAATCATCCACTCTGTTTACGAATAAAGCAAGGCTTACCGGCTTCTCTGAATGGATTTTCACTTCTATACCAGCTATTTTTACCAGAAAAGTAATCAGCTGTAGTGGAAATTAGTAACCACGCGATTAAGGGGAGAATGATGTTAAAGCTTTAATGATACTATAATAGTCATGTCCACAATTACCTAAAATTGCTCATTTGTGCCTGAATAAGTGGGCTTAAATTCAAGCAAAGTTTACAACTTTGGTCGTTAGCACTGCTTTCATCTTTCCCATATCGCGGCTTTACTCATTCCCACCTAACCGAAGTTCCGGCAATTATAGTTGGCCTCAGAATAAGGTCATCAAAGTGTGTGTGGGTGTGTGAATACCTTCGAGCATTTCGTGTGTTCTTATTATTCCCACAACAACGGCAAGCTGGAGGGTGCCAGATGTTCAGCCTTGGTGGCCCGATCGTTGTGGCCTACCAGTGGTGTATGCAAAGTGCCCAGGCCATTTCAACAGCCTTTCAGCGAGCACGCATAAAGGCAACACTAGCCTACCTCGTCTGAATAAATCCCGGGAGTTTTTCACGGGACAGTGCTCTCATTTGATTAATGGTTGCGGGTGAGGAGTGATTGCCCTGATTCTTTGAAAAATATTCTTTCCCACTTTCTTCCTTGGTGTT
>NW_020170382.1:440797-457373 GCF_000524195.1 Echinococcus granulosus | reverse complement strand
GTGTTCTATTTGCAGTGGTTTTTCTGTCATCTCTAGCGGTAGGTACAGATGTACGTTTCGGCTATTAGGATTGGCAGAATTCACTACATAAATCGGTCATTCGTCCTAGTAGAATATATTATGCGCACATATTTTAATTGTTCTTATTTAAAACTAACTGCGTTTTGTTGAAAACGGAAGGTTTAAGGATTTTGAGAACATTAGTATCACTTGTTTTCATTTTCGACTTACTGAAACTGTCATTAGCGTTCATTGATGTGGCTACCGTTTGATTTTACCTGGTGAGTTTACTAAGTCTGCGTAATCCTCTTTGTTTTATTAAAGTATTTAAGATTCGAATGAATTTAAATCTATTGTTATGCTAAACCACTAATAAGACATTTCAGGGTCAGAGTCATCCGCCAAGATTCATGGTTCCTTTTATAACGAACACTTAGGATCAACGCTTGTGCTTACTAAGTGTAGAAATGACAGCTCCTCTTACTCTACGCTGATTAAGTACTGTTTTGATGGGTTTGCTGATTAATGTGGTTACGAACCTGCCCATCGGTTTTGTGGCTTAGTAGTGAAACAGACCGCCCTACTGATTTGCGGGGGCATTAGGGGAGAATTGATCAAAGAAATGTAGTCTTTTATGACTTTCGTCCACTACACTGGCATAGAACGAGTCTGGTGAATCACTCTGATCCTCAGTAGAGCACTGCGTGGATTTGGGGTTTTATATTTCGGTATGTTGCATGGTGCCTCTGGGGGCAACAATATGTCCTTTACATCTTAGCGATATGTTGGGGATAAGTTTGGGAACATGTAGTTTGGGTATTTACAACAAAGAAACAAGGCTTTTATCACTTGTTTACCTGTGCTGATTGTCAAACATTGTGAGTACAATTTGGGGTAGAATCCCTAGCAAATATTTTTTGAATAGCTGCCGTTACACTATTTCGGAGTTCTTAAGTAATGGTTTTATAAAAGATAGTATTTATTCACCGTTTGACTTTCTCACGAGCTTTGAAACATAACCTGATACCACTAGAATGGTAACTAATTCTATCATCGCTCTTTGTGCTAAGTAACATCTTATATTGTTAGAAAAACATTGTCTTTATCAAGCGTCATTTCTGGTGGTTGCTAAAGGCAGAGCAAAAAAAGCAACTCAGTGAATATGTCAAAAAGGCAACATTTTACCAACAAAGTTGATGGAAGACTGGGTGTGGATGGAGTGCACGTGTTTGTGCGTGTGGCGAATGGAACAGTTGAGAATGGTGCCGGTGAGATGCACGTATCGCGTGTCAAACTGGCAGTCTGATTGGATGGGATAGACGGAGAAGGAAATATTTACAAACAGCAGGTCTGGTGTGTGCGGAACGAAGAGGTAACAAGAATGACTTATGTGTGTGTGTGAACGATTTTTGCTTCGTATGTTATTCTGCTCCTTTGAGATAGGTCGTGGATGTGGGGTAGTGGTGGAGGGGTTCTTCGGTGGCGATGGCGGTGGTGGGGCTCAGAGGCACGTGTGCCGCACCTCATTGCGAATGCACGTCTGGCAGTGTACCTTAAAGTTGGGCTGCATAATGCAATTGCACTTCTCGTAGATCTGGTGCGTGGTGCTCTTGTGACCCCGACCACAGCACATGTTCATGCAACTTCCATCGCCGGTGGTGTTCAAATTGCATTGTCTGAAAGTCATGTACATCCTCCTCACAGCGACTGGTGTATTTACTAGACACTCAAGTCTTGGGGTTGTTTAGTAAGGACACAAATACAAAACCACTATAGCCGTATCAAAATCGAGTGAAAATTCCATCATTTTGCCGCTTTGGGACAAAACATCATGGGTTGCACTGTGGACGGTTACGGAACAATTACATTTGAATCTTCATTTCCAGTTTCTGAAACGTTAGGCTATGGTACATTAATAGGGCTACCTTCTCACCTAACAGTTAACCATTCATTTTCATAACACTTGAGGCAATTGTTGATATTATTCTCCAATAAATGGATGTTTAAATATCGGAAGAACAACGAATGTAGAAACCACTGATTGAGCAAAGAACTGGTAAAATATAAGATTTGTTACCTTCCATGAGTACCTAGAGATCCACGTTGAGGATCAGGGTCACAGTAATCCGGTGAATGTTGGGTGAAAACGAGGTCCTCCAGCTGAACATACTCATCGACAAAGTCCGTCTCCTTGAAGACAGAGGCCATGAGGTTACCGTCTGCAATCCCTGACACCATCTTCGCGGTCTAGAGGGAGGTAGGACACTTTTAAATAGAGAAATGTGCCCTTAAAAGGTATTAAAAGTGAAGCTATAAATGGCGAGGTAGTTGGGGAACCAAAAAATTGACAAATTGAGGGGTCATCTTCGTGATAATAGTAACATGACATCCAGTAAAGAAATGTCTGTTGTAGGGATATGAACTTGAAAAACACTTGTAGGCAGCCTACCAGATAGCGCTGTCGAAGGGCAGCCTTGATCGGTTCTGTATCAATTCGTTGGAGCTGTCGGAAGCAGACCTTTTGTGTACAACTTCCACTGACACCATGACATTTGCATGACTGTTTTTGAAGTGCGATCATCATCTGAAATGCACAGCCAAGTCATTCTCGATTAGACGCTCATGCAAGATTTACTAACTAGTTGATTTGCCTGAAGCAGCTACCCTTGTCTCCTTCATATGTCAAGTAACTCAACGGCGGTCATTGTGATGCACACTACTTTTAACAAAACTTGAAAGAGGCTTTGTTGTTTGCGGTTTTAACCAAGGAATGTTGTATGCACGCATAGCAGATTTTCTTTCAATAGACCAAAATGATACGTACCCAGGCACCAGCCATGTAGTTATGCTGGTTCGTCAATTTCATCTTCGAAGGCTGTCTTCGCCTCCTGCCTGTGCGTCTAGAGCTCCGATGAAGGCTCTTAGTATCTGCCTTAGCAGATTCGGCGCTCCTAGTCTTCCTTTTTAGGTATGGCTGCGGTAGATTGGTACTGGGAGGCATGTAGAATCCATAGGGCGCTGAGTCCTCAGCATTCTGTAAGGGATTTTTAAAGGGCGTTGAGTAGACGGAGGAACCAGAGCCGACGGAGGCGGAGGAAGAGGAGGAGGCGGAAGAGGAGGTGGTGTAGGGAGTGACGGAGTGGCTGCGTGGATGATAGCCCACCATAAGAAGGCGTTTTTCATCAAAGCCCAAAAACTGCGCCACGTAGCTACGTGCGGTGTCCACGTTGTCTGGACAACCACTCCAATAGTGCGTGTTCTGCACTTGGGTCTGCATTTGTTGGAATTGTTTTTGGTGCTGTGAATGAGAGACTTCTGGTTGGAAGGAGATGGCGTCGCTGAATTTGCGAAAGTTGGCCATATCCAGTTGGCGACGCACGCGTGGGGAAGGCACGTAACCCTGAGGAAAGCGAGACATCTGCCCACCTTCGGGACTGATTATCATCTCTGTGCCACCGGTCATACCGCAGGAGCAATAGCGAATCTTGTTTAAGGCGCAGTAGCGACCGATTTCGAATATTAGCGCGGCTGCTGCGTAAGCATGTACAATTGCTTGTTCCCTTGTGCCTTGATGTAAAAGAGGTGTAGAGTCTTAGTAAATTTGACTCTTACGGTAACGAAAATACTCACTTCAATTTCCTCAAACTGAGAAGTCACTAGGCTCTAGTCGTCCTTACCAGCAAAATTCCAAAATGGCTGCAGAGATTATCAATAGCTCTCACTCCTGACTTGACATAAAAAACTACCACAAGACTCGAGTTGACTTCTTAATTTGTTAACCCTAATTGAGGTCTTCAGTGGCAATCCAAGTCAGAGGACGATCCGAATATAATTGTTACATTCCATAAGGCGAATGCAGGACAAGGCAACTGGCATCTTACAGCACTGTTCATACCACAAATTATGGTTGATAAATAACCATACTTCTGAATTCCAGAGAGAACATTCATAAGGGACCAAAGGATTTTTCGATTATGCTGATTAACGGAGCCACAGCAACGAGAAAAATTAACCCTGTTCATGAGGAAGAATTCGAATTTCTACCTCAAAAACCTACTGGAATAGAATGATATCTGACAGTTCAAAAGTGAAGTGATGACAAATCTACGGTAATACGTTGAATATTCAACACTGCATTTTAATTAAGCGGGCAATGAAGGCTCCGCCATTGTACCTCCACTTCCCGGCACGGCCTCCGGACCATGCCAGTAGCAACTCAACTCTTCTGTACATTAGTAATATATCTTCCCATATTCTCAGGAAATGGATATGGGGAATGTGTTAATCGAGCAGCAGAGCTTTCAAATGCCCGAAAAAGTTTGAGCAGGGACCTGTAAAACCCATACAGTTGTTGACAATTATGGCGCTGTACGCTCTCTACTGTTTTTCACTGCCTTCCTTGTCTATCATCACTTTTCGGTTAAAAGGATCCGATGAAAGCGATTCGAGCTAGCCAGCCTCACAAACTAAGTTTAACTCCATAACAAAGCTACAGAAGTCGCATATAAAGTTAGTGTAAGAGCTGGAGAAGGTGCGGTACACGTTAATTGAACTGCCCGCCCAGAGCCAAGTGGATTAAATGGATGCCTTGACGCTGGTAAGGAATCGCATTCGTCTGGTAGTTACATCGCATTCATGCAGATCCTCTATTCTTACTTACCAATGCTGTTTCACATTGGATGCAAATTGCCTGCTATGAAGGTGTTAGAAACGATGTCCCGTAGAGTCTACTGTGATTGATTGTGGTAAAAAATTACCTTTCACCTACATCAATTTGGAGAGAAAGCGGTGGAAGGTACTCAGCAAATGGGTCGCATCCACGTACCATGCATTAACAGATGACAGACAACAGGTTTCGATGACCACCAATGCGTTCTTCATTTCTTCACTTCACTTCACTTTATAAAAAACACCGTTTTAAGATTGTTCACTGATTGACCAGTGATGAGAAACGATCTTTGCATTCCAACTTGGAGCAAACGAACACCTCATCTGTTGTCACCGAACGATTCACTCTCTGTGCCCACTGCACACAACGAAGGAACTGCTTCGTACCCCATGTGTGTGATGAACTGTCGACGCGATTGTTCATTGTGAATTTCCATTTTCTGACGATCAAACGGCAATTATGGCTGAAATATACTCGGTTTAATGCAATTGCAATGCGTGCAATCAAGCTTCCTCCTCCTCTTCCTTCTCGTCCTCATTAGAAACAATCAGAACCAGAAAATCGGTCGAGAGGAAGTTTCACTTTTAGTATTACAAAAGAACGCAGGATTCGTAACCCCAAACAACTGCGTCCAATACGTAACCGTGAGAATTGCACTTTTGGATGGACGGGGAACATTGCCACGTCCTCACCCTTCACATTGCCCTGATATTTTTCTCCTAGTGGATGTAGCCTTTTTCTGGGGACTAGATAGTCACATGATAGGGCAGTTGGGAAATAAAAGTGGCCGTCGAAAGATGGGCCACTTGAGCTAAGCTGTCTCACTTTCGTGACACAATTTGTAAGCAAACACACTTTTCCCATTTCGTCTAACCACAGTTAGCTCAGTAAACTTGACTAACACAAAATTTAACTAATTGCTAAAGACAATTTTTCTGGCTGAATATGCATCCCACCTCATAAACTCACCACGTTTCAGTTCGGGTGACATGCGAGGCAGCGCCTCAACTGAGGAGCAGTTCCACCGCCTGTTAGAGAAAGTGTCGGGGCAGTGGAAGCCGACAGCACGCGCTGCTCGCAGCACCGGCAACATAGCGAAGCCAAGGCGGGGATGGTTACAGAACCTCGCCTGTCGTGGCCGGAAGCCAAGGTGATAGCGGGCGATCTCACACTCGCGGGTCGTAAAGGCTGGCGCTGAGCTGTCCCGGGGGTAGTCGGAACTCTTCCGTAGGTGATAAATGCCTCTACAAGATTAGGACAACTAGCATACAATATTTTATAAGAAATCAACTTTTTCTCACAACGATTATTCTCCGAGCCAAACTATTCACCACCTCTTTTATCGCTTGAGATGCAATAAATCCATTTGCGAAGTGATTAAGCACACTGACAAAGACCGCGTCGCGGATATGTGACATCGCACTAAAATAATAATATAGGGTTATCATTTTTGTTACACATAGACTCATTCACTTTCCAAGGCCCTTGCAGTTCATGCACTCAGGACAATAGCTTCTTTTGTCCCAGGGGAGTCAAATGTATCAAACTATTATTAAATGTACTGTCAAATGTAGCATTTCTTCGCTTCGTATTCAAACAGCGTCCATTATTAACTCATTTGTCAAGTTTCTAACTGCTGCAGGTTAATCGCTAAATGGTAGAATCTTGCACGTTTTCGGCATCTACATCTGCAGAGTAAACTCTCAAGAGTATAACGCAAGTTCGCAGAAATTTCGTAAGTACTGACCAAATCGCAATACCATCGCTTCCAGAACAGGGGGATAGGGCTAAAACTTGCTCCATTTGTGCCCTTTATCTCAAATAGTTAACTATTGCGATTTACAAGAGTTGGGAGTTTTTCCAATGGAAGATTAATAACCTGGGTGATCTGCGATCAGACCAGGGAAATATCACCCTCGTTTGGATTATTTTGGCATTCTGTGGCTTAATTTAATTGCAGACTGTTGCCATGATTTCTATATTCCGGCGTGATGAGTGCCCTTGAATACCCACCAGAATGGATTTCTTCATTTGTCATGCTTCGAGGACCAAGTAGAGTGGTTTCTGCACCACCGATTCATAGGCGAAACATTCGGTCAAATCGAAGTAAGCTGGAGCAGTTTCTAAAGCATTCCAAGTTTTTTTGTCTCAAAAACACAATGTTGTTTAACTATTTAACTTTGGATCTTCAAAATAAAAAAAAGGCATCAAAAAAAAAAAGAATAAATTGGCCCACGTAAAGCGTGAGACGGAGGGTGAATTTTATCCACTTTTCAGCTTCGAATCTTCAGAGCGAGGGAGTCGTCTACTTGTTAAATTACTGAAAAAATGTGGAATCCTTATGGTTAATTAAAAAATAAATCGTGGGTTATTTATTGGGTAATGAAATAAAAAGACCAAAAGGAGAAAACAGACAAAATCATTCACAAATTCACACGTAGAGTGTGTGGTTGGCACCGTAGCTGGTCCCAGTGCTTGGATGTCAAATGGAGATCCGACTAGACACCATTCACCAAAACATGCTTGGCCTATACCAATCATTGTGATAAATTGCCTGGTCCTGATTAATGCCAACATTGAATGCATTTTCAGGGGTTTTTCTCAAGGCTGCTAAAATATCAGGGACGTCCCTTTTTGCAAGTTAAACCCACTCTTCAATTTGAAACCAACTCAGTGCAGAAACCGGAGTAAATGCTAGCCTGCCTGTAAGAAATACGCTTTTATCACGACATTAGGGAGGTATCAACATCTTAAAAAATAAACTGGCACAGGATTTCGGCTACCAGGTGTTCATACTACCAAGAACTCCTGTGGCTCACACCTTGCTAGATTCACCACGACAGGAGCACCAAGTCCCTTCCTACATGAGTGATTTCGGAATTCGTTACTACCTCCAGCATCTCCGTAAACAAAACAGAGAAATACCTCACGGCAACACATCAATCTCCATTCACCCAAGGCGGTTTAATTAGTCTGAGCGAGGAGAGAGAGTGAGAGAGAGAGAGAGAGAGAAAGGGAACCCACCCACACTTCCCACCCCCATATTTGTGTTGGCCTCCCCGATGAATAGATTCACAGCCATGGTGCAATTGCTGGCCTGAAAATGGCGTATGGTTCATAAATTTGCATGCCTCATCTAGCTGCTACCTGTTGCCTAACAAAAAAACCGTCTTATGGAGTCGAGACTCCTGGCAGTGTTCACATAGCGCTTCCATTTGTCCAAGACTTAATCGGATCATGGATCTCACGAATTCTTTGACTTGGGAAATTTGCGGACATTAAGCTACACCCATCATGTCCCTTTATAGTTACTTTTCTCCCTATTTTTCTTTTTTATGACTGCAGTTCTCACGGTTGCTTCTTTCCGCGTGCCTTTACTCCATTTATAGTACTCCTCTTGTTTGGCAAATTGCAAAACATTGTTGCGTGGTTCAAACATTTATGCCAGGCCTAGAACTATATGCAAATGAACTGTTTCAATTAATTCCTGAAAATTTCTACTGTACAATATCTCATGGTCACTAGGTTGGATCTTTATGTTGCATGTAAACCTGTCATACATTTGCCTTGCTGGAATGCAGTAAGGTTTTAGGACGTGAACGTTTTTATTCCTTCGGAGAGATGGAAATTAAAAGGATAAGTCGCAAACAGAGGTGAAAGCACAACTGACTGTGTGCAAACCAATGTGAAGTTAAAACCGGACACCTGTTTAGCTGTGTCTAGTTGGTCGCATTATTGGAAAGCAGGTAGAGTAATTAGGAAGGAAACGCCTCTAGGATTTCAAAGAATCCAGGTGAAGCCGAATCATTACGTGTACTGGGGAGTGGAGCACAAACCAGACCGCCTAACGCACATTCCTCAGAAGTTCTCAGGATTACAAATTAGGGGGTCGGACTCTGAAGTTGCGTAACCTGTATTCGTTGCGCTAAAGCGGGTGTCGATCGGAATGGAGCAGATGCAGAGGCTATATTCTCCCACTCTTCAAATCACCTCACGCCCTGATGCGGCGGCATAGACTGTGGAGACGATGATGTGAATCACACAGCAAACGCACACACACGCAGCCATAGTCAAATGCACCGCCTAATCGCCGGACGCACGAGCCTCACGTTCACGGTGTCCGCGAACTTCAAAGGAGCACACACCGGCTGGCCGCTCGACCAGCCTACCGACTGGCAAAAGTGGGCCACGAGTGCGAGAGGAGGGGTGAATACACGTCTGACTAATTCCCACGTGTGCCTCATTGTGCCAAACTATCGACTTCAAAGTCATTGCTCCATTGTGGCTCTTTCAGATACTATTTGATCGCATGGACGCCCTTCCGCTCTGTTGACCCGAACCGCGCCTTACTTATTTGAGAACGGCGGCTTTTAAAAAGGATTGAAAGGATAATGGTCGAGTCTTCCCTTCATCAAACCGCGCAATTCCGTGTGCGCAAGCCACTGTAACGTTTGGATCAAAATGTCGCGCTAGGGAAATTTCCCCAACCCGTAAACGCGTTACATCGAAATTTAATCTACAGTTTTATTAAAAAGTAGGTAAGTTGGCATTAATGCGTTAATCTCAGCATTATGAAGCTCTTCTGTTCACGAGGTGTCTACTCCTATGATCATTTCGTGCCTCGTGAATAAAAGGGATCTGCAGGCATTTAAAACTAGTTGGACATTTGTACTGGCTTAACCTCATTCGTTTCAGTTGAGTTTTATGTGCATGCAGATAAATGGTGCTTCAACAGGCAGCATTGTGGTATCAGTAAAGTCCATTTCTATCTTCTTTTCAGACTTCACACTTAAACAACTCACGAGTAATTCCACCGATTGTCTTAGTAGATGGCGTCGATAGTAAGATCGATTCCATTATCATATCCACTGGAAATACTCCAATTTTTAGACAACAGGTAGAAACAAACTGGACACCACCGATAATTTCCCCATTTTTTGTGCGTAAAAGCAAGAAGTAAATAACATCAACCTGCTTGAAAATTTAAACCGATTATCAGCTTTTAATTTGCTAAATAATATGTCGCCATGGTAGCAAAAGCTTTCCCTTGCTCAAAATTGAGCGTTCAAAGGAGCTATGTGAAATGCGATTGGCAATAAAAGTTAGGATGCCCTTAACAAATTGTGCTACAAAACCGCTGTTGACCTCCATTGAAATGCGCAAGTTTCAACAAGTCTGTTTCAAGACCGAAATATATCTCAAACCCAATCATGGTGTTTTAGATAGATTTCTTTGCGATATTTTTGAGCCCTCTTGAGATATCCCTTTTGGCATTGCAGTAGTCTAAGGATTTCAGTCCTATATTGTTTTTCCAAGATGGAAGATTTAATAGAACGGTAGAAAGGCCTGATGAAAGCCCACATTCCCCTATCTTAGTTATCCATTCGTAGGTGCGTGGCTTCAGAAGCGCGTTTGTAAGACTAATTTAAAATACAGCAAGATGCTGATGATCCTCATGGACCCTGGTGGGCTGCATTATTAAAGTGGTATATTTTTTCATCTGTTCAAATCCCATCCTTACGGAACCGGATATTTTCGTGAGTGGACGAATAACAGGCGGGTATGGGTCGTATTGAAAAATTGTGGAAGCAGCTGTTGCTCAAATGACTCCATTTTGATTTTTATACAAGACAAATAAAAATACATTTTAATCCACACCGGGCAGTGTCGGCAACGTTTGATCGTGGTGACCAATTTTTGCTGCCCTTCTAGAACAAATTTTGTTGATAGAGTAGCTGTTTACTTGGTGAAAGCTACTACGGTAAGACAAGTGGACCAGGGGATGGGGGAACGAAATCATTGAAAAGTCTGTAAACAAATTCCGGGTTCTGTCCTAAACATAACCCAGACTCCTTCGTTGGTGTAATTTTGACTTAACATAGCCCGACTTATTCTCAACCTGCCCCGCCAGACTCATAAAAACGAGTCCCACCTTTTGATAATAGCGTCGGAAAGGTGGCCTAAATTTATGGCGTCTGAGTCTCGATGTTTGTCTGCCACCTCCATTTCACCAACGATAGCCACCCCCGTAGTCGTCGCGGTCGTGGTCGTGATCGTCCTTAGGTGCAGTGCCCCATTCTCACCCCCTCCTTCCTATCCACTCTCTCAATCTTGCCACGCTATCTTGCGCGCCTCGCGACGATGAACATAAATTAGCTGGCAGACACACACACATGTGCATGCACGAACCCGCTGGCGGTCCTTCCGCACCCGCCGCGTTATTTTCGCGCTGCTGAACCCCGTTCAGACGCCTGATTGGTTCGTTGGGCTTGAGTGGACGTTCGCACCCAGTGTGCGCATAGGCGTGCGCTCGATTCGAGTGAGGGGGAAGTGGGGAGGGGAAGGCGGCACATGATCGTAAGGTCCTAACTCCGTTCGGGTGTGTATGGTGGCGCCTGCACCAACGCGATTAGAGAGCTTTGGCACACACAGAGGCAAAGGTATGGGCATGCAGAAATCTCATAAATTGCAATTTATGCCTAACAGAATGAGTATGGGTCAAATGCCACATTGTGTGTGCAACAACGTGTTTTATGAGGCTCTTATGTCGTAGATAATTACTCCCTTCCCTAGATAAACGCATTCTGGGCGCACTTGTACTGAGGGTCGTGGTATGAATAGGCATTTGGCCATTCACTTGGCCCAAGCATTCACTGAATCAACTTTGGACTTCAAAAGGCCTAAAAGGAGTTTTCTTCAACAATGTGATTGCTGCATTCAGGTGCTTTATTCCTGTAAATGCTAATCCAACCACTTAGGACTACAGCATTTCAGTTGCTAAGATTGGTATCCTATTACGAATACATTCGCTGATATGAGGTCTCATTTAAAATGAATCAAACTCGAGCTATTTTACCAGGAGTATTTGCTAAATTTTAGTCCTTAGATCAAGGTAGTCGGACAATCCTTATTAGGTTAAAATAGCTGGCAGTTCCCTCAGCTTCTAGAGGCGAACAGGCGTTCCTCTGGGGGAAATATCTGGGCGACTCCGATGCTTGAGTCGGAGGTTTTGAACGGGGCAGTAGGAAGGGGAAATAGTGTAGTGGGAAAGAGCGCACTAATTTATGTTGTTTTTATGACCGGCTGCAATTATAAATCTTCCGTTTACACAATCGAACCTTGCATCCAGTGCAAATAGGCTAATTGCCTTGGAGAAGTGCATCTTCACCATGTTTCCTTGCCATTGACAGTTTTGAAACGAAAGTTCCCAATTTAATCATCTACTAGCCTCTGCTACGTAGGGGTTCTTTGGTTTTATAATCACACATTTGTTGTAAAATAAGGAATATATTTAGAAATGGTTTCCTTTGACCGGTTGTTTAAATTGGCTTATGACCTTAACAACAGAGTAATAATTGGCGAAAATTCCATTCCATTTTGGTTGAAAGAGATGTGCTGAACACTTCAAACTTATTGAACCCGATACCCGCAAATTGGTTTAAAAATCAGTAACATCAACATCAATCATAGCATACCTAAAGCCTTAATATATTAAAAAATGTCGGCTTTTGGTGAAGTAGGCGTTCGTGGCAAACGATGTAAATAAATAAAGGACTACCATTGCTAGCTCTCCATATTCACGAGGCATAGTAATGTTAGGCATTTAAATTCAGAGTTATATGACTGTTAGGAAGGGTTCTAGACCCCCAGAAGTGTAAGCACTTCCCAATACTTCCATTGGGATAGCTAGTTCCGCAAATCTCCGTATAGGTGAAGTGGTTGCCACGTAAGAATTCAACTCGAGAGCATCAAAAAATGTGTTTTAGATTTACTCAACAGTGCATTTTGAAGTGCGAAGTTAATGTAGCTTTCAGAGGGAAGGA
The DNA here is from genome assembly GCF_000524195.1 of Echinococcus granulosus. NCBI lineage: Eukaryota > Metazoa > Platyhelminthes > Cestoda > Cyclophyllidea > Taeniidae > Echinococcus > Echinococcus granulosus. The sequence goes on along the minus strand of NW_020170382.1, from coordinate 444,881 downwards.
AAATACTTCTGGGAAGAGGAGAGATTGGTTTAACTACCATTAATTTAAGTATTTCAATCGGTTATTCATGTCATTGTAAAAAGCCATTTGATTTGACAACTATGAAACAAGCTTGGTAGGCATATTGAATAACATTGAAAAGTTATTCAAGTTTCGAAGACTTGAGTTTATCTTAAGACTTGATGATCCCACATAGTCAATCGATTACCTTGGAAACTACCGCATGCTTTGTGGTTGCTGGTGGCAGATGACTGTCGACACTTTTCATATTTTCGTTATCAATTAAAAGCCAAATTTTAACTGAAGACTATTCCTCGCAGAACTAAGGAGCTGAAGGGACTTCTCTTCAGCAGTGATGGCCGTATAATGTTTAAAATAAATTTAAAACAAATCTGCTTTTAGGCGTAAACAATGCTAAAATGTTTGACATTCCATTTTTTTCACCAATCCTCAGATTATTCCATATATTAGCGCTGCAACTATGATCCGTTGTAAGAATTTCGATATCAAAAGATGGTAGTAAACGCTTCAAAACCTTCATACCAAATTTCGGTTTTCGGTTTTAATTTGCCTAGGTGAAAAATCGCTTCCTTCAGTCTCAGGAGTGAATTAGGAACTAGAAGCACAAAAGCTGTGGAAGCCTTCTGAAACCGCAATTCCAGTCGAAGCATTCGCAATCGCTTTCCGTTGATGTATGGGCCATGTCAGGTTTCAATAAAGCCTCCACTGACCTTAAACCTAAATGCGATCCCCACTGGAAATGTCCTCGAAGAAAATATCCGTGACCCACTGATGTGTGGACAGAAATGATATTTGGATGGAGAGCTCCTGCACCCACGCATTCTCCTATTCCTTCTCGCCATCTCCGGTAGACCAGGGCAACAAAACAATGATTAATGCTAGCTCGCTCGCTCTAGTGTTTAGAAAACAGGGGGTCGGGACACGTTCACACGCCAAATTTGAAGTGGCAATAAAAACAGACTGTACAGCCGCCATCGGGTTATTGCCATGTCAGTTGGCGGCCGTCCCTTCGTTCAACACACACGCAGTCAGGCAGGCCAGCAGCAAAAGACGGCGCTTACCTCCGCGTGCATGTGTGTTCCCAGCGGTGGTGTGTGTGTGTGTGAAGGGCAATGATGGATTGAGGCACTCGCCTACCAAAGGTTATCAGACCTGCTAGTTGAAAAAAAAATATGGGTCTGGTGGGGTGAGTTTTGCACTATACTTCTCCTTCGCCGGAGGAGAAGTCGGATCAGACTCCATTTATCACTGCTCCTTTCGATTACCTAATAATGCCTTTGAAGTGAAATACCTAATTCGTTCATCTTCCAGTCGATTTCAACGCAGTTCTCGAACATCCTTCTAAACACACAGTTCTCAGTGGTCAAGCTAAGAGTGGCCTCACTACACCATTTCATTATGAAGTGTTCTACGGACGAAGTAATGTGTGTGTGAACCGCCCGCTGATTGTACCACTTTTCCAGATGGTGTGAGCATTGAGAGGCGTATCTTCTAACTTCCTCGAGTTCATGGTTTTCAGCCGTTTCCAGGACCTGTATCGGGAGGCCGGGTCTCTCCTTTAAACTTCATCTATTTCTTAGCCTACTGCACGCCCAGTGTGTGTGGTCATAGAGTCACTTCATCAACCGCATTTTCTGGCAAGGTGAGAGTGGGTGGGTGGGGGCCTCCAGTTTCGTCTCGTTCTAATTATCGCCTGTGGTGGTAGTGTGGATAGTGGGTACAAGTGACTAATAATTAAGTGTGCCGCCGACTTAAATACCCTCAAGCTAGCCAGACGATATGTATATGCACAAGTTTGATTGTTATTAGCATTTCTAGAGTGGATTACTCTTCGTGATTCACATAAGGATGCGTAGAACCCAAAAAATATACCGCCTCGTAGGCTGCAAACTTGTCCGCAAAACAGTGTTTAGGGCGGTACCATGGCAACGCCTCGATTTCTTTCAAGGCAGTGTGAATGCGTAAACTCAGCTTTGAAGTCTATACTCCTAGAGGTTAATAGGTACAGTTAAATAAGTAGTCACAAGTACTACTTCCGAATTTTCGGGAATTTTTAGACTGTTATTCTATACTAAAATCCACTTTGGTTTGAAAATGATAAAGGTCTGAAACTGCTGAGCAGATGGATAAAAGTGGGTCTATGGTGTTGCGATCGGTAGATTTAAAAGTAGTCTCAGGAGCAGACAATCCATCTATTCATGCTACATTTCAAGCTTTATTTTAATAGACTAGTCGGCCTTTTGTTCGTTATTGAAGCTTTAGAGAACTGACTGGCAGCTTAGCTGAGTAGGTATGACGTAAGAGGACAAGTTGAGCATTAGACTTCTGATAGATTTTCGAAAAGAGACATCGCCTCAAATCTGACCCCCGGTTGTCCACATTTTACTAATGCCGGATGAAGAAAGCGAGGAATTTTTGGGCTTAGCAAGATGGAATGGCGATGCCATGACTTAAAAGTCTTAAAATTAGACCTTCATTCCAGTTCCCATCTGAACGTACAAGCAGAATATTGGTGTGTCAGAATGCAGACTCAGACATGCCTCGCAAACACTTGTGGCGTTAAACTGTGTGGACACTCCCTCACCCCCACCGCCACAATAGCCTTCCAGACCAGGGGGGTAGAGGCTGTCCGAGACGCTGTCTAGTTTTGCGTGGCCACAATTTTAGAAGTTTCATTTGAATATGCAGAACCCTTCAATCGCAATGACTTTGTCATCATTATTTTCGAAGTCACGTGAAAAATTTTTGTTCCCATTGGCTTTACTTAAGCATAAAACTGGGGCCAAAAAATATCAAAAATCTCGGACAATCCCATAATGTCTTAATAGGATGAAATTACTTAATCACGGTGGAGGTGTCTCAACAATTGGGACATGAACGAAAAAGTGATAATGGAGGGATGGATGTACCGAAGACCATCGGGCGTGCACATCCATATGTAGCGATAGTACTGCCACCTGATCTCTCTCACCTCGATCGCGCCAAGAGTGGCTCACTAATCGTTTCCTTCCTGTCAGTTTTCTTAGTTAAATATCATTTCTTTCGTTATGCAGAACAAACGAATTTATGAGCACTTGGATGGACACTAGGAGTTATTTAAACTTGGCTGTTACGGTAGGCAGACGTGCTAGTGAAGTTTTGTTTTAGGCTCCAAAACTAGTTGAAGAAAATATTTCTCGGAAAAGGTCATTACCAAAAAACTTTTTTGTTCAGAAATAGCAACGCCTCAATTCACACAGCGGTGAACCCTTGAATAGCATTTAGAGACTACTTGAACATAATCACATCAGCTCTCGGTCTGGTATAAAACAGTAATATGGACTCCTAACCGGTTTTATCTACAGAATAGTGCCAAAAGGTGTTTTTTTTTTTTTCATTACTGCATTTAAATGCCAGCTCACAGAAACTAATGGGAGAGTAATTTCACGGGCGACATTCAGATGTAAAGTATGACCTGAATTAGTCATACAGAGTGCCCTCTCTTCAAGTCGCCTAGAGGCGTTCATTGATGGCAAAACATATTCAAAACTAAAAACTACTTGAATAACAAAGAAAGGCCCTTTGATTTCTTGCACTTCCATTTGTGATAGCACTGCGTATTCGGAGGGTATTCAAACACCACAAACTTTACTAGATTAAGTAGTATTGACCCACAGGAAAGCTAATTAAAATCATTTGAGTAATAAAATGAAGCCAAGTACAACTGGAGGATCTACTGGGATGTCTATCGTAGCATTAAATGCAGGGATCAGAGCAAACACCTACGGCGTCGAGGTTCTTCAGCTAGCCGCCCCCATACAAGAGGCAAGTACTTCGCCTCTCACGCAATGAATGCGCTCCTCCACGATGTTTGTACTTTGGGCCTCCACTCTCCTCCCACCATGCGTTGGGCAAACTTTTGACATTAAATAAGTCATTAGCACCAGTCACTAGTCAGACAACGGAGGTAAAGTGAAGTTGAAATATCACAGGGTTGCTGTAAAATCGCTCATTTTCGAAGACGCTTTTAGCTACAGCAAAATGGTGAAAACTCTGGATTCGGGAAATAAGAAGACCAGAAAAA
>NW_020170382.1:433448-440697 GCF_000524195.1 Echinococcus granulosus | reverse complement strand
AAAAGTAGATCTATAGCTTTAATGTCAAATACCGCAACGGTTTCGCCTGTAAAATTTCTAAACAGTTTTTAAAGTTCTTGAAAGGTTGTGAAATCTGGTAAGTAAGCTCCACTTTATGGAATTCTTAAGGGAAACCCATCTACAAAAGCAGGAGTAATGATATCCGTACGGTCGGTTGAAAATGCACTTATGATGACGTATTTTTGGAATTTTTGTCTCCAGCTGAACATTCGGTCGGTATGTGGCAAGATTCCGTATGCACACACACACGCACATCAGGCATAGTCTATAACCAAATACCACTACTACCGGCATACCGAGCCTTCATCAAAATGATCGATGATTGTCAATGCTGTCTGACCGGCCAGGCAGCCAAATTGGAGGGGACGAAAAAGCGGTGGTGGTAGTGGTGGTGTTAGTGATGGCAGGAAGCAGACAAAAAACGGTCGAGGGGACTTACAGCCACTGAATTGCACCTGTTCCATTGGGAAAGAGCCAGCCGGTGGTGAGTAGAATGGTCAAGAGGAGTTGGAGCGACCCCCCAAAGGGTAATTTAATAGTCCACACCATTGGCAGGGACTTTCAGCGTCAAATCCACCAACGATGATAGTATGCCTGGGCGTGTTATACCCACGTGAGTAGTACCGCTTTCCTTGTGTGTGCAGGAGGGAGAGGTGAAGCCGGTGACGGAAGTAGTGTGAGCGGAAGGTGATGTTGTGACGATGAGCGAAGGAGGCAACTGTGTAACAGCGGCGGACGCGAACGATTCTTTAAACCCCAGCGTAGCCAATCAGCGGTGACTGTGCTGTTGGGTGGTTACGCGCGCACCGCCACACAGTTGCAGTAACGGACGCCGTGCGCTATTAGCGGTCCTTTTTCCGATTATTTATTTGTTTGTTTTGTTGCAGGTGCCCAGTGAATATGCTGTCATTACAAATTTTTTTAAGTTATTTGCATTTATCAACCGCTTAAATAAAGGTGATGGCTTTGAATGGGTATTAAATCAACGGCGATGACGCTTAAAAAGCCCTAACAGGAACAAACTTTACATGTAAATCCTTGACTTAAAAAGCTAACTTTTTTGGCATCTCTACGACATGCTACAGTAGTTGAGCGACTAGAATTGCATTATTCACCATGCATAATTTTTTAAGCACATAAACGACCATATCCATAATCTTTTATCCAGAGAGTTTTTTGCTATTCACTGCAAAAATTTTAGTTAGGAAATCATTTTGCTGGTCCACTTAATTCGCAATTTAATGATTTCATTTCCCATAGTAGAATTAAGCACAGATTTAAGACATAAAAGTGGGCAGACCCTATAAATAGAGCACTGATTGACAGATGTGTTGTCTGACCCTAGTAGTTTCATCGCATTTCCTACCGTTCGTGTCCTGCATACGCCTAGAAAGAGCATTTTGTCGGATAATTTACACATGTTTTAAACAAATCTGAGCGATGAGCGATCTTTGTTTAATCTGGTGTCTCAGGCACACTTTGAGGTGTCTATTGAAACACACAGGTGGACTCATTTCATACGCCTTCTCTTCCAAATTTCGTGGTAATGATTTCATATTTAATAATTAAGCTGTGTTGCAGATCCATTTCTATAAGTTACTGACAAGGAAATCTAGACTTGCATCGCATCGATGCTTGACATGATGGCCTACTAATTGGTAGAGCGAATTCGCCCTTTCTTTGAGCTCCATTACATTATCTGAGAGCTTCTTTGGCTTTAAATTGCCAACAAAATTCATTTGAATTTGCAGTTTATCCTAGACACCATCAAGCAGCAAACACCTTGCATCCTTCTCCTTGAAATTTGTCATCAAATTGTTACTGCAAGTGGGGCTAGGGGAGGAGGTGGAGAGAATGAATGAATAAACGTTACTGTGTGTATTCATTTGCTTTGTTGTATGACAGCCCAAGTCATTGATGACAGCGCCTTTGTTCTTCCTCCGAGACTAGAAGGAATCGTGTGGACTGTCGTCTTTTGAGGATTACCTACTAAGCGTTAAACTTATACACCTGCTGGTTGCCATTAAGACGCCCTGAAGGCTTAAGGCATCGCATTCTTTCTTTACTGCTTGAAGTCGGAAATGGGTCTGATGCAATGACAACCCAAAGTGTTCAAAGATCTCCTGCCACCTTGGGATTGCGGTGAGTGCAGCAGAATAGAAGATACTCGAGTTGTTTATTGGGTTCTACAATTTTTACCATTGTAGTGGAGGGGGACTTTGACAAGGCTTGTCCCAGTTATCCGCATATCAAGCCAAAGAGGACCTAAGATTGTAGCTGATACTTCTGGCATAAAGCACCCCTTAGACTGCATACTTTCATGATAGGCTTAAATAATTATAGTAAGCTAGCAAGGTATCTGTTGGAATGATTAGCCACATTGTGTAAATTCTGCTCGAAACTGTTCTAATGCCAGACGTTCTAACAATATTTTAATAGTTCTTTTCGAAAAATGACATTAAATAATAGGTTTCGTACTATACTCGTGTTGTAACTACTATTCTTCTTCAAGGAAGAAACTTATGCTTTTTATCCATCATTTTCGCCTTGTCCCTAGTATCGTGGCTACCTTAGGCAAGCCACTACCTTGCTGGTTTGGTCAGTTTACCCAAACAATGCTTTTTAGTTGGAAGTAAGTTGACATCGGACTAATTTTTCCACTATCTGAGCGATCTTCCACGTAATCTTTTGGCCACATTCACTAGGCCAGAATTTCTCCTTTGAAGAGGAAATACGGTACCATACCTCGATAGACGCAAGTCAGAAGTCCTATTTTACACCATTTAATAGCGGTGCAAAATAAAACTGAAACAGAATGCCTCTGAGGTAACAAATGCAGGAGTTCTTGGTCTTTTATGTAACGAAATATACTTCAAAAGAAGTAGGACATAAGTGAATTGTCCCATAGAAAAGGTGGTGGATCTAACGTTGACAAGATACTTTAAATTGTAGAATACAGGGAACTCAATCTTCTGCGTGAATGTATGCTATATGGAGGGGTGTACTCACAGCAATGATCACGATGCCTCAGTTTAGTGGTTTCAAATTCTCTAGTCGTACGTCAATCCCAAGAAAGGCTACTTAGAATTTTTAAGTAACATGTCGAGGCGCAAACAACAAACCAGGGACCATATTAAAAAAGAGGAACATCGACCATAGCCCACGTTGATATTTCATAGTTCTACCATGGCATCAATATTTGCACACCGAAATGACTCACTCAAGTGGTGTTTAAGAACTGTAAAATGTAATTATCTTCAGACTATGAGCAACCTCTTCACCTACTTTACAACATTAAATTTACTGAAATTAGTTATAACGCGATTCGTAGCAAACAGTTATTATGACTTAATGAAAACCATTTGCCAAATATCTGTAAAGTCAAATGCATGTAGAAAAGTCTGAAGGTCACATATGCGTGATCTCGGTGGTGGGTATGTCAGTATGTTTCCTACAGGCACTGGCTCTGTAACCAGATCGACGCCAACATTCGATCCTCCGCGTTACGGTTCCCCACACCGACTACACACCATTTTAATCACTTTGCTTGAGCCTCTAGCCCTGATAAACTCCTCTAACAAGGCCCTGATTAGGCTGTATGGCTTTAAGACATTTTAGAGGGGTAGTGCAAGTCGTAATACGAATGGTTTGCACAACACGAAAAAAGTCAATGCAGTAGAAAATGCAAGGCCTTGTTATGAAGATGTTCCGTTTAGCTCAAAAGAGAAAGAAGGGCCAAAAAAATGGAACACGGGACATCTTTTCAGGACGCGTAATTTACTTGTAAACCACACCAATTGAGACCGCAAAGCAAAGAACCGCTACTTTACTCACTGTGTAATTATTGCTCGATCTCACTGACTTACTCCAACCCATGTAGATGTGATGACTCTTTTCTGAAAGCGCACTACAACAAATCGCTAAGAAAGAAAGAAAGAAATGTAGGAACGCCGTCTCATAAGGATTGTAAGGAATTTAAAAATTACTAACGAAATATATCAACCTCCAGCAGCCTGTGGACAGTTATGGGATGATCCGAAAGTTGCGTTCACTCTTCCTACCCTCGCTTTTGTGATAGAGCAACGATATGGAGACATGTACGTAGAACTTTGGGTGTCCCGAGGGTATTTACGCAACTGCAATGCTTTAATTGCATGTTCAACTCTCTATTTTGTTAATGGGTCATTTAGGACTCCCATCATTCTACACCTACGGGGAACCGTGACCTTCAAGCCACGCCAGTAACCTCCAAGACCGAGTACTGTGCCCTCTTTCATCTTCCGGGAAGTCTTGCTTTGCTATATGATAACTAAACTCTTAGATTACTTAGTCCGAACATGCAAATAAAGAAACAGTTCCAGGCTTTGATGATTGTGCGTTTCAATAATAATTCTCACAGACTGATGCCAATAAAAAAACAGATTCTACTTAACCATCATTATACCTTTTCTTGTCTTTTTCATGTGTTTTTTTATATAATTTATTGAAAAAATTCAGAAGAAAGCTTAAAAAATACTCCAAACTCAGGTTTTTAACCTAACTGAAGTATATTAAAAGCATAGGGCTTGGCATCCCAACTTTGGTAATCCATTTACTATTCGAACATTTGTTTTGCACAACTTAGTGTTCCTGGACGTTGAATAAAAATGGGATTCACTGTTGGTTCAAAAGGCATTCACGGCTTGTGTCGGCTTAACAGAGACAAACAAATGTTTGTCCAACGGGGAGACTACGGGATACATAAAAATCCTATTCAATAACAGTTTCTTTTCGTTAAAAATGATGGTTCGACAACGTGATTTAGAAATATAGGCACCGCAAACTTCAATTATGGGTCTAACCTCTTCGACGTAATATTCATGAATTTGTCCAGTGGCTGCACATTAGAGATAACTTATTTGCTTCGCCTAAAATCTAACAAAATCTGTCGTGTTTTTGACTTGACAAACTGAAACACGTTTTGAAGTTTTTGGTGAGTCACTGATAAAAACGCACCTAAATGGGCATTAGGCGACACCTAAAGTTAAAAAACTAAACTTGCGGATAGTGTAATCATCTACAACATAAAAGCAAGTTACCGCACACAAAATTTTACCGACTCTAGGTCAATAACCTCTAGAAATGAATAAGTTTATTCGTAATAACAATTTCAAGGTCGCAATAAACAGCTAATCAGACAAATTCATTATTTGCTTGGCAAAGGCTAGACTTTTGACAACGATGAGTTTGCCAGGTTAGGACACAAAACATAAAATGTCTTTAAAATAATAACTTGTTTAGTGGTTACAAGTCATTTCTTCCCGCCAATCAAAACGACAGCTCCATGGGCTTCCGTCATTAGGAAGGTACCAAGGTGCTTGACAACATTTCTGGCATATTGTCTTACAATTTTATAGGGAGGTAGATTTTCAGTTACAAGAGTATTTCGAAATTGCGTGCTTTGTGGGGTCTCATGGTTTTCAAACTAGAGAATTGGGTGTCATACACTTTCCTAGCACGTCGGTGTAAGCGACACGAAGAAACACACAAACCCAAGGCTCGAGTACTTCACATAGGTGGCGTGTCTGTAAGGGTAGACGTACCTGATCAGCCAGTCCATCTAAGTGCGCGCGGTTCAGCGTAAATTCCTCCTGTGTAATTCAATTAAACACTCTTTAAGCGATTACTAACTCCACTGGTGAAGGAATAAGGGAGGATTTGACATCACAGACTGCTTCTGCGGCAACCTAGCCAGAGTGGTTAACTTAAAAAGTGTTTTTATAGCCAGCCTCTTTTTATGCTTCGCCTTTATTCCCCAAAACATTTTGTGTAAGTGTAGGTTAACGAAATCATCAGAATTTACCATGCTACGCTGTGAAATATCAGATTGTAAGATTCACTGATATTTCTGAGTGAAATGCAAACCTTCGTGTTGGCATCCCTCCTCCACTGCTGTAGGCGAGCTGAGGCATAGAGCCATTTAGCTCCAGGCACTTGAGAGTTGCCGTGTCTATTCACTTCGTTAAGCGCTCGATCGCCTCACCTGAGTACATTTACTTTTTTGTCTTGTCACCGCCTCACTTGAGTGAGTTTGCTGTGGCGCAATCCGAGATTTCATCAAGGCGTCAGCAGATAAACGAGTTAAGGAGATAAGGGGACTGCACGCTTTAAGGGGTAAAAAAGTCAACGACTTTTTCATCGAAAAGTGAATGTCTCATCAAGTAACCGATTTTCCCACTTAATTTTGGCGCTCCATTTAGTCAAGTCATTAAATGAAAAGTCAGTGCACACAATTTATTTGGAGTCAACTTTACTCAACTTCAACTCTAAGCTAAGCATGAGGTTTTAATCGAAATTTGCAAATGTGCTACCAACTTGTGAGATTTACTAGGGCTGAATTGCACATCAGATTCTACTACATCTTGGCATAACCAGAGATGCTCTACATTGTCATTTTGAGAGTTGCGACTGCAGTGAAACAGGTTTTACTCCTGAATTTGCATTGTTCTTAAGAATTCGCGCTGGCTTTTCATTATTCTTCCTAGAAATACCTCCCTTGACGCATTTGAACTCACAACCTGCGGTCACTTTTATGCTCATACAATACTACTTACATTCGCTAGCTGTAACTGTTTCAGTCGTTTACGCATTCCCAGTCACTGTCTAGAATATGATTTTTCGAGAGCAGAATATTTTGCTGCTTTTGTGCTATAACAGTTTTTGATAGCCCGACAGGTAGATTTCAATTATTTGGCAATGCCACAATGAATTTTTGTTAAATCACGTATTCGAACAAGAGAGCAAATTTGTCATGATTTCGTGTTTTACCCTCGACCATTATTCAGTGTTTTTAAGAAATTAAAATTAAAAATACAAGCAGTAGCAATGAACGGATCATGGCTCATGACTAGTGGTGATCAAATTTGGTGAAGAATGTGGAACTCCTTGGATGTCGATTTTTACAATGCAGTCATGCTAAAAAGCCACCCAGCATTCACTACTAAATTTTATTTATAGTTTTAATTTGTAAATTCGCGTTTTTCCTATATTTGCTATTTCTGTCCAGGTAGAGTACAACATTTACTCCCGGCTTGCCAGTTTGCCACTAAACTACTGCTAATGTAATACGATAGTGGTTTATCCCTCGGTTCTGGTGAGGCGCCACTTTTGTACTTCGAATTAGCCCCCTTGTACCTCGCTGGGTGGGCTGGCCTTTTGGGCCATGCCAATAGCCCAGACACCTTCTCCA
>NW_020170382.1:374009-433348 GCF_000524195.1 Echinococcus granulosus | reverse complement strand
GCCCAGACACCTTCTCCATGCTGAATATATATATTCTGCCCGAGTATTTTGTCTTCTTTCGTCTTCAGGGAGTCTCGGGACGCTACACTAATGTGCTAAATGTTGCGTGTAACCATGGTGTTCTTTCCTAATGTAGTAATCACAAATTTGTATTATACGCTTTGTTATCCACTTTTGTTTAGCATTATTGCTCAACGGATTCATGCTTTGATCCCCTCGAATGTGCTTCCAAAAGTTGGGGAAAGCAAACTGTGCTTTGCATAACTCCTACCACTTTTTAGAAACGCAGCTATAGTGTTGGCAGAAGTCCCGGTGCTTCTACAAGTTCTTACTTTGGACCAACGCCAACCACAATCGCATAAGGTTAAAGCGTAAGATTATAAAGAAAGATGGCTAAAAATAATTAAAATAAACAGGGAAATGTCGTGGTATTCAAGAAAATAGCATTTTCAAAAATTTTAACACTCATTTTGCACTAAATAGAATATTCTCTAATAACGTATAGCACTTTTACCTTTTTCCACTCTACAATGCCATTTCGCAATTCGGCTCGACGTAGAATGGGACGTTAGATGACAGGGTGAGAATGCAGGGGTATAAAAGTTCACCTTTATCAGTTTTTGCGAAACATTTAAGAGCCTTTACATGAAAAAATACCAATGGTTTTGCAAAAGGCGTCATCTGGATTACCATTTAAAGAAAGTAGACAAAATATGAACACAGGAAAGTAGAGCACAATGGGGTAAATTGAGCACCCCCTCCTGCATACCCCACCTAATCTAATAGGACAAAGCAAGCGTACGGCAAAGCCCTGCTAAACTGGACAGGACTTTTCAATTCTGTATTGTAACTTCCAGCGATTTGACGCTCCATTGGTAACATTACAGCGCACCACCAAAAGAAAATAATACCTAACGAAGCTCAGCTACATTGAGGCAGCAGTCACCCAAATGTTTTTCCGCAGCAGTTTTGTCCCTTTTAGAACCTGAACTTAACTTTTATCATAAGTTGACAATTTTTTTCGCCAAATTACTTTAATATATGGTACTTGAAAGTCAAATCACCTCTGTGGAATATCAATTAACCTCCAAATTCAGGCCATTGTAAGTACCGTCGAGTTTTTCCAATTATGCCACTGATTCCCTGGTTTCCTCCAGTTTTTCTTGGCGAATTCGCCGGTTTTTAATCAATGATTGATCAAGCTTGCAAAAAACAGGCTTTCACGAATAAAACAAGATCTTACTACCGTAAAACGCTCGTGAGTCGATAGTAGAAAAATTAGTAAATTAAATAATCATTAGTGCTAAAAGGTGAAGAAAAAAAGAATTAAAATCAAACAATACTGCTAATCAGACGATGCAGTAGTCGAGCGAGAGCTGCATTTGTAAGTGCGTTCCAGGTCGGTTTGCCACTTTGTGATAAGTTAATTTAAATAAAACAATCACCTTCAATGATAAAGCGTATTAAATGGAAGATTGAGGATAAAGAGAACGATGGTCACCATTTATCATAAAAGCGCACAAAGTGTTGACTCTAGCACGAAATCTAACCGAATTTAACATCATACCTGGCGAATTAGTGCAGAAACAATTTTCAAATCGACTCTATGCTAAAGTCTGTCGCACTAACAGTGTCCTATTACAACAGTTTCGTAAAGCTTGTTTGCTTGTGCATTTGTGCATGTCGTACTTTGTACTGTGTGCTCTATGGCTGGAATTAAACTGATTCGGCCAGTGATTCCTATTTGACAGTATCGATACTTAGGGTGTTGTAGGGCAAGGCTCGTAGGTCTTTTCATCCCTCTTCCTTATACTCTTAGTATAACCAGGTTGATTTGATTTCAACACATTTATTAGAGGGAAGTGGATCGGGAAAACAAGTACAAGATTTAGAGAGGGGAAATTCCGCAACCCCTCTCAGGCTTGGGAGACGCCGACCCTGTCACCAGGTTCGAATTGTGTCCTTCATTTGTGGAAGAAAAAAATTAATTATGTGGACCAGCTGCACTGTTAGAAATTTGTTTCCGGATATGGCGATAATGGGATTTTTATCAAGACCTTGCCCACCAGTAAATCAGCGGCTGAACGGTAGCGATTTTGATTTGATGTTTGTTGTACCACTATTTGATCTTCGCAGTCTGGTCTTTCGGTAATGTTTGAGGTCTTTTAATCATTCCATGTACTTACAATAAGCACTAAGGCAGCACCTGTCATAGCCATTATAATTTTATGGAAGAAAACGCAAGTGAGCAGTTTGCCACTATCCTAAGGCATTCAAGCATCTTACAAAATTATATAACAATAAGTTTAGTGTGGAGGTGGTGTTTTGATAACCATCAGGCCTACACACAAACTGCGTTACATGATTTGCCTTGAGTAATGCCTAATACAGTGAATCCTTAGGGTCATCTTTGGCTTCCTACTTCTAACCGTCCGAGCAGATTCTAAGTTCGAACTTTCTGTTGCAGGCCTTTCTACTTGTTTGGTTATCCAATTACCAAAGTTACATAAACTCTACCTTTTAGGTTGGTATAGAAAACCAAATCGTTTTGCTCGACTGACAATGATTTCTAGCTATTTTAACCGCAGTGTTGTGCTCTTACTACTTATTAATTACAATCATTTGAGGCGCCCTTTAGGTAAATATTATATACTACTTATTACCGCTTTAAGGGCAAGATCTATTCTGGGTTTTCGACTCCGTTTGATTCCGTATGTATTAAAGAAAAGTAAGAACTCAGACCATGTTAAGGGTATGTAAAACTAAGATATTTACAAAGCAATGACTACAGATGTTACAGATTACTGATACAGAAGGCGCTACTTAAATCAGTAACGTCGTTCTTCAGTCCTGCTTATTACCTAGCATATATTCCTCAGGAGAACTGATTTTATCAAATTAAGGCAATGAATGCAAAATATCTCACGAAAGTCATTTCTTCATGTGAAACACTGTAGCTGAGTTCCATCGGCTTTTATCACCCGTAGATATGGAGGGGATTGACAGCAGTTCCACCTTATTGTTGTACAATCTGATAGAAAGGTCTAATGAAAGCGTGCTTTGTGCAGGGTAAAGAAATAAAAACGAGTAAATTTGTGGTCATGTACTTGCGTGGCATGCCGCTGAAAGCGATAAGAGTAAAGGCACAAAGGCAAGTCTCGAGTACTTCACATTAGCGGCAACGTAATGGTAGAAGCACCAGATCAGTCCATCGAGGTGCACACGTTCCGGCATCATTTCATCCTGGTGTGATTTTAATTAGTGATTGCACTGTGAGCGATCACTAACTTGACTAGTGACCGAAACAAGGCAGGGATTGGCATTACAGACTGCTTCTGCAAAAAATTAGACAGAAGTGATCAGCATCCGTTCTGTTGTCAGTACACGTTGTGTAGGATTCGCCTACATTTCTCCGTGAAATGCGAGCCTTCATGTTGTCATGCCCCTTCTACCGCTGTGAGCGAGCTGAGACATGTCGCAGCACTGGAGTGCTACCTTGTGCATTCAGGCAGATATTCATCCGATCACTCCACCTGAGTACATTTAGTTTTCTACTTGTCTTCGCCTCACTTGAGTGCTTCGAATATAACAGAATGAGAGAACTCATTGAGGTGTCGGCAGATAAACGAGTTAAGAAGATAATGGCTTAATGAAGTTAACGGTCTCTTGTTGAGAAATGAATGTCTCATCAAAAATCCGACTTCTTCACTTCATTTCGAGCCTCCATTTAACAAACACATTTAGTGATAAGGGAATGCTCATAGTTGATGATTGTTAGAGTTGTGACTATTTTGGAAGAAGAAGCTTTGTTTCTAAGCGTGCATTATTCTTAGCCATTAGCGTTAACTTCTTACCATAGAAATGTCTCACTTGAGTCTACATCCTGCGTTTCCTTTTTGTGCCCATATCATACTACTGATATTGGCTCGCTCCACTCGTTCACACTCCTTAGACTACTCAACTAAATAAAAATTCCTACATTATAAAAAATAGAATTGCCATGCAAGAAAATGGATTTTAATTTTTCTGGGCTCACAATAGTCTGTTGGTAAAATATACGTTGGAACTGCAAAATTTATTGATCATTTCGTTGAGTCTTGCACTTAAGTAGTATCCTCCTTCATTCCAAAAATTGCAGATGTCACAAAGTTTGCCATCTTCTACCACCCTTATTATCCTAACACTCAAGATGGTAGATCACCTGTCAAGTCATCATTAAAATGGAGAGAGAGATCTAAACTGTTGGTGCAGCAGAGCCCTTCCATCTTAATGCATGAAGAAACACAACAAACTAAGCAACCGCCAGAGTACCTCCGGATAGTACAGATTTGCTGTATTTCAGGTCTTATTTCTAGTTCTTGAGAATACACTGTTCAAATTGCATCCGACCATTAAATTTGGTAGAGGTGATTGCTTCCTACCACATCAGTTTAAACGTCATCTGGATATTCCACTAGAGTCATTTTCAACAATCTCATTAATTTCTTTAAGTCATTCTAACCTTACCTTGTGAATACTTGTTAATACTATCAAAATTTCACACGTAAATATAAAATAACCCCTGAACAACGCCAAATAACTCCTCTACCCTTGTCGTTCCAAATACTCTGGGGTCCTGGATTTTACTAGTATCATTGGGAGGAGGTCGATGGTTTTCGAGGCCATTTAAGGATTAAGTCCATTCAAAGAACCTGGACAATGCCACCACCTCTTACCTTGTAAGAGAACAAGTGATGATATTAACTTGGGAAGTGGGAAAAGTGCCCAATGAAAGCTATTGTTAAAGTTGACAGAAAGAAAAGTTAGAAAGTACTTTGGGCCATCGCACTATGTGGTGTAAAATCAAGCCAAGAAATGGAGGCAAAGGCAGAAGTATATTTAATGAATAATTACGCAGGGCGACAACTTGAGTCACATATTTTCACTAAAGTAATACGTTAATTGTTAAACTCTCGGTTTTGGTAAAGGGCAACTTAGGTCTCCGCTGGGCGGCCTTAACATTAGACTAGGCCATTAGAACCAAGCCCTACTGTACATCAAAAATACATATTCTGCAGAAGCATTATGGCTTCTTTGGAAATTTCGGAGAAACCGAGCCCTGCATTGGCGGCAGTGGAAAGCGAATCCGGTCCTGGAGGTCAACTACTCTGATTTCTATAACTGAATCCTAGACCTTGTCTTGACAAGCCCTAATAGAGGTACAGAAAATGACATCGGCCTTCGGTAACTACCCCAGCCTCACATTCTACAGGAATACTACCAACAAAGAGAGCGGCATAAGCTACGAACCACCTGAAAGTTCGTTACGGAGCTGTCTACGGTACCTGTATAAAGACGTCAATTATGCGAACTCGTGATATTTCCTCCATTTCTCCATTAGCTGGATAGACCCCAGATAGATATGGTTGGGCAGCGATGAGGCGCAAACAAAGCAGCAAAGAGGAACAAACGCGAATTATCCTCCCCATTCCTTTGTTAAAAGACAATGATCTTGGGCCAGTATCCCTTCGATTAGTGGCGAACATACGTGAAGACTAGCACATACTTTTGCCCCCATTGTAGTTTCTAAACTAAACGCAACTGCAGATCCAGAAGAATTAGCAAGAAGATTCAGTGACATTGCAGGTAGATACCACCTTTGCACACAAATTCGATGAATAGGATGGTTTACCAGCTGGTGGTCTTCCTCCAGCACTAATTACATTGTGATGATTGATGCGGGGGTCTGACAAAGGGGAGCGCCGAGTGCGACATTCCAAAGTGGTGAGGGACCTTTTGATCCTCTAAATGACGGTTTTAGTAACAAACTACGTAGGATCTCCGCCACTTCATTTCTGATGGGCGGTTATGCCAGCGACCCTCAAGCCCTTCTATACGTATACAATACATATTGTGCTTGACTACTATACCTCCTTCCGACTTCAGGAAAGTCTTAGGGAGCTACAATAAAGGGTCCTAAATGTACTTCTACCAAACTGCATGCCCTTAGGATCATGCTAGTAACCTTTTGCCTCTTCTATGCGTTAGCGATGTGTGTTCCTTCATTCCGCTTTTGGGTTACAACAACGTCAGCAAAGGCTCGAAGTGCTACATTTGTGGCAACAAAAAGCAAAACCCGAGCCAATAGCATAACTATCGTGATTCCTTCTAATTATTGCTAAATCGTAACGTCATGGAATGAGTACATTTGCATTAAATGGGCAAATCTGTGAAGAACGCCAGCGAAAAACTAAGAAAGGGGACTTGCTTTGATAACTATCCTAATCTGGTGGTCTGCAAGAATGCTATTAACGAGGGAGCGACATCAGACTTGTACAGCCCCTAGCAGCCCGTTATGAAGGAGTTGGTGGCACCTTTGGACGATGTCAACTAGGTTAACAAGCAATACTTCCCCCACTTCTCTTCTAATTAAATGGAACCCAGGTAGGTGACTAGGCAGCAATGAAAGTGGAAAAGTATCACAATAAGAGAGAGATGGAAAAAAATAAATCTTTGCCATTTCTGAGCGACTCTGGGTCTAATCCAATTTTTTTATCATCAGTGATCAGCATACGAGGTGTCCTGGTTTTGAGGCATTGTCCGATCTTGAACGGTAAAAAGGCATTGCATTTCCACTCGCCATCACCAAAATTGGTACGCAAAAGAAAAATTCGTTCACAGTTTCCTATTTTATGCATGTAAGTTGAGAACACGTCCCTGAGAAATGCACATAAATATAAGATAGAGTAAAATTCAAATAACCTTATCACCGAGGATATTTGAAATTAAAACTCTTGAAATAAAATTTGACCAAAAATTGCTCACTACATAATTAAATACAAAATAACGCAAACCTGATGGGCATCTGATATTAAATCTAAATGCCACAAATCATTCTAAAAGAGCAAGGCCGATAAGAATTCGGGTTCTGCCTGATACCTCAAATAATTTGTAACTTCATCTTATTTCATCTCATGTGCATTTGAAGTTGAATTTTGGCAGACATTGGGGAATGTTTTCCTGAAATGCTTGTGAGATCAAATTGCCTACGCACGAAAATTAGGTACCACATACTCATTGCACCATCTGTTAAATTAAGCTCTCGAAAGATAAGTAAGTTATGCATGATTTTGAACTATTTTTCGTGGCCTACCCACCCTTGTAAAAGTAAGCACATAAGTTTCGTTAAAACATTGGCACACGTCTGTTAGAAACTGCTACATTTTGCAAACAAGTTTAAACGACTTTATGGTTTGTTTAATCCCATCACTATAGGGTCTTTGGCCTCGTCCCCTTTTTAAGGTGTTACTTTCGTCTATTCTGCGCACACCTCGCGAGGTTGTTTTTTATTTTGGTTGTTTTGTGCAGGTTAGATCGATGCTTTTAGCATGCACCTCCATTGATTTTCTGATCGAAATATTTGCATGGATTACGATAAGGCTGCTTTACCTGTGCTATAATCCTGGATCAATTTGCATTTATTGACTTCGTTTAGTTTGTGACTTTTTAGAATCACATTACCTATATTTCGACAATGTCTGCCCAACTCATTGCGGAGATTGACGCCCTTAATGAACAAGACAAGTTCCGAGAGGTTTACGATAAGCTAAAAAAGCCTGATGGCAATTACAACGACATGGACTTGGAACTTATGTGGCGATTGGCTCGAGCATGTCGTTTCTTGGGTGAGAGTGGAAGCAGCTTTTTTAATTGAGGTTAATAGTTTTGAATAATGGCCCAAAGGACAAAAAAGCCAAACAGGAATGGATCACAGAAGGCTTAGATGTAATGAAGACCGCTGTGGAAAGATTTCCAACAGCATGTCTTAGTAATACAGTAAGTCCGTTCTGAAGTTTGACACCCCTAGTGGTATGGCATAATGCTAAATGTCAAGTCACAAGACGAAGGCATCAAAAACAAAATCAAACTTGGTTACGAGATTCGAGAATATTTCGACGTAAGTTTGTGTTCCTTGGGCCTAAACATGCATTTACAGAAAGGCTATGAAGCCAATCCGAATGACTTCATGACACTTCACTGTCTAGGATCATGGTATGTAATTCGGTGGTTGTATTCACTATATAGGTGCTTTGAGGTGGCATCTTTAGGCAAGGTTGAAAGAGCTTTTGCATCAACATTCTTTGGAAAGCCACCGGAATCCTCCTTTGAAGAAGCTTTGAAGTTCTATCTAGATGCTGAAAAAGGTAAAATACATCCCCATTTACAAGCTCAATACCAGCTCTTCCTGGTCGTCCATATACGGTGTGTCGGATTGCCCAGTGCTATGACCGATTAAAGAACAAGGAGAAAGCCAAGGAATGGGCACAAAAAGCTATCAAACTTCATGCACAGGACCCTGAAGTGGAAGAGGTGAGTGTCTCTCTTTCATCTCAATTTGGTATTTTTAGTTACAACATGAGTGTCATCGCTTGGCGGGGTAAAGAAGTAGTCCTTCGAATATTTCTATGCACTCCCGTATTTCCCTTACTTCTTTTGGTGCTGCATTATCTCAACTCGTAGTTTGCATTCTTTTACTTCTTTAATAAATTTTGGCCTGAATAAACCTTACCTTTTGGTTTTGTGAAGTCGTTTCATGTCGAAATGCATACGTGTAGTTCACTAGTATCCTATATTTCAGCTACTTTTAGTGGTTTAGGGGAGCAAAATCCTTGAACATATTCTGTGTTTTCATTGACGTGGAATGTATTTCTGTACTCGCGTTCTTACCCGTCTAAGGTTCATTGCAATTTGAATTTTCAGCATAATTGTCTTTTGATCCCGAGTTAGCGTTTTAGGGACTAGCAAAGTAGTTCCTTAATACCCAAATGTTCTTCCTGATAGGGTTAAGTCTGAGAGCACATTTCTAGGGGACCTCATTGTGCTTGGTGGGGGTTTTGGAGTCCGGGTTTTCAAATACACTTTCACGGACTTTATAAATGGTACAAAATTTGCCTACGTAAACAGAAGTCTCCAAGAACGGCCTATTGTATACAGCACCCTTTCTTCGGCTGTTCAGACAGTGCTTGGGGATCATTCTCGTCGAACTGACGGTAATTGATGGTTAAGAGTTGGAACACGCCAAGTTTTGTAAATTATTCTGTGAAAACAGTTCCTGTCAACATTCCTTTGTGGGCCTTAGGAGTAATTGGCCTGAGAAAAGAGTAGTTTTCAAAATACTTTCGACTGAGGTTTCTGCCTCACCTCGTTACAGTGTAGGGCATGTTAAATATTCAGGAACAAATATTTACGAAGAGCGCCGGTTTAAACCCAAAGTTTACACCCAGTTTCCACCACAAAACGGGGTTGAAAATCTGGCCTAAGTTTGACTTTCAACACCATCGCTAGCCGCGACAAGTATGCGAGGGGAGCCCCCACAGCATCGTCTGTTCCTTCAGGAAAGAGCATCCGGGCTCTGCAAGGAAGAATATATCAATGTTGAGAAGAATTGCGTGCTTTTAATGATCAGCAAATCGAGTTTTTCACCAGTTAAATTTGCGACAGACCAATGTGACCCCAAATTACCAACCCAAACCGTGTTGATACTCCCTGAATGAGCCTAATTCACATGATGATGAGCCATTGCATTATTCAGGGTAGAAAACATCATTTTTATAAAGTACGTAGCCTAAACTGGTTGTAACGTGTTTCACCTCATGGCCGCGTTTTCAGCCGTCCCTGATAGCTAATACATGGAGCAGTGGCTTCCAACTAGCCCCTAAAACCGTCTTTACACAAGCATTCCACTCCACTAGGTTTGCGTGGCCAATTTTGCATCCTCCATTCCTCTCGGTAAAGGTGTTGGTGTAAGTGGAAAATCGGAACCAACATGTTGTGCCTTTCAGCCTTACCAAATGAGCGACTCTAGGACTTAACAAATACTCATTCTTTATAAAACCACTTCCTTGCCTCACATGCAGATTAGATGCATAACTCCACCACCTTTCATCGTGGTGGTCAGCCAACAGTACTTGACACCACTGCTAGCTAAAAAAAGTTGAAAGCATTGACTTAAGCTGTCTTTTACGTTATTACTAGGGGGCTTGCTTACAAACTACCATGGTTTCTGCCACCAAAATGGTGCTAAGTCTCCTTGAGACTCAAGGGACGCTGTAACGCCGTAATCATACACCACTAGCATCTCTCATATGTAGTCGTGGTAATGGATTTTACAGCAGTTGTCAGAGCATCAGTGAATAGTCACTCCCATGCATGATAAGTGGTATGTTAGGTGAGCCGTGTCTCCTAATCACAGTGTCTGTTGATAGAAGGAAAAAATGTTGAAGCAAAGAATAGAAGTGTAGCATGGATTGTTTTCCCACAGAAAATCCTATGATTTCGGTAGAATTTCGCTGCTCCAACTGATATAAATGTGGTTGAGTTTGAAAAAATATCAAACTGCAAAACTGAAAGGTATAATGCAGTAGTTCATCTGAATTTCACAGCGTGGATAATGCTTAATATCTTGACTGCTTATGTCATTCATGCTTGTCTGTTTGGCATTTTATGACACCTAGACTATTTACCCTAAAATTATTCTCAGCGTGTTGCTGACGTCTGAGCATCAGAATGTGGTTGTAGTTTACTTTAGTCAAAGCAGTATTATTACATTTTCGTATCCTCCATTTTCACTATTCAGAGAAGCATAAAGGGAACACATTGTTGGGACAATTTTCACATAAGGAACCACTAAAGCTTTCCTTTGCTATATTTTTTGCGTATAACTATGGGTTCGCCTCTGAGAGAAAGATTTTCGATCAGGAAAACTTACGCGATTGTTGACTGAAATAGTCCAATGAGAAATGAGACTAAGGGCGACAGGCGGAATAGCACTCCTGCGGTATTGTTTGTTCGCCTTTTCCTTGAATCTGTGGACTCACACAAGCTTCACATATCCTCACGATACCATAAATATCACGCAGATGTGGTGTTTCTACTTAACTCAAAATTCTGTCCTACACCGACACTATATGGACATTTAAAAGGTAAAAATGAGTGCACTTTTCCCCCTTTCAAGACGAATTTCGATCGATGCTTTAGGCGTTTATTTAACAGTCGGATCTGGTAATGGGTCACTTAGGAGCTCCACCATTGTAACGCCTTCAGGGAGTCTGGGCTTCGGTTCGTGCCAGTAGTGCGCAAGCCCTTCTGCACGTCAGTACTATGTATTCTGCCCGAGTATTATGTCTTCTCTCGTCTTTTGGGAAGTATCAGAGCACTACAGCAACACTTCATTCTAATTACCTTGCAGAAACTGGGAAGTAGATAATTTTTTTCCACATCACAACTTCTAACTTATCTTGTTTTAATTTTCGTCTCATGTGTTCTGCACGTAAGCTCTATTCGGTCCGTGTGGATCCTACTTGACCAGCACCGATCTACCACCACTCAAAATAGGCAATCCACTTTCGTTATTGATGCAATACATTGCTTGTAGCATGCTTTGTGAGAAATTATTGCTTGAAATGCAGTCAGCATCCGCCACTTAGCACTGACATTAAAGAGACTGAAAAATCACAGTAGTTTATGTCACATCCAGATAATTGAGCCGCATGACAAAATAGTTTTGCTGTGATGTGCTGGAGCTTGCCCTTTTCACTGATCAATGTGCGTTTGAAGGCCATTATTCCGAAAGTTATGAAATTCAATGCTACATTTAGGTGATTAAATTAAAGGAACCAAATCTGATAATGCTGAACTAGAAAGTATCCAAAGGCAGCGAAATGTGAAATACGAAGGAATTTGTGACCGCATTCTCATGACCACATGAAAAGCCAAACTGGCCGCAAAGCATGTTTAAACATGATCACCTATCTGAATGAAATGTGTTTTTTGACCTCTCAGCTATTTTTGAAGAGGAAATGCATCCAGGATTTGCAGCCCTTCTACAGCGCAGATGCGTCCGTTTGAGGTTCGTATTAAATAACACACTGTACAGACCACATAACTGACCGCTCTTGACAGCCGACCGAAACGCCATAAACAAGCACAATGAACGTTGTCCTTACAAGGATTGTAAGGATATAATGATAGGAGGAGATGAAGATGATTTGATGAAACTAGCTGACCACTCAGTCAGCTCAACGAATGCAAGGGTTAACTGAGTCCGTATGCGATTGTTTGGGGGAAGATTTTCGTGACGGACAGTAAGTAGCACCACTTATACTACAAGAAGAATTGAGGAAATAGGATGCCAAGTGAGGACTTGGAAAGACGATATATCGTGCTAATCAGCACTCGGTGAACGTGTGCTAAACTGTCCAAAAATATATTAGTCTTTCAGCTCAAGGCCTGGGCACGAACATTCATATTCATCCTACATTTGAATGCATCACTAAATTAGTGGTAGTCTAACCTAGGAAAGGGAAATTAAGAGGTGCTGATGAATTTCATGAATTGGAGTTAATTTATCGTAGTTAGTGCTTACGTGAGAATGCCGCGCTTGAGTGGATATGACAGGCCAGAATGTAAAGTACTTGACTTAATCTTCATTGCTGTCGGAATAAAGCCACTACGTCATGCAACTTCACTACTAGCACTTTGAAATGCGTAGTACATTTAAAAAGATCAAAATCGGGCTAAGTATCAAAAGTATACCATTTGTTATTTTGATTACGGTTTGAAAAGAAGTGCATAACTGTAATGAAATTTTGCAAAAGCTCTAACTGAACCATCACAAACAGTTACGTTTTACAATCTGAATCTCTTTTTGCAGATCGATTTTGTCTTAAAATGCTACAATCGTGCATTGAGGCCATAATTAAGATGCAGTGTAAAATATTGCAAAATTAGCAAATCGCGATAAAATAAATAGTTTAAAAATTTTTCTGTTTTAAATTTATGCATTTTAACAAATGATGCGGCATAATATGGTATGAACTTACAAATATTTTATGCGTGTTTCACTGTGCTCGTAGTTACGGTCTTGTTTTGATTTGAAAATCGCAGGTGTGCCTTTGTGGTTATTTTGACTGATTATGCTTGTTGCTGATAGAGGGGCCGATGCTCCTCTTGCGGGCAACACTGTCACCTTCACTGATAGTGTCGGATGTAAACGTGGTGGCTATGACAAAGTCTCGCGTCGTGTAACCAATCTAGATGACATCTCACTGGACTTCGATGAGCGTAAGCTTGACACCTGTTTTGTTTAGCATTTTGCAAGTGGGTCCTTAATTTGGTGTTTTTTTATGTAGTTTTGCAGTCGAATAAATTGAATTGTGACATTCTGCTAATGTGAGGGTACAATGTTATGTATATTTGGTGCATAGCGTTATTTCCCTTGCGGAGCCTATTATTTTACATGATTTATCTTTACTAATTTGGTTTTCTGGTTTTAAAACCCAATATTCTTGAAGATTTTTGGAACGCGGATGCGTGTTAACAACTGTAAAAACAAGACGGCAAAACATAGGGAATCTGACAGTGCAGTTCATAGGCTAGGTGTGAATGTTTTGGGGTTATAACACATTCTGACTCTTATCGCAGTACACTTTTTTGTTTTACTTTTCGCTATGCAGAAAACAATGACGACGTAGAGCGTATTGCTCGCCGTCGGTCACGTCTGTTGGAACCGCATCCTGAGGTTGTCAACAGTCCGGCACATGATGCAGCTCGTCGTGCTGCTGCCACCCAATTTTTGCCCCGGGCTCAGGTTGGCGAACACTACGGAAATTGCATTCGTTTGGCGGCCGAGAATAAAATAACTTACAAAAATGCCTTTGATCTCCATCTCATCGACTTCATGGGTGAAATGATTAAGAAGGAGGATTTCACAAGCTTCCGGGTATGATGCGACTTGGAAACATCAGTTACTTCTCTGTTCACTCTCTCACTTTATTACTATGATTTCTTGTCTTCTAGATGGCTAGCTCGTCTCTGGACGCGAGCGCAAAGATCTACGCAGGTCGCGTTGATGCTGTGCATCAGGAGACCTACAAAGTGCTCACGGGCCTTGGACGTTCTGATTCTAAAACGACGAAGACAGGTACCGACGGCGATGGCAATGACCCACGAGCACTCGACGGCGTGAACGACTCAGTTGACGAACTCGGTGGCGGTGTCGCGGTCAACGATCGTAAGCGGAGGGAACGGAAACGTGCTCCGAATATCAAACCCGTTATCGTCACCGCATTGAGTAAAATCCGCTCCAGGATTAAGCCTTTTGAGGCTGATGTGAGTGTTCTGTATTCACGCAATGTAGTCGCTTTTAAGGATATGGTCTTTGGATGATTGCTCTCTATTTCAACTATACGCGGAAATTATAGCTTAAATCAGTGAGTGTCTTCATCTCTTTTTAAGGTGGACCCGTTGTTTCAGCAACAGGCAGCAGCCTACGATGACGGTGGCATAGTAGAGCTCCGACTGAATCGTCTGAGAACGTACTCTAAGTTTAGTGAGCTGCTGCAGGACTCCGGTACACCACTCTTCAATCTTCGAGAAGAGGCTGGTTCCCTTACCTGCTGTACCCAACCCGTCGACTTGTACCCCATCTTTGATTCCCACACTCTAGAGGCACCTCTTTGTTTAGCATTTGATGATTTCCACTTCAACAAGCTCAATGATGAAACTAGGGTAAGTTTTTGTTCATCTTGCATAAATATGTGGTAAATTATTATGAATATTGTACTTCACTCTTCCGTTGGTGACACTAATAGACCAGCTTCCAAATATAGTATCGCAGGCTCTTGTGATTGTCCATTTACTGATTACCCGTAGATCACATTTGTGTATTTCATCTTTTTAAATTATTCACAAACTATTTTCAATTTCTATCTTCGTGCAGGCTCATATAGCTCCTCTCAGTCCTCTGTTTGTACAAGAGGCATACGATTCAGTCACCACAACCCCCATTCCTCTGGCCTCTCCTCCACAGATGGACATCGACGATGATAATACTGCTTTCCCTATCCCTGACACTGATGGAGGTACCTTTATTAATCTCTAATTAAGAAGATCAAAAATGGACGGTCTTTTGGTTCTCTTTGTGTGAATATTGCACAATAACCTCTTTTGATAAGTAAAAACCGCTTCATATCTGAAATTTTTTTAAGAATGTTCCATGTGCTAGTTTATTTATGTGATAGTCACTTATTTTGCTCTCATCTCGTGATTTCCAGTAACAACTATTGTTATGCTCGATGTGTAGCTATTCCCTTGGGGCTGATGACCGGTTCAACTTCGCGTGCCAAAGGTTTATATTAACAGGTCCATTTTATTATCTTCAGATGACTTTGAGGTAACCCTGGTGAACGAGGGCAACGTCATATCTGGGAATAAGGGTGGTGTCCAGGTGATAGACGCAGTGGAAAATCAGTGAGCCATTTCCCTCCTTGAGCCCCTCTGCGGAGGACTCGTAGCTAATCTAGTCTATTTGCTCTTGCCCCCTTCTACTAGGAATACTGCAGAGCCGACCGCGGAAGGAGAGTTATTTGTCTCTAGCCTCAAATCCATGCTAGCCACGCATTTGGAGAACTTTGGCCAGGTAAATGACGGTATATTGGGATTGTGGGCCGGCCCTGAACACTGGCGCAAGAAAGCCAAGCGACGGCGGCTCGATGAGTTTGGCAGTAAGTGCTTTCTTCACCTTTTCACTATGGTATTTGTGTCACCTACTTCTTACTTTATGGTTTTTCATCTAATTCGTCTTTGAGATGTAGCAGCTCAGGTGCAGAACGAGGAGAATGTGACCGTGGGCAAGAGTGCTCGATCAAGGTGTGTGAAGAAGACTAAGAAGACGAGCATGGATTACGCAGCTGTCCTCCTTGATACCGGTGAAAACCGTTCAAAGTACGTCTTTCCTTCTGGTTTTCAAGTAACTTGATATTGTACTGCGATATGACAGTGCTGTTTAATTTCTCTCAATTTTCATCGAAGCAGAGACTTGGTTGAATTGCTGACTAATCAGTTTTTTGTTTTACAAAAATTACTTGAATCGCACTTTAATGCAAGTTTTGTAAAACAACGCTGTTCAAGTGGCTAGCCTTGCTTACTTAAAATTTTAACCCTTTTTATCGCCTAATTTCTTCAAAACCTTAACCGTTTTTACAAAGTCTACGAAAGCAAGCCAATGTTTACATTTACAATCTAGCTATTGCTAGTAAATTCTTCATTATATTTTAATGATTTGAGTGAAACGAATTGACGATTGCAAGTAAATCAGGCGTTAAATTGACTCAGCATATTTCTTATCAAGTTTCCATTCATTCTCATCCAATAGCTAGAACATTTGAATAATTAGTATTTTTTTCTAACAGCTTATAGTACTTATGGGGAAAATAAGAATCTGTATCGTAAATTAATGCTGCGTGAAATCGGTTAAATCATTGTCTATTCAGGATGGGTCAAATTCTCTCTAACTGTTTGTTCTTTTCAACAGGAGCGGATGCGTAGTGCGCGGCGATTGGTCCAAACAGCTGGAGATATACACCAAGGCGAGTGGCAAGTCTCCAGTCCTGAGAGAACAGAATCGGCGTCTAGCGGGCGAGCGCTTCAATCTCCTGCCACCCTCCATCGCCGACGCGCGCCAGAACATCTACGAGCTCTTCAATCGCGAAGTAATGCGCAATCTGGTGGACAAGAGGACCAACGAGACGCACGAAAATGTAACAGCTAATGCCATGGCTGACGGCGGTATTGTGGTGAGTCGTTGCCATTTTCAAACTGGCCTCGTTAGTTTTATTTCTGTAGAGTAGGCCATTTCTACCTGTTCTCTTCGTTATAAATGGTGATTATATCTCCTTTTTCAAGTGACTGCCTTAAGTTGGCTGGTACGGTCTATCTAAAACTGTTCCATAGATAAGATTTTTTTCCGTTCATTTAAATCGAATTGTTTGACTTTTGATCATAGAGTCTGTTAGTATATCGCCTATTTGATGTGCTAAAAGTAGTCATTGGCGATAGCCTCATCCTTTTGATTGCACAATGCCGGGCTAATACAACTAAGAGAAGCAATCCCAGTCTTTTAGTTTTAAACTTCAGGCCTAGGTCGCTATCATCGGGTCGGCAATCAAATAAGTTTTTTATTCCGCTGACGCCAGTCCAAGCAGTGATTGTACCATTCATATAGTTTGAATGAAATATTTTTCGATTGTAGTGCCTTGTTTTGGACACGCCATTTTAGGTACTTCCTAGGGAGGGACATGTCAGTTTTTTTCATTCCGGAGCGTTAGTCGCTATTTCTTTGCTTAGTATCGCTATAGGTTTTCCGGAACAATTTTCCACTCCTAACTGATCAGCTTATGCCTGTGTTGTCTGTTCTCTTGTTTATTGAATGCTCGGCTCGTATCACCCATCGTTTTGATTTATTTTTCTAACCAAAACTTACTTCTTTAGCCACCGTGGTTGGATAGTCAGGCAGCTGCAGCCGCAGCCGAAGATGAAGTGCACGATGACGCCGATGTTGGTGACATGGTAGCCAACGATGACGATGACTATGACGTCGCTCCTTATGACGGCATTTTCACTCAGGTTAATCGGGTTTCGTTTATCTCTTCCCAGGGGGCCCCTTCCGTTCGTTCGTGTCACTCTCCACTTTTTTACCTCCTACAGGGTCCCACAGGTTTCAACGAAAACACACCCACGATGATGCCACTGGAGGGAGAGGATGGTGTAAAGTTGGTGGCGCCGCCGCGTCAAATCGCTCGCCTTGAGATCGGCTACGCGCGCTCTGCCAAACTCATCAACGTGCGGCATTTAAAGAGTGTGCTCTGGAGCATGATTGAGAGCGATCTCGGGGCCACTCCTTCCCTTACTACTGCTGCCGAAGTACTTAGTCCTCCCGCCAAGAAGACGCGAACGTCAACAGAAGCTGACGCAGTGTCTGCACCGCCATCACCGTCATCGTCATCTTCCTTCAGCGATCTCCTCACTGCCCTGCCTGCCAAAGTTTCGAAGCAGACCGCTGGTGAACTGAGTGTCGCGATTGGACTCAACTGTCTTCTCCATCTGGCCAACGAAAAGGTGAGATAGCTCCAGTGCTTTTTAGCTAATTGGTTGAAGAGGGACTGACGAACCCTTTTTTTGCATTCAAGCTAGATTGAGGCCATGTTCTTGATCTAACTTTTTAGCTTGCTTCTTTAAAACGACCTTGAATAGGATTATTGTTTGAAGGTAGGCGGTCTCTGGCGTGTCCACTACTTTGTGTGCATAGTTCTGCCTAGAAGATGAAGGCCGACGTGGAATTACTGCGTAATTCAGGTTTTATCGCAAATAGGATCTCTTCTTGGAGACAGGCATGGACTACGCAGACCTCTTCATCTCCCAGGGTCTGCCAGCAACTGAATTGAACCTTATCTCCCAGCACAAACGGTGCTCGCATCGTGGCGATGCATCACGGTCTAAGAAGCAACTCCCTTTGGATCCCTGGCTCGAGGAGGTTGATGCGAACGAAAGCAATGTCTAGCCTTTCTCTCTTACATCATGCCGATGCATCACGGTCCATGAAGCAGCTCTCGTTAGACCTCTGACTCGAGGGGTTTGGGGTTGGTGGCACTAAAATAGTGTCTTCTCCGTTACCCCATTTTTTTAATCACTTGATTGATGATTGCCTTATTTTAAGGGAATCCGCCCAGCACTTAATTTCCCCTCTGAATAGGCATTGGTATCCCTCTCCTCCCCTCTCTAAGGCGTTTCTTTTTCATTTGAACTATTCATGAGCATGTGAGCGTGGTGATTGTGTACAGCATTTGATGCGCCTTAGTTGTATCCTGTAAAATGTCATTTTTCTGCTAAGGCCCGATTGTATCTTCAATAGTACGGTCCCAAATCTACTGGCATTTGTAATATATCTATGCTTACGTATCTCCATAATATTAAAAGCCATTGTATCATTCCATTCCTCTTATTTTTCTCTTGGTGTTGGAGGTGCTGACCAGCTGGAGTTAAATGTCCTGTCTTCTAAAAGAGGTGTCTTGTTCGTTCCTACCTTTAGGGTTGTAAAACCTATCCTCGTGGTTTATCACTCCTGTTTCACTAAGGTTAATTAAAAATATCAAGTCGTAATTGGAGTCAATGCAGCAGATGCTGTTAAGACCTGGTCTCCCTCTCCGTGCAGGTGCGCATGTCTCAATAAGGAAAAGTCAGGTACGGGGACTTTACCTTGCAGGTTCCAAACACAATGCTGCTGTAGTGATGCCGGTCTGTGCACAATATCAATGTCATCTTAATACTTTTGCCGGTTGGTGCGCATAATGTGTGTAGCCCAGTCCGGTTCAGGCACCGTTCATCAACATGAAGCAGCAGTAGCAGCGTGTACATGGAGTATGCGGCGTATGATGACAAGCGAGGCTTCTTGTCGACGAAGGTGCAAGAATTGGGCAGGTGGATGCCAGCTCGACTACAGCAAGTGGTGGGAGACTCAGGCGTTCAGTAGTTAGATATTTAAATGGTGTCAACACTTCAGCCATGATCGCACGTCCGCTGGTGACAATTTTGATTGTGTCGGTTGCAAACCCACAGGGTTGGTAGTCATCTCCGCGGACTTCCAACGCGCACAGGAAATAAGACTGGGACTTCACAGTAAATGCAATCGGTTCCAAACACTTACATTACCGAAAAGTTAGCGCACTGATGAAAGCAAGCCGTTCTAGGATGTTTCAACCTAATGACAAATTTGTCCATGCTAATGCAGTTGGAGATGATGTGGGAATACAAATGCAGCTGCACTTGCCTGTGTCCCCAAAAGTATCGGTTAGATTTGAACACCCATGGCAGCGATCGGTTTTCGTCCTACTTTATCTTCAAATCTTTAAGGCATCAGTTCATTTTTCATTGAAAATCTTATTTGTGTATTGAGGATCAGAGGTGTGCACTATGGTGCAGCACACTCCATCGCCGTTTTACAAAAGCCGGTTGCAGGGTTACAATATGCATGTGGCGTTTATGCAGTCGGAGAGTTGGGCTAAATACACGGGTGCGGATCCAACTTCGTCTCGTTAATGGCCGTCTGAATGGCACTTGCTACAGCTTCATCGTCCCTCAAGCAGTAGTGTCGGATGGGTGTCATATGCTCGTCGAAGTCATAAACCAAAGGGATACCTAGAGTAGCATATCAATTGGTAGACCAGTAAATGATATGGTCTATGCTATTTAGAGGAGGGGGAGGGGTGAATATCATCGACACTTTTCTAGGTGTACCTCGACTCAAACCAGTGTCTACTGTTGCTAAATGTAAAAAGAATTTGTCAGTGAGATGCTCAGTTGTTCTAAATACAAGGTCAAGGGCTGCACCTTGATGCACTCACCTTTCACGCTTGGACTTGTACATACTTTGAACAGATAACGAAAAACGGACTTACACGGCGGGATATTAATGTCAACGATGTCCTCGTCGGGAACGTGGTCGAGAAACTTCATTAGGGCTCGAAGCGTGCTTCCGTGTGCAACAACCAGAACTCGATTGCCCTCCTTGATGGCGTAAGGGGAAAAGTAGTGAGGTTAACTCCGAACAGCCATGAGGACTTACTCCTTGCATAGGATTTATGGAACACAAACTCCTGTTTGAGAGGTAATGCATAGTTTTGAGGAGCTACTGATATACATCGTTAATTAAGTATTCAGGTAGTGCATATGAGGTGGTGGTTCTAGGATAAGGCAGCCTAATAAGTTCGTGCGTTTTTTACAACAAAATTGAATGAGTGCAGAAAGCTTGCCTAACACCTCTCAGCCTTACCCAACGAGAAAATTGCTTGTGAGTTTCACTAAAAGTGTTTTGCCTCTACAAGCAGAGAAAATTTGGCCTTAGTCTCATACGTTACCGTTCCACTTTTACTTCGCAGCTGCCTATCGTGGGACTGTCTACGTCTAGAAAAAGATCACAGCTACATGGAGAAACATCAGGTCGATGTGAAGGGTGAGGATGTGGGCAGCGGTCTCCGTCCATTCTAAAGTGCATTTCTCACGTTAAGAATTTGGATGTATATTATGTTGGGGTTCGGGGTCTTGCATTCTCCTGCAACACTGAGAATGACATCTTCTCTCCACCAGATCTCCATTTGCGGTTGTTTTTAAGGAGGAAGAATCTTGATTACACGCGTTGCGGTTGCATTAAACCAACTATATTTCAGCCGTAATTGCCGTTTGATCGTCAGAAAATGGAAATTCACAGTGAACAATCGCGTCGACAGTTCATCACACACATGGGGTACGAAGCAGTTCCTTCGTTGTGTGCAGTGGGCACAGAGAGTGAATCGTTCGGTGACAACAGATGAGGTGTTCGTTTGCTCCAAGTTGGAATGCAAAGATCGTTTCTCATCACTGGTCAATCAGTGAACAATCTTAAAACGGTGTTTTTTATAAAGTGAAGTGAAGTGAAGAAATGAAGAACGCATTGGTGGTCATCGAAACCTGTTGTCTGTCATCTGTTAATGCATGGTACGTGGATGCGACCCATTTGCTGAGTACCTTCCACCGCTTTCTCTCCAAATTGATGTAGGTGAAAGGTAATTTTTTACCACAATCAATCACAGTAGACTCTACGGGACATCATTTCTAACCGCGATGTACCTACTAGACAAGAGTGATTCATTACCAGAGTCAAGGCATCCATTTAAACTACTTGGTTCTGGACGAGGAGTTTAATTACCATATACCGCATCTCCAACTCGTTTACACATTATGCTAACAATTTCTGCAGCTTCACTATAGGATTAGACTCGGTTTGTGAAACTGACTACCTCGAATCGCACCCATCAGATTCGTTTACTAACATCTGATAATAGGCTAATTTGAAATTCGAGAAAACTAGCAGGTAGCCCAGTGAAGGGCACAGTATCAGCGGACTACTACTTCTTGTTTATGTTTTATGACAAATATATTCAGACGAATATGTGCATTTTGAAATTTTATGTCAAGTTGCAAGAAGCACACGAACAATTTTTGGTCGCCTGCTATTTGTCTCTAACACCTCGAAACAATATGGCGGTCAATTCTACACTAGACCTATGTATCGGAAGGGTAGTAAACTGCTAAAACACTCATCGTGCTTTGTGTTTTTAATAGCATATGCAAACCTTAATCGCTGGTACAATTTCATCATTCCAAAATGGTAATAGGCGCTCATATGCATCGCGAAGGCATTCAGTATCCGGAATAGTCGTTTCATCAAGAAGCTATAAGGGAAAACCTATTAGCAGAAAAAAAAAGCGAGATCCTGCCCTTCAAATGCTTAAAATCCCGTAATTTTATAGCTCAAACTCCCGTATATTTACGAGACAAATCAACGGTCTTCTTCATAATAAGTTTAGGTATTACGTAACGCAAAATAGTACAAATAATTTTATCATTGCAAAAGAACACCAGGTTTTATTAACTAGACCATTGGTGCTTTGTCTAAAGCTGTCAGTAAATCAACTCACTAACTTAATTAAACATCCAACAAGGATGATTCGGATGGGTGGATAAACATACGTACAGCGTATTTTGATTCGAAAATAGGATGCTGTTTCGCATCTCGACTGAGGGCTGGTGGCGTACCATTGTACTCTCTTCGCCAAATGCGAACTTGGTCGTCTCCATGTTGCAAAGCCAATTTAGACTTATTACAGCCCTGGAGCATACCATACATACGCGCATTCAATCTCCATGATCTAGGATAATAGTACTTTTCCATAATGCACGAAAAGGAACGAAAAGGGGAATTGAGGTTCACATAACTGGATTACTACCCCTTATATCCTGCCATGTTTTGAGAATAGAATGAATGCTTTGAAAAATAAGCGCAACCGCGTTATAGCTCACAAATGTTCTACTGAAGTGCGGAGTGATGTAATTTCAAATCGTCCAAAACGTACAATAATCTATGTACCTTTGACTAGGATACCCTTCTACTCATAAAGTCCTATGGCATCTGTACGTCAGCAAATCTACTAATGGCTGAGCTGCAAAATAACTAAGAATGCCTTTGTTAACACTAGTAAGACAACGCTAAAACAAATAAACCTAAAAAGTACATAAAAATGACGTTTTCCTGTGGCTATCAATCGTAGGTATTCAAGTTAATGACTCTTGTCAAATCATGAGAAAATTCGTACTGCTGTAACTTAATTTCTTGAGTAGTCCAGTTGCCATGATAAATACTTGCACAACTTTTATCCCTTAACGGTATAATAAAAAACGTAGGCATGTATTTGTTTTTAAATTTTGAGAACTGGTCTATCATATAATACAGTATTTTTATTGTATTTACAATGTCTACAACTACCTAAAACTGCATAATAAGAATAAAACTCTTCAATAACCACTAAAGAATGAAAACTTCTATCAGGCTTAATGTTCTTAGACATGATCTATGGCATTGTAACTTATTATATAAAAACACCAAATCTTGCTTGCTTGTGAATTGGAATCCAAAGGAGTCCCATTTGTTCTAATATTAGGTGGCAAGTTTTAACAGCTCGTCTCAGAAAGCTCGTAAATGCAATATCAAATTCAACACCCCTTTTCACTAAAAGTTTGCCAGCATCCTTGGATTGGCATTCACCCTTGTATGAAATATCGGAATCTGTCCATCCACAGAAAAGGTTATTTTTTGAGAAATCGCTCTCTCCATTACGTATAAGAACAAGCTGATAAAATGGTTGCTCAGACGACTTCTCCATTGCAATACAAGTCGGTGATTTTAACAACTAGTCGGGTCGTCTAGGGTAAATGCGATATTTAAAATTGCGGACCTGCGAGATATCGAGGGTTAGGCCGTCGAAGTCTGATATTGCAGTATTCACCCAATTTTGCTTTGATGAGTCAAATTTAAACGCGTTAGTTTATTCTACTCAAATTATTGGGAGAAATAGGCATCTAATAAATATTGCATAGACTTAACATATATGCATATTTTCTTAGCTGGTAAGTTTTATGCTATTGTTTGGAATCCAGAGCACAATTTATCTTTATTTGAACTCACTATTTTGAATACAAACTTCTTGATTAATTCTATGTACCATGGTTTTTAATTGTGAGTAGCCGTGCCAACTTTCAGATATGCACATGTAAACAAGTACTTTTGCTTGTAACTTTTCTAGCAGCTGCTTAGGTTCTTTTTCGAATGTTTTTCTACAATCAAATCCATTTTGTCTGTCTAAATAGCAAAGTACTTTAAAATATTATGAAATAATGTATACATGCCCAGAAACGCCCTTGATCTGGATCGTACATTACCACGATAGGCTAACAATTCCCAAGCAGCCCCCTCAAAATTCTTTCTTCTAAAGACTAGTTCACCTTAATTTTGTGTTATTAGCTATTGGTGTTTACTTGATCTAATTGTGACAGGTGATTCCCACTTACCTTTCCTTTGGTAACTAAGAGGTCTTCTCTATTCCTTAAATGCTTGCCATCGGTCATGATTTGACGGAAGTGCTGGAGCAACACCAACATAGGTGATACCGACCTCTACCGAAGCCTTTCGTAGTGCATGGTCTCACATTCCCGCACTCCCTTCAGCATTTCATACCCCGTCCTTAAAATGAAGCTTTTGTAATTTATTTCTATGATTTATACACTTACTATGCTTACGAGGACAAATGCCCAAACTAGTTTTGTTGTCTCACCGAGCCACCACCTCAATCTCACCACTTGCATGTCCATTTTGAACTAGACAGTGGTCTTCTACAGAACCTAATGAAAAGCCGAAAGGATTAAACCCGAAGAGCCTTGGGCTAGATCGCATTTTCAGTTGGAGTACATTTTTGTAAAGAGTGCAGTAGTTCGTCGGGGGCTCACATAACCCTCATTTGGTCACCTTCTCTGCTGATGGCTGCTGCCACCTTTGAGTCATCTGCTAAATAATAATGCCGAACTGGCATCAAATCTGCATTCAGTTCATAGATCAGTGGGATACCTACAAAAGAAAATACACAGTAGCAAATACAGCGCTAATATGTCAAGGGGTAAAGCGTTGATGCCTTTAAACTGAGATTCAGGTCAATAGGACACACTATTAGATGCAGTGAAATAAATTAGCTGTAGAATCTATGCTACAATAATAAATGTTCCGAATGCACCCTTTAATACGTTCCATTTATTAATTTCAGCAATTAATGGTCTGTTCCATGCATATCGGAACTACTTTTCTCTTATTCACATAACAGCAAAAAAGTAAATTGGTCAATGCCTGAAAGACAAGGATGCATTTGGATGTCGAAAAGAAGAAAATGAATGTTTCCCTGACAAGTTAGTTTGCACGACAACTGTTTAACTGGTTAATAATTAAATTTTATAAAGAAGCATTTACTCTCCTAGCTCTGGAAATTCGCATTGTGAGAAAGCTGAAATTAATTCACCTCCTACCGGAAATTCTCTACTACTAATTTATCTAAATAATCATACCATGTCCTTAAAGGTAGGAAATTCCAAGACCTGATTGACTATGCCTTATAAAACGTGTAGGAAAACAGTTTGAAGATGTGTAATGCAGTAGTGGAAGGCAATTTTCCAAAATATCGTGATCTACACGCCCAAATAATCAAGTTTGGCAAAGCCTTTAAAACGGTTAATCACAAACAAATTGGAATAATTTCATAGCAAAGAAGAAGTAGTGGTAATTAGTAAGACTCTTTTGGACCAACCAGAAGGGATTTCTATGTCCATGACTTTTCCATCTGGAATGTTATCTATATGTTTGAGTAAGGCCCGAATACTGTTCGCATGGGCTACAATAAGAACTCGTTTCCCCTTCTAAAATATGAGGAATTTTTGACTGTGATGCTCAACGCAAAATTGTTAAAATCTAACATTTATGCTGCTAGTCAGTCGAAAGCCAGCCGGTTTTTAAAACACTCATTGGTGCTTTAAATTTGTGATGACTTATAATAAATGCATTTTTAGTAGTTTTAACCACTCATAGAGTAGGTAAATCGGAAATAAAACAAAGTGACTCACTTTCATTGCAGGAACAATTTCATCATGCCAAAAGGGAAGAACTCGTTTGACGGTGTCTTTAAGACACTCTGTTTTAGGTAGGATATTATGATCTAGAAGCTACAAAAATATTTGGTAAGAAAAATCATGGGAACAACAATAGTTCCGGTTCAGAATGACTAAAAATTACATTAAGACATCTTTTTCCCATAAATATCATCACAATGAATTTCACCTCCAAGCTGCCTTAAATACAGACACTGATATTTCCAGTGAAGAGTACGACCCAATAAATATGATCACTCGTTGACTTTTGATTAAAACCACCAAAACCCTATTTCGAGTAGTACTCTTTTGGCAGTCATTTGTCGTATGCGGTAGTATTGCTTACAGCATAACGAGGATCAAATTCAGGCAATAGTGGATCTGTTGATAGGAGAGCGGGAGGTGGAATATCATATGACTTTGTCCACAATTGTAGCTGACATTCCCCATATCTAGTTGTGGTCTCATTTTGTGTCAGTCCTTGCAAAGCGCCATGCATACGGTCGTTCAAACGCCAAGACCTACAAAAAGAATGCGGGACGCTTATGCCAAAAATAGCTGTGAACACATAGGCTTAGAAACTTGTAAACACGGATAAGTACATAGGCTTATTAGAGCGAAGTGACTTCACATCTCCACGAAATATGAATGCGTGTAAAGTATAAGCAAACTAGGCAAAATAAGCGTAAGTTTTCAATGTATTTAATATGTTAACTAAGATAAAGGTGAGAGGTTCATGAGGGCAATCGCAAACATCTTCGCAAACTAACTCATTGAGAAAGTGAATCACACTTAACCCAGTGGTTGAGTTTTACCTGTATCAAGTAACTTTAACGAAGTTTGCACCCTTTTAATTTTGCTAAGTTTTTATTTCTGTACTTACTTTAAAACAGGAATCCACAACAGGTCAAGTTCTTCTAGGACAACGTGGCAGGTCTTTATCGCCCTTTTAAGAACACTCGTGTAAGCAATATCAAAGCTTAATGACCTTTGTTTTATCATTTGACCTGCTTGTCGAGCTTCACATTCTCCTCTGGATGAAAGATCCGAGTCCAACCAACCGACAAACTTGTTTTCTTGATTAAATTCACTTTCACCGTGTCGAATAAACGCAACTTTATAACAATGTGACTTAATGGCATTGTCTGTAAAGAAGGTGTGCGTAAGGAGTAAAGTATTTACACATTTTTAATTTGTAAGAAGACGAGCGATAACACCTGCCGTTGTTATCCAAGGCTATGATTTCATTGGGCTACAGAGTTAGTTAAGGTTACCCGCTTTGATAATTTAAGGGAGGTTCAAGGGTTTGAAGAAAGCGATATGAAATGTACGCCTGGAAATAACTATAAGGGATGTGATGAAAAGCATCACTGGAAGTGTATTTGTATACCTATGATTGGTTGACGGCGCCACAAATATTCAGGTGCAAAAAAACCGAAAATTATTACTGCTGCACCTTTCCATTAATTCATTTAACGAAATCATTGATATATATATAAACTTGGCTTCGAAATTTCAGGTGAGCTTAATGCGTCGCGTCCTTTGTGTGTTGTCAAAGTCTATTAGACTTCCCTGAAGACGAAAGTGGACAGCACGCAGAGGTAGATTATGCATCGTCGACATACATTAGGGTTTGAACCTATTGGCATGACCTAGAAGTCAGCTTACTCGACAAGGGTACAATGGCGGCGCGCAAAAGTCATTTTTGGCCCTTCCTTTGGAGTTTATTACCAATTTTCCTGTCCGTGGCTCATGCGCTTCTTCCGCTCTGCTAGGGTTCATCACCTAATAGAAATCAAGATAGATGTCCTTTCGGATCGACTGCACCTTCTTTTGCCACCAGCGTAGCGCTCTGAGACTTCCTTTAAGACGAAAAAAGATATAATACTCGGGCACAGTATATACATTCGACGTTATTAGATCTTGTGGGTACTGGTATGGTCCGGAGACCAGCTCACTCGGCGAAGATGCAATAGCAGAGCACCAGAGTGGCCTCATTGCCAACGTACGTAGTACTAGTCTTTTAAAAATTTGGAAAAGGGAACCCATGTGATCATAATTTGATAAACTACTTAAAGCATTGCAAGTCACTGATAAAGGGAGAACATGACGCAAGTGCAACCACCTTTTTGGCAGAATATAACTCTAAAACCGTCATTGAGGCATCATACCAATAGCGTCCTTGCTCAAACATCATTTTTTTGGTAAATCCGTCAACCATTAATAGATCTACCTTAAGTAAACCGCGACAAACAAGCGAACTTTTCAAGTAAGAAATCTTTGCACACGACAAGCGCCTCTTCAGGTACTAGTACGAGTGCCAGGCATTCCACGGACGTTGAACGCTGACAGGAAAGCAGAGGCATTTCTGTGTACATCCAAGGTGTCTCATAAAAACTGTCTTGCAGTTTGACACTCCATATTAGTAATTCCCATCACTTTCCGACCAGTTACCTCCAGCTGTAGTTGTGTTTTTAAGGTGAGAAGCAATTCAAAGTGACAAATGGATGTCAATCGTACGATTGAAATATGGAGACCACTCACCCCATGTACCGTGCCAATCATTAAACATTAGCCAAACGCCTGATAATGCCTAATTACCAAAAATATCACAAAAAATGTATTTAAAAAAAATAAATTGTACAAAACCGGAGCCAGTCAATCGATGATGTGCTGCAAAACCCCCTGCAGAATGAGATTCTCGCAGTCACTGCGGAACATTAAATGCTGACTGCCCTTGGTGAGATTGATGACAATCCCACACTCCGTCTCGAACTCGCCGTAGTCTTTGAGGCAGCGCACCTCCAGCAAGAGAGATTTGGGCGGTTTGAGAGACTGAGTGAGGTCCAATCCCCCACTACCACCCATTTCGTCAGCGTCCGCCCGCATGAAGGATGCCAGGGCGGTGCAGTAGTTGCTGAACCACTTCAGCTCATGATTTGACATGTTTTGCCGAATTTCTGGAAAATTCGAAGAAATGTTATTAGTGCGGAACCATTATAAATCCCGAGCTAGCTAATACGAAGAGAGTTCAAGTCAAACTGGAATTTCGAAGTCTATAAAAGGATTTAAAAAAACTTCAGTGAATACAAACTGCTTTTATTTTTGGTACTATCTCTACCACGTTTATACACACAACCCAGTAAATAAATTACACCTAGAAAGCTTAAGCAGTGAAGGACTTATCAGCAAAAAAACCATCCCGAGGTATCGTCGTCAATGCTGAAGACTGTTATAGTACCCAACATCCGGTAACAACCCCAAAATATTCGTGGATGATTGTGTTAACTGTTTTCGTGGAAGAAGTCATCAATGTACGAGAGGCATATCTGATTGGATCGTTGTGTCACCCATGCCGACAACAAAAGTAAAGGACTATGTAGTTGTAGTTACCAAAATTGGACCGAAATTGAGCCGAAACGCATATTTTAGTTTACACAAGGTAGCTTTGAGCATACCAGTATCATGAGGCCAATTTAACTGATTTTTATGGCACAAGCATAGTGGTAAAACAGAAAACACTGTTCCATATTTGTAAATAAAAGTTTAGATGCACAAACCAGACCATCTAATGTGACATCTATGACCACAAAAAAGAAACCTACTCGATTATAATGAACCAAAAAACAAGCAGAATAAGGTCAACCAGAACAAGTATTACACAAACAAGGGACCTCCTTGAACGATATGACCAGAAAATACCACCAGAAAACATGGACTTAGATTTACAGAGATACTTAGAGAGTTCAACTTGATCGCCTGGTAGTACCTATGCCGACCGCAAAATTGGGTCTGTGTAGCTATAATTAGCTGAAAATAATACATGCGGATACTAGGTGGAATACATATGTTTACCTTTTGGTATTCCGGCACCGTACTGCCAACGAATCTCCTTAATCTGCATGAGACGAGCATGATGGTAGGCCAGGAGGCATCTTTTTACGCGTTCCATCGTAGCGTGTCGGATGACGACGGTCTGCACGATGTTGTCCCTATCCCTCACGGTGGCGCTATCATCCGCGGAGCTGGAGCTCTGGGAGGGTAGTCGAAGGCTTAGCACATCCTGACGATTCTTCTCATACAGTTGTCGCATCTCTTCAATACAACGCCGAACCTTGTCATCGTCGTAAGGTGCAAGACGATGTGACGTGCTGCGTTTAACGCTCTTAATCAAGTCCATTGCGATGCTCGTCACCGACATTCCCGGAGTTCTGGGTTACGAATGGTTGGGATAAATATTTAAGGTGGAAAAAGTGCTTGGAAATGAACGATACTCCCTTGAAATCCAGTGCTCACAAAAGGAGTCAAAACTAGGAAACGAGTCAAATAGTACATGGGAGTACAAAACACCCACTAAAGAGTTACTGCTGGCCAATTTACCCAACGATCTGACAGAAAACAATCAAGAAAATAGGTATTTAAATAGGCACATTTTGCACGTGAATTTGTTACATAAACGTACATAGTGGCAGATGATAAAAAGAAAAAGGATGACGATGTATAAAAGCCGCCCATAGCTGAATAATACAGTGGAAGTAAAGAATTCATTTCCCCAAGTCTTCACATAATGCTCCCCATATAACGGATCCTCCATAAAAGTCCAACGAATAGACGAGGCACAGCAATTGAGGAAAGCGATCGCCAAATGTGAATGAGTAGACGAGTCGTATTTACACTAGTAAAGGATTGGGTATTAAGACCAGGTTATGTTTGTGATTGGTTATAAGTACAAATTTTATCTTTAACAGCCTTCTACGTCGTTTAAAGAATTGTCTAGAGAAAAAGATTTCGGACTTTAAAAAGTATTTATCATGATGCCCTCAAGCATAATCGGTCGAACGACTGCCGAGGCCTAGGCTTTAATTCCTTGACCAGAATTTGTCTTTCCTTACTTAGGCTGCTTCTAATCGCAATGCATTTACCTGTAGTGCTTTATTCTCTACAATTTTGCAAATAAAACTTTTAAAACAAGCGTCTGGGCCCATATAATTGAGAAACCTTCTATGACAGCATCATGCAGTTAAACTTGGTCTGATTAACCATTCTGTTACAATTTAATTGGTCGTTATCGCGGATCGATCTTGCCCTGTTCTTGCTTGTTCCTAAGCTTTTCTTTGCCACAATATCTTTGATCTTTAGCGGCATTTCTCATATTTAGGTATAGTGGTGTCTACACTCCATAAATTTCGGGGAATTTACGCAATTGACTTTTGTGTTGACTCCACTTTGTCATCACGCTTATATTACCTCCACGTGAATAGTAGTGGGGCGTTCTGTAGTAATTTATCTACCGTC
Source organism: Echinococcus granulosus (assembly GCF_000524195.1). NCBI lineage: Eukaryota > Metazoa > Platyhelminthes > Cestoda > Cyclophyllidea > Taeniidae > Echinococcus > Echinococcus granulosus. The sequence goes on along the minus strand of NW_020170382.1, from coordinate 402,181 downwards.
ATTTAAACTGTTATATTCACCACTCTTTGTGTTAGCATTTGTAGTATTTTGCTTCTTAAATTCCGATTCCCCATTTTATTGTCACGGTTCCAGAGTGCCATCCATTTTTGCAATTCGAGAGTTTACCGCCAATGATGCACGTTTTTTCCTTTCAACTTAGTTTTAAGGTAAACATTCCAGTGGAATGTCACTAGATTATGCGTCGGCACTCTCCGAGTACGAAAATAAGGGTGTTTGTGGAATTCCCGAAGTCCGCGATCCCGACTACATTTTCGAACAAAAGGTATCCGTTCTGACCGATCTTTTGCGTCACTCCTCATACACCGTCGTCCACACTGGAGCAGGCCTGAGCACAGCCGCAGGAATCCCTGATTTTCGGGGACCTAATGGTATTTTTTCTCACTGGTCATTCTTCCCATTAAGGTGTCTGGACCCTTGAAAAACAGGGTAAAAAACCGGCTTTCAGCAAACCGTTCACAGAGGCTCGACCCTCTGTTGGACACATGGCTCTTGTGGCGCTGGAAAGAGCTGGATACATAAACTTTGTGATTACACAGAACATTGACGGCTTGCACCTTCGCTCGGGTTTTCCACGAAACCGTTTGTCCATTCTCCATGGCGATGTGTTTATGGAGAAGTGTGGCTCTTGTGGAGCTGTTTACATACGCTCTACGAAAATGGTACCAACATTTGGTCTTAAACCGACTGGGGCAAGATGCACGAAAATGAAGACGCGCGTCCGGCCGTGTGGGTGAGTGGGCTCATCTTGCCTGGGTTTAATTTTGCTTTGTTTAGGGGGAAGTTGAGGGACTCTGTTCTCGACTGGGAGGATGAATTACCAGAACCCGACTACGCCATCGCTGTTAAAGAGGCTCGGTGAGTCAATCCGCTGCTCTTATTTCGTTGCATGACCTGATTTTTTATTAATTCACTCGAAACTGATACACCTTCTAATCAAGTGTATTTTTCATAATATTGAATTAACATTACAAGCCATTTCTTTTCTTTTCTTATTTAGAGCAGGATTTTTAATGTAAAAATATGCTAGTTGCCTTTTGTACGGAATCTATCTGCCCGTTCAAATTACGCTTTATAAGTAGGTTAGTAGGTCAGATCAACTGATCAGATGACAAAATCGCATCGTCGTCCTAGCGTTTATGTCTAAAATTGCTTTCTATGAGGAAGTCACTGTGGCACCTTATCCAGTAGGCTTCCTTAATACGTTTACTATCAATCCCAGACGCAAATGGACTAACGCGGCTCACGTAAGATGTGTTATGCTGCTTTAAAAGATCTCGAAGACGTGTATTTGTTCTCAGATGAGGAGCATTCCCGAGCAGCGTTACTGTTTAAAACTACTAACCTATTTGTGGTACACGATTCGGAACAAGTTATCATAAACTGATGATGGGTACACGCCAAATATCCGTGACGCTTGTAGCGTGCATGTTAAAACATGAATGAATGCTGGAGTATTTGTACGGTACTTTGTTTCAACATCCTTATGTCTTTGAAACAGGTATCTTTCTCTGGGCCTATTTGGCATCACCCTCTACTGTCACTGCAATGCATTTTTAAGCTCCTCTCTCCCACTTTTTTAAATTGAGGCACACAACCTGTTTATCAAGTACTTATTATTATGGTATTTAATTACTTTAAGAGCAGTATGTATTCCTTCTGAAACCCAAAACATTATCTTAATTTAAATATATGAATGGACTAATTGGCAATGTGTGCCAAATGTTATGATACAATGTTTTCGGGCATTTTGAACTATCACCTTAAATCAATTGATAAATTGTCTTAACTGTATTGAATATATCCTATTCTGAAATGATTTCTCATTACAAAAAGACATAAATGCTTACTAAATGTTAAACTAACTCCTATCCTCGCTTAAATTTGCGTCACCACTAAGGCAATCAATGTTGTTTCCCACTAGGTAAGGTGTCTAAAGCACCCCACCTGAAACTCCGGCATAAATGACTCGAATTTACGAGCAAGTAGGTGTCCCTGGGCGTTGTTCTGTTTCGACGGTCGTGTGCTTTAACGATGGGCAGGTTTCATTCTACTTTATTTTGTGTTGTGGGTAATCGAAGAATGCAAATGAGATCCTAATTTTCTAGCATTAATTTACTGATTGCCGTCCACTTTTACTTTAGAGTTTCTAGATAGGCGCATGTAATAGTTCTGGCTTCATCCTACTCTCCGGCCGTTCTTATTGCTTCCTCGTATCGAAGTGCCGTTTGTCTGTATTTGGTTCCAGATTTTCTGAAGGCACTTATAACCTTTCCTTTACATAACTTAATTTTGGTGCTCTTGTCTGCGCTTAAGTGCATAACTCTAGTTTTATTTTACACACTGTGTGGGTTTGTTCCAGTCTGCTTCACATGGATTACAAAACGGGTCAGTATGCCTACATCTTGTCCGAAATATACATCTGTTTTGGTCCCCTTTTTCCCTGCACAAGTTGTCTTTGCTGTCTTCGGTTCATTTATTGTTTGATATTTCATTACCCTAAAAGCCTACTACTGGGATTTTTTGGTGTCCTTTTCATTTTGAACTCTGGCTCTCGGGTCTGTGAAATCCAAAATTGTGTGCAGTAAGCAACTGTACAATATCGTCTCTGATGTCCTTTTCCTTTTTCGGATTCAGATCGTAGGATCTTAGTCATTTACCATTCACTTACGCACTGCCTTGTGTGGGTTTTTGTACCGTTGCAGTGACTTATGTTCTTTCCCTTCTCCTACTCCCCCATCGCCGTAGAAACGCGCAACTCCACCTCTCCCTAGGCGTCTCTCCTCACATCTTCCCCTCAGTTCTCCTTCCCTTCCGTTCAACAGCCTTGGGAGCTCCCCGAATGCACTGTGTACATCGTAACAAACACGAAAACTCACCCACCCATTTGACTGCTGATCCGAGGTTTGTATGGTCGCCTTAATTCTCATTTGGATGCTAGCCCCTCTAGACTTAGGCTCTTAACAGTTAGGGTTGTTAAGGCACTGTTGCTTGTTGAAGCAAATCAGTTGGTGGTATTATCATCAGGCAAGAATAATACTAGTTGCGAGGTGGGTGGGGGAGTTCAAGTCATTAAAGAAACTAACAAACTAAGCAATTGGCAATGGATTTGTTCTCCCGCATAGTTCTCTGCTACTGCAGTCGCATACTTATGCGAGGATAGCAGACTCTTCATAGAAATAGACGTCATTAAGGGCTGGCATTTATTTGAATTAGCAATTTCCCTGACCCATTTGGATTTGCATGCACAAACATACAATCTTCTTCGTGCTCACTCCATTTAGTTTTCTGGCCTCCTTTGAAACCCTCCTAACTACGAATTCCCACATTACCAATTCTCAAATAGACGAGTTCTTAGAGTGGTACCTCGCTTCAGGTGCCTCACTCCCCAAAGGAAATGAAATGCTCAGCTCAGTTTACCTAGCTCCTCCGCAATCCTTTTCCAAACACTTCAAATGGACTCGCCATGCCGCGAGAGACAAGTCCGCTGCGACAGCGGCTAGTGGTGGACGGAAAAGACCAAGGTGTGCTCTCTGTCTATTTTTTAGCTGATGCCTTTTTTGTCCTCATCCTTTTAGTGTTGCTAATACTAACTTTAATATCTCCTTTGAGGTATGCTACATAACCCTATCCTCCTTTCCGGAACGTAGAATTTTGCCTTCATTACGGGTGAACATTTCGCCATTTTTACGTTGTTGTACAAGATTTATAACAATGGGGAAGTCGTCTTACCTCTTCAACTAATTGTTTGTTATGGGCGGATCTGCCTAAAGCAGACTTAGTGCGGGATATGAAGCCAAATGTCTCACGCTTCTAGAATTTTAGCTTCTTGCGCTAATATCCCTTCCATACTGAAAATTTCAGCACCATCGTTTGTTACTTCCGATATTAGCAGGCCTAACATTTATGATGAAAGGTGCATTGCGCCTTCAATTACTCTTCATGGGTTTGAGTGTGTGTGTTTTCTTATCTGCATGCTTAACCGGTGCTTTACCCATCTTAAATTTTTTACACGCTAACACACCTAGCTTCATCTAACCTCCTTTATATATTCAAAAGTAAGTCAATTACTGTCATAATAATTAGCCGTTGAGATTACCCTTATAATCGTACTCAGGATCAGATCAGAAACATGTCCTTCAGTCAACCTTCCTTCTTACATCTTCCAGGAGAGCTAACTTACAGCTCTGTATAGGAACATCGCTTCAAATACACCCCGCAGCTGATCTTCCCTTCACCTCAAAACAAGGTGCAGCCCCTCTCCCGTCTTCACGCAAACGCAGGCATCCTGATGATCAAGTAAAGTTATCAGATAGTGACTCCCCTTCTCACCATTCAAAACCCTCCACCTCGACCGGATCCTGTCCTACCAGGGTGGTGATAGTCAATCTTCAGCCCACGAAGTTTGATGCACGGGCCGACATCTGCCTACGAGCCGAAATTGATCGTGTACTCACTCGTGTGTGCCAAAATCTCGGTGTTGAAATACCTATTGTAGAGAACGAAGGTGGTGTTTTCATTCCAAAGATCGTCCTACGGTGAGCAAAGAAGTACCTAACTGTTTAATAGCTAGGCAAGAATAATGTAGACTAGTACTTTTTACTACATTACAGATCGAAGCATACAACAAAGTCAGAGCGTTTTCCCTGGATCATTCTCTCCCATCCTGAGAATAAAATTTCGCCATTCGCTTCTAACGAAAGCAACGACGGGAAGAAGGAGGAGGAAGACCAGACCGCAGTCAGTAAAAAGGACAAGGACGAGCCGCCGACCGATAATAAGCCGGTGATCGAACTCCCACAGTAAACCATTTTCTCTTTTTACGTAATATTTTTGTCAATCCAAGTTATACCTAATAGCTGCGTTTTAAGCATATCTTCTTCACATTTGGTCAAAACACTTTTCCAAGACTGAATTAAGCTCATCTCTTCTCGAAAACCGCATTAAGCATTGGAATGATAGAAAGATTACCAATCACGAGCAAAGTATTTGTAAGAAAAAAGTGTACAAATCATAGAAGTAACTTCTCTTTTAGCTTCAAGATAATGCGATTTCGTAGGAATAGAGGGACAGCTGTGCTTTAAGTTGTTCCCAATACATAAAAAGGCAGTCCAACAAATTCACGTTAGTCGGACAGCTGGAAATGTTAAGGGAGGGTAGATTTTCTACGGACAAATGTGGGAAGTATTTGCCTACTCGAAGGATTTTGCCGTATTCACTGAGTGACTTTTGCGGGGGTAACACTGTCCCAGGGACTATCTAGAATTGAAGATTTTATGTCTAAATTATGGCATAAATGTACATATATGTTTCTACCAGAGATTTATTTGGAAGAGGTCTCGCTGCTATAGTCAACTTGAGCTTCTGGTTGCCTGGGTCCTTGAAGTTTTACCAAGTATCGAAAACAGGGTTTTTAAAGTGTCAAACAAAGTCGTACTTGAGCCAGTTGACAAATAGCACTTTAACCTTTTTTACAAAATAAAATTTATAGCTAAAATGCAATTTCTTAAAAGTCTGATGGGTAAAAAGGAGTTCGTGACACATGACGCCGCGACTGCCGCAATCGTAAGTCTTTTCATGTAAAAGAGTACTAGTTCCTTCTCGGTGTGCGTGAAACATTATCAAGGATCAGTTAACCATAGCAACATCTGGTTTTGCCAACAAGTCTAAATTATCAACAGCGAAAGTCGTGGGAGATTAGATACTAGTAAACCGTTTACAGGCGTTTTTATTCACAATGTGAGGTGACTTACAAGTCTCACGACCATACTGACCGGCGTATAGATCTTCAAGCAGTCCAAAAACGCGATCACCTCTGACTCCGGTCGACCGGCGAAGTCAATTACCCTGGTACATCCCATTTCATCAAAAGGCGCGAGTTTGCGACACTCCAAGGGCGCGGTTAGGTGGGGTGAGGCGGGCTCACCAAAAGCGAACCGCGGTGGCATGTAGGTCCTGTAGAAGATATTCAATGATACCTCATTCGCGTCCATAGGTGGAATGGAACGCACGAAGCTAAGCAGGCCAGCCTGGTGCGCGAACCCCCAGAAGGCCACCATAATAGCTTGATAGGCGACCCAAAACACCAGCAGTAATTTGAGCCTCCTTACACGGAATGCAGCCAAAGTGACGGCAAATGGGAGGCTTGGGAAGAGGAACCGGGTCTCCTTGTGACCAATCAGCGAGAGAGCTAGTGTCGGGAGAATCGTAGCAAACCACACAGCAAATCTGAGAGATTCGTTAAAGCCCCTTCGAGATGGAGGAAGCAACGCGATTAATGCAAGTGGGGGAGTCAACATAAGAGGCCAATGGATGAGAATGTAGTGGTACCATGGGTGCAAACCATGTTCACCAAGCGTCTTCTCTGCAGAATTGTAGTTTAAGAAGCGAATTGGTGTCACTATCAAGGCAGGATGAGTTATTAAGTTATCTTTTGAATAATACTTCGTGTCAAGAAAGGCTAGTAGGGTTGCAGCAGCGTAAGCGGTAAACAGTCCAAGGGGGATAAAAAAGATGACGTTAAAGAGGCGGCGGGGGGAGCGAAGCATGCTGACCAGTTGCAGTCCGGCAAAGGGAAGTATGAAGATGGGGAATGTGGGACGCAGAAAGACAGCCCAGGCCGAGATCGCCGCTTGAATGATGAAGGCGGTGAGAGTGGTTTGAAAAGAAAGGTAGCAGAATATGCATACTGCGGCGGACTCCCAGACATTGCTCAGTGTGCGAGTGTTCCACAAGAGACCACCATAGGCCATTGAGGAGTAAAGGAGAAGCGCAAATGGAACCTTGTTTTGCCGCCTTTTCTCCATTTTTTTGCTGAGATAAAGTATGAAAGCATCGGGAATGAAAGAAAAAAGTGTGGTAATGAGGCGTGGTGGGAGAAGGAGTCGTTTGACCATATCGTCGCCGGAGAGTTGAGAAACTTCCTTAGATGGAAGCAAATAATCGACTGCTTTGATGGGGAGATGAACGAAAGGGTAGATACTAGAACGCGATCGCACCGGCCCATGTCCCACGGGTTCAAATTCCCATGTGCGAAGGCTGCAGGCGTTTGGGTAAATGTCATACGTGGCTATTTCGATGGATTGAAAGAATTCATCAGGATGCAGGTAGCCAGGACTTTGGAGGATAACGAAGGAAAGTCGTAAAGAAATGAGTAGTGCATATAACCCCCAGTAAAAGTAGCCAATGGGTACTGGCGGCGACTCCTCCAGCATATGCGATTAACCTAAGACGACAGTGTTTTTGGTTGTTTGTAAAAGAAAGTTTAAGGCGGATAGGGTATAAAGCTAAATTAAAGCGCACTAAAACTACTATCCGAAAAATGACTACGCACATCATAGGATATTTGCACATTTGTGGCGGGTGCAAACTGTCACTCATGACCCTTTTCTTTTCAGCTAAAACGCTTTCTACACCAAATGTTATGTCGACTACTGATTAACAGTGGTAGTGAAGGAAATGTACTCTAAGTGTATGAAGAACCTCATTTATCAGAACGGCATACCTCCACTACGTGATTGTAGCTCAGTAGGCTAAATTGCCAAGGGGAAGCACGAGACCAGGAGTGACTATCTATAGGGCAAAACTAACTTGTAAAAAACCCCCATTGGTTTTACTTAGTGAAAAATTTCAACTAGCAAGTATTCAACGCAATAACAACGAAAATTTTTTATTCAAAAAGCACGACAAATGCATCTTTTTCCTTCCTCGTATCCCAAATCTGAATAGAGCAACTAAAAAGTGCGTCCTGACTTTCGCTTTGTATTTTACAGAAATAGGCCCAAATTTCTCCCTATATAAAATGCAGCTCCTATCGTAAAAACTTGACATTCGCACCAGAGTTGAAGTGCAGATGACCTCAAGCACCCAGAAGCAGGGGAGAGCTGAGGTGCCAATGCCATGATTAGAGACCAATGAGGTACAACTTGCGGACGCTGAGGTGTCCGCACAGTTAAGTCCAGGGTTAGAAAAACACTGGGTCACTGTAATTGAAGTCCTTAATATGATTTGTTAATTCCACTCCCAAGAACAATGTGTCAATGTGCTGAAGTAATTTAAAACATGTTTATCCCTTTTTTCTCCAAACGCACGAAGTTAACATCAGAATTAAAAAGCATGTCTATTCTAGGATCACAGAGAAAATCATGGTATTGGCTGAAGATGTATAGGTGCTCAGACGATAAATTTGCCAAAACTGGTACAATATGTTGAAACAAATGTTCAAACCGATAGGTAAGATCTTGTAAGCCCGAATTTTTTGTTCAAAATGATTAAATAGAGGCTTGTACGAAACAGTCCAGCCAAGAAAACAATAGTGGTATTAATATGCACCAATTCGGAATTTTACGAATCAGAATTAAAAGGAGATGGCTAAGTTGGGAATGTGCCTGTTCCGCTTAGTAACCTTTATAATGCATAATTAAGCCTCATTTTCCTCAGCCTTACATGTGTAGATAAACTTTTACAAGTAGGTATTGTTTGTCACTTTTCCGTTAAGTAGATGTCTTTTACCACATGTTAATTAGTTTAAGTCCATCAGTGCCTTAATGAGGGCGTCTTCTTTAGAGTTCGCAATTCGGATTGTCATGCCTCTTGTCGATTAAAAGGCTCCAGGTATATCGCCAGATAATCTCAACAAAAAGGCACTACTGTTGCACGATTGTCACGAACATTGGTTTGGTTTTTCTGCGTACGCGTTGATGTTTCGGGACTTTTGGTTGCAATTTACAGGTTTATTGATAAGAGCAAACTAATGTTATGTGATAGTACGGATTTTTCTACTTATTGTGACTAATGTCGTTAATTTGTTCTGATTCATTTGTATCAATGCCTTCAATTAAGACTATTTTCAGCATTGTTAATTTAGAATTATTTCATTGAAACTTGTACTAATATATGAGCTGACGTAACTTCGAAGACGATTTTTTTCTTGTGATTAATTTCATCAAAATTCCAAAATACCCGTTGTTTTTGTGCTTTGCCATCAGTACTTCTTTGAAGTCTTTTATTTTTCGTCCTTCAATTGAGTCGTGCTAGTCCAGCTGTTTTTTTATCATTTCTGTTTGCACCCAGTGTTGTACGAATGTCAGTTTTTTACTCACTGGCTCCATTCATCTAGCTTTACACTAGAAGTAATCCAATGGCACAGAATGAAGAATCCATCAAGTCACAAACCAAGTCTCCGGATTCCCATTTGCCTTGTGTTACATGTCCCGACAACTCAATTTCATCTTTTGATCTCCTCAACTCCTGCCGCCCTGCTGCCATATTCTTAAAAGCCACTGCAGACAGCCAAAATCCACGTAAATCGATGACTCTGCCGAGTGTAAGTCCTCTTTCTACCTCCACCATTAAACAACGCTGTCCGTCGCCACCTGACGGTGACAACGCCTCCTCGGCTGCCGCTGCTGCTGCTGCCTCTCTCATCTCTCGACTGCCCTGTCAGCACTCTCCGACAACCAGCTCTAAGATCCAAGCCGCTTTTGTGATGGCCATGGCTGCCTCCTCCCCACCCTCAACGTGTCCCAGTTCCTCATCCTCAGGCCATCAAGGCGAACACGGTACCAACGACTTCCGCTCGGACACTCAGTCATCTCTTGGAGCCCTTTTCCGCCCACCTCCACCGACCGCCTACGAGACGGTGGACGGTGGAGGCAATGGCGCCGGTGACATAGGTTTTCCACCTGCTGGCTCGGGTACACTTCCGTCTTTCGTCCCCTTCACTAATAGCTCGGGTGCCTCACCAGACATCTCGGCTTCCACCTGCCTTACCAATGCTATGCTTTTCCCCGCCAGCATTGTCAATGTTCTTGGTCAACAGGTGAGCTCTTGCCATGGGATTCTTACCTTATCTTTCCGCCAATCTGTAGGAGTGCGCAATGGTCACCTTTTTATGAACTGAAGGCGTTTTGATCTGCTTCTAATTGACAGTATTTTGTCACTAAATTGCCCTCCCTCCTTTCATTCCTCTGTTTCTGCTCCTGCCCTTGCTTTTCTTGTCTGAAAAGTAGGTTTTTGTGCAGTTCTTATTTTAGTATTTTATGGCAAATGAAGAGTTTTGGGTGCAGTATTGTCGCCTTTTATTGAATTACGCCACTCTACCAATAGCTCGGTGTGGTGAAGGCATGTTGTTTACTGTCCCGTTATTGGTTATCCTCTGTGCCTTATAATTGTGCTTTTCATATTCGAGTGATGCAGTACTCTGCCTATCTACTCAGACTAATTTCTGCCAATTGGCACCTGGGTGATCCTTATTTTTAATCGCAGTCTCTTTGAGGTTATCTATCCTTCAATTCATACAATTTTATGCTTCATCGTGGTACCCTACTAGGGTGTGTTTATTACTCCTTTGCCTTATTAACGCTGCTTTGCTGTATACTTTGTCATTCCTTTAATTCTCTTTTAGGTCAAGTTGTGACTAATATATTTTGTTCCTTGGGGGAAGAAGTGACTCCTTTTATTGTTATACTGTGATCGTTTCTACAACCACCGAATGCTATGATTCGCGTTTTCTTTTAGCGGTTATTCATTCATGCTACGCTAATGCCTCAGTTTTAGAGTAATACACGTAAAGTAGTCTAACAATGTATATCTGGATGCGTTCCTTAGACAAAACTTAGTGTGCATCGCTGATCATCCTCATCTAGCTTCTCGGCACAATCACATGATGCGAGTTTTCAGGCTACATCCATCACTTATTGCCTTTATAATCTACCGCAAGTAGCACACGACTGTACTTCTTCCCGTGCATTTTGCACTACCCAGTCAATGTTTGTAAGTGAATAAATTATGAAGGTGCATCAACTTATTTTTTCAACAAATTTCCCCCGCCTTTCAGATGCAAAGCAATCAATACCACCAGCCGCAGTCACCAGCATACCTCTCGACAATAAACACCAATTCAGGGGGCGGTTTTTCTCAACAATCGCAGCAACAACAAAGCGGTCCACAGGGCGGTGGTGGAGGAGGGGCTGGTAGTGGTGAGGTGCAAGCACCCCCATCGCTGTTTCGGTCGGTGGCTGGCGCGATTCCGCCACCTCAGCCTCCCCCCATTCCTTCTGCCGCTGGAAGCACCGACACTGGTCGATATAGCACGCCCGGTCGCTCCGCTTCCGGTACTCTCCACGAAGACACAAACAACAAGCGAGAACAACGACTACTGAAGAACAGGTGAGTCAGTTTGTCAAATTCCTCTCCCTAACTACGTCATTCGCTTTCACTCCTATTTGATTTCTGTCTTACTGGAGGAGGCGCTCTTCCCTCTTTAACAACTCAAATAAATGCGAGTACGTTTCGTTTCGATGGGTAGAAGACCTGATCTTACATTTACAATTACTGTAACGGATGCGACTGTTGAACCTGCATAGTTATCTCTTTTTAAAAGATAATTACACGTCTAGACGCGCACTTTACTCCCTCTAAAATAGTTGATTTCATTTTTAATTGCCGCTTTGAGAGACATTTCCAGATTCCCCCTTTTTGCTTTCTGTCATGGCCCATAATTCGTCTTTCTGTGAAGAGCTCATCACGCAGCTTATCCCATCTTGTAAGTAAGCAGACTAGTGGGCAAGCAAGCATAGGATCACGTGTTATCGTGAGACCAATCACGCTGTCAACCTCGGTGGCATACCGTTTGAAGTAACCCCGGGGGGAGACCCCTTGACAATTTAGTGCGCTATGACTTTTAGTTATCTTTCCATAATTGACAAGCAAGTGTTTTCCTCAGTGTGTCTGCCTAGTCTTGATACGTTTCTGGAAGTTATTCCACCCGAAAGTAATAATGCGTAGGTTCATTCTAAGCACTATTAGTAGAAGCGGAGTTGCGTAGGACCATCTTAGATCCACCTTGTTAAGTAGGTCCTGGAACCACAGTCTAATCGACAATCGGTATGATTTCATTCATCCACTTTTAACTGATCCGTTTCCCTATCAATGACGAAATATACTGCTGTCTGTTTGCTCCATATCTCAGTTCTCCCCTTCTTACTGAGAGGATGAGACTGCTGTCGGAGTATAATTACCTTTGATCCTTCACAAATTCCCCCTAACTAGGGTATTGTAAATATCCCACCCTATTCTTGCAGGTCGGTTTCAAATATACCTCTACCACGGAAAGTCTTGTCTGAAAGATGGAGGACTATGAAACTACGCTTTTCCAAATCCTCCCCAAATTCCTTTGATTCCTGAAAAAGATCTTTGTCAATTGATATTCTTCTGTCACCCGTGACCTGAGCAGCACTGCTTACAAAGTCACTAATATAATCCCATCTGCCTAATTCGAGGTTGTACTCTCTGCAGTTGGTTTGCCAGATCTCATCTTCCATCCTTGTTATTGAGGTGGCAACCTGATCAGGTTTTGTTTCCACCTGGCCCTCCTATTAGTGGCTACTTTTGCCCCATCCTCACCTATCTTGATTTCAGATCTCAGTGTCGTGATTCTGATCCCCATATCAAGCAAAATCTGCAAATTTTTCGGTATACGGTGCATTCAGTGGCTGCACTGACGATCTGACCTTTTCTTTTTTGTAAATTGAATCCATCATTCCTCCAAAACGGTTCTTGTACGACAAATCAAAGAGGACTTACGAGCTAAAGATCATCTCCGAATAATGGTAATGTATCTTCAAAATTAGTTACTCTCAGACATTCAGCGCTTTGGGAGATCAAGTACTTTTACATCTTGTCACCTCATGAAAAAAAGAGAATCAACGTGTAATGACATGGTGTGGCTCGGTGTGACACATGGTATTAGCATTACTGAATCATTCGTCTATGGAAGAGTGGCAGTTGCTCTGTTTTACGTGGAGCACCCATCGCTCGTAGTTGCATAGTAGTGTTTTCTGGATCAGGACTTTGAGGGGTCACCACCGCAACAGCCTTTTTGTCATGTAACCGCGCACCCCTCCCATTTTACGGGGATGACACTTGTGGTCATGACGCCTGGCATGTGATAGTTGCATGCACATTCGCTGCGGATTTTACCCTGCGTGCGTGTATATTTTCTAATGCCTCCAGCACATGCGCGAATGATGCTTTTGATGATGGTGGTGATGGTGGCACGTTTTTTGTACCTACTGTGGTCTCGTTTCGGCTTGTCATAGGTCTTTCATTCTGATCACACACTTGCCACGTGTCGCCATCACGCTGTACTCATTTGGTTGAGAACGAGGTGAAGACAAGCCTAAACACTCGTCGAAATCCCTTCTTGGTCACTCACGTCAACTTGTTTCGGTGTTCTTGTTGTATGCCGTGTTATTTCTCAAGAATCTACTGGGCGTACAGATCAGAAAGTAGCTTTGTTCAGTGAGGTGTTCAAGTCGAATTACGGCTTTTAAGTTCATCATTAGGAGGAAACTAACATTAAGGAGTTGAGATTGCATCTGTCCTTCTGGAAAGTTTCTCTTCTACTGCATTCATACGATCATCTCAGAGTTCAACAAATGCTTGCGAAACAGCTTCTGTATGGCTGGACTATTTTGTAACTTTCTAGAATGTTTTGCTACTGGGTTCACGTTGACTTTTCTAAATTGAAAATGATGATGAATGATCGTGTTCACCATTTCTACAGAAAGATTTATCTCTTGTGCGATCCCATGACTACAGGCCGTGCGTAAACCAGGCGTCCAGAACCGGGCGTTCCATTCGCAGAACAAGTGTTCACAGGAATGGCAGCTGAACTGCCGCGGCTGTGATAATCACTGACAGCTGTCCGAACTTTTTTTAAAACGGTGATGCCACCCAAACCACATTTTGCTGAGTAGTTGAGCATCCTTCTGCCATACTGTTTGAATTCTTTTGTAGGTACGAGTATTCGCGTGTTTGAGTTTTACGCATCCCTTCACAAGATATTTTGCTGCACGCTCCATGCGCTGATGTCCGCCATGTCGATGAATGGTGTTGGGACGATCACCCCCGTTATTAGTGAAAGGATATTTTATGCATTTGGCACTTCCACGGCCACTGTTACGTACCTTTGTATAGCTGTGAAATTTGAAGTCCTGGTTCGGTTTGAATGCCTGTCGTATAAGCGTAGGGAAGAGCTAGGAGACCTATGCTATAAATATCATGAGTTTAGCATGGCATTAGTCCTAGAGTTGAATCGCGGAAGACTGAAAAGGCATGTGTAGTCAAATATGGAACTGGGACCAATGTCATTCTATTCAACCCCTCGTTTCCTTATCCTCTGGCGTAAATGTTAAGAATCGCGTTGGCCACATTGTCCTTAGCTTAGTCTGAACTTTGAGGTTATTCGGTGGCAGTCGGAATGCTCATGTGGAGCTCGAAATTACATGACGGAAGTGTTTGTGCAAAAGCTCTGAGAATGTCAACATCTGCATAACCGCTGTGTTTGTACTTAAAAGTGGCTAAAGCCCTTTGCCAAATTTCTTGCTTACCTACCTTTATCCCTATTGTACTGGGGGCCTTGAGTGTAACCGGCTTCTGTTCTGTCAAGAAGGTGCATTCACCGTGTTTGACACTGATTTTTCGGTATATTTTTTATCAAAAAGTACGATTTTGTTAGAATTTAATTATTAAAATGTTCATGGAACTCTTAGCTCTTATTGAAAAGCAGTCACAATTTTCCTTTCGAGGAAGCTTTCCCGCGTGACACATGCATAATGTATTAACTGGCAATTGCTTCTTTATTTTTACTCCTGAAAATGCTATTTTTCGTAGCAATTGACCATCGAAGGTGGTAAGTAAAACATAGGAAGTCATTTTTATCTTAAAAATGTTTTGGAAGTTTCGTTTTTACCCAAACGTATTCTGATGAGTGAGTAATAAAACAGTAGGATTGCTCAGTTAGTTTAGCAGAAAAGTCGTGGAGACATTTTCACTTGTGTTGGCCCTATCATTTGGCTGCGACACCTGCCTGGCCTGCCTTGTCACCTGTCAAAATTCCACTGTCCAATAGGTCATGTCTCAGCTTCCCCATTTCCATTGTCTACCGATCTCTAATGTGTTATGTAATTTGCAACTCCTCTATTTCTTTCGTTCAATCGTATTTCGTAGGCACTGCTGTTGTGTTGATTTGTTTTGTGTGGGTTTTATTACCTCATCCCAGCTTTCACGTCGGCAGTGCTGTTGTGGCAGTCGCCCATACCGCCTTGTTATGTAGAACCGCTTTTGTTTTGTCTACTTTCATGATTGAACAGGAAATCATCACAGCCACTTGTAGCGCTCTCCTACTCCCTTGTTTTTGCAGCGGATCAGCTTTTTGGCTGATAGTTGGTTCTAGTAAAATGTCAAAGGCGACCGTTGGTGGGCGATTACAAAGATGAATGCGTGGCTAACCTATAGTTGGAATTGGTACACATTTAAGTGAGATGAGAATGATCTACCTTCTACTTGAAATCCAAGAAAAATTCGCCTTCAATTCGTAGTGTTTATTTTATTTCAGACTGATTGCTCAGCGCCGTTTGGTGCACTTCAAGTTTATTGACGTGGTCGTATCATTGGGAAGCATGTCTCAAATCTACTATCTTTTCTGAAAGTCTATTCTGGAATATATGTAAAAAGTGGTGGAAAACCAAGTGATTACGTAAAGAATTGAAATTAATCTGCATCAAATGTCTAAACGTCTATACACACTTCATTCCAACTGTTCTTCAGAAAGCGCCATATTTCTAAACACTCTCGTTACCACCATCACATTTGGGTGACGTGTGTTCTTTGTCATTTGCTATAACAAAAATAGATGTCGAATGATCTTGATCTGAAGACAATTACACCTTTTCTTAATTTTTGAGCAGCAGTTGAATGAGTCAGTTTTTCTGTCTAAGTGTTGATGTTATGTTAGAACACGGAGCCCAGTGAGCCTTAGATGCATCTGTCACAAATAGCGAAAAGATGAGACCGAGTTTATTCTCAAACCACCAATACGCACTTCAAAGTGAGCGCTTGAGTCTCACAAAACTGATCGCTCATGTAACCCTACACACTTGGGATTACGTGTCATTACGCTTCAGTGTCTTTCTGTGGCCTCATTTTTTTCATCTCCTTCTACCCACTTTCCCAGTGCCTACGCACTGTGACAACTTAGCGCTCTCACTCCAACTATGGTCATCATCGCATTCCAGCTAGATCCACCTAAGCACACTACCCAATAAAACCCCTCTAGAAGTATAAACAGGATTAGAAGTGTGCGTTTTACTTTGGGACAAGGCAGCGAGTGGAGGGGAGGAGGAGGAAAGGTGCGTTTTATAACGTGTTATGCACAGCATGTACTTCCACTATCCGACATGTGTTTGTGTGTATGCGCGAATGCGTCTGCGGTGTTTCGGTGAAGCAGCGTAGACGCCACTGTGTGGCTTCCACCGTCTCGTCATCGTTAACTTGTTTACTACGATCGCCACACTGGGTCGCATACAGTCAGGCACGCGCGTGCAGACAGGTTTACACACGTTTGCCTAGCCTCGCTTCGCTTCACCCGCAAGCCATTGGTCTTCCGGGCTGGTCTTCTGCCTACGACCTTGACGCGACCAACCCACGGAGGGCGTTCGCCTTCTCCCTTCCCCTCCCTCATGCGCACATTTACTGTCGTGCGGACGAGCGGGCTCGCGTCTCCGCACGAATGGCACGCTTTTGGACAAAACAACAACGCGGCGTTTAAGAGCGTGTTCGCAATGTAATGTTACATCGCTGCGCCTCTTGCGTCTTGCTGCGACTACCGCGAGCGCTACTACTGTTGTCACCATTATTGCCATGCTCTGGGCTCCGTGCCTTCGATCTTTTGACTGCGGTCTGCACTGTGTACGTTGCCGTGTACAGTTGCTTTCCTTTTTAACTCAGCCGCTGCCAGTCTCAAATCAGATGTATCGGTCCAATATGGTACCCAGTATCGATAATTTTTTGACAAAATGAGCTCTCTTAAGAACTGAAAAAGACGTAATTGTCTTCAGACCACGAACGTCGTACACCTGATTTATCGTTTTAAGCTTAACTAGTCCGTTTATCACGGGAATTCGCGCAACCAGGTGCTGCAAAATGATCAAGAAGCACATGCCACAGATTCGTGACGCTAAGCTCAATTCTAAGAAGCTTGAAGCGTCACACACACTTGTGACACTGGTAGTAAACGTGTTAAGTGAATCACGCCCGATTATTGACTGATAAAGGCTCGGTGTGTTTTTAAATTCTCTTATTTTTTAGTCAACAATCCTTCAAATACCAATTTGCCTTGTCTTGTAAAGGTCTTTACCAAATTTGACCTATACTTCTCTATTCAATCAACTACATGCCTATTGATGTATAGTCAGTGTTGACATTCGCGTTAAACACATTTGAGTGTGCTGGAACCTCATCAGACAAAATCTGGGAATCCCTTTGGCTTCGTGATTGCAGTTTTGCTGTCAAGCACTGCAAGATCTGCGACGCTTCCGTAGATGGTTCTTTTGATTGATGGGTTGACTGTGTATCTACTGATGAAAACCAATCGTTAACATCCGAAAGAAGCGGCGCTATACTTCTGATCCCATTCATGTTTTTATCCCTCTAAGTGCGTTGACTTTCATCTGCCTGAATTTTGAAATTCCTTTAACATCATGGTCAAAGTCTTACCGTTTAGTTCAATGTTTCAAGGTTTCTTTAGGTAGTTTTCTGGTAGATAGGCAACCCCTATATCTCGCACTAGAACATTATCCTGTGAAGCTTCCTTAAGTGCATTCCACTCATTTTACTGCGTTTATAAAGCTTTTTCCGGATACACTAATTGACCAAGACTAGAATCCCCATTTAGTCGATGAATAAGTCGCTTTACTGCTGCTACTCCCTATTTTCATATTGCAGAGAGGCAGCGAGAGAATGCCGTCGCAAGAAGAAGGAGTACGTGCGCTGTTTGGAGCGTCAGGTAGCCATACTGCAAGATCAAAACCGTCAGTTGATCGAGGAATTGCAGAAGATGAAAGCGCTATGTGCGGGCGCCTTTCTGGATTCAGCCGTCCAACAGACACAATTGCAGAACCCCCCGGGGCTCTCCAATGATCGAAGACTTGGTGGTGGTGGTGCTGGCAGCGAAGGAAGCGGGATGGACTTTGTAGACTCTGCCCCATCCGCTCCTTCGGCCGCCCACCACCATCACCATCCCCACCGCAAACCGCTGCCGCGTTTGCCCTCGCCCCACCCTACTGTCGCCACATCTGACGCCAGTGGAGGCAACGCCAACAGTTTTCACGCTCCCTCGGAAATGGATGCCGACTCTTCCGCTTCCCGACCAGTCTCCAGTGAATTGACCCTCCTCAAATCGCCCGATTTTCAGACTCAACAACGACTACTTCTACTTCACGGTCTTTCTGCGCTCAAGGAGGGTGGAGTTGGTGCTGCTGGCGGTGGTAGTAATAGCGGATTGAGGAAGAGCGAAGAAAACAATTATTCTAGCGGTGCATGGATGTCCTCTCTTACCGAGCAGAAACCGAAGTTCCCCGACGACGAGATGGATAATCGGCCTCCCTCCTCCTCACCCCACATCCACCCTGTCAAACGGGTTCTCAAGCGCTTCGGCAATGAGCAGCATCGATTATCACAACTCCAAAAACAACAACAACAGCAAAGTGCCGGCAAACCAGATCCCGATAAAAGCCACTAGATGCGAGGCTGCTTCCTGTCGTGTTTTTTTCTTCCTTTTCATTCCCCTTCCCCTCTTCTACTCATACACACGTCATCTGTTTTCAATGTTGTCATTGGTGAGAATACGATCCCGCTCATGCGTACACGCGCCCATCATATCTCAGGTCTAGGACTTTACCAGCAGGACCGTCTCTGCTGTCGTCCACTTGTTCTCTGATCTGCCAGCCTCACCCCAGTCCTGCCTGTGTGGGAGTGTGCGTTTGAGTGTATATCCTCCTTACATCCCCTACTCAGTGTCTTTCATTTTACCCTCTGAGAGCGCCACTTTGAGATCTGGCGTTCATGTTTATATTTGCGTACAGACGTAGATTGTTTCAGGGAGCATGCACACACCCACATGCGTCTTTTATCGGGAGAGTTCTCTCTTCCAGATGTGTACGTGAATTACTGTGTTCGGCCCTCTTCTTTCTTTCTTTCTCTTTTTTCCCTATCCTCGCGCCATAGATGGTGTTTCTGCAGACATGAACCAGTGGGTGGATGGGTTCCCTATTTTTTACGCGCTTGTTTTTACGCCTTCCACTGTGTAAGATGCTTCCTCGAGAGCAAGATTTGTTCTCCCCTCCCTTACACTTCCCTCGTAGATTGCGCATCTCTCGTGTGTTGCTCCTCTTTCTGTCGCACCTAACAGGGCTGTTTACCCCGGTCATTCAACCACTGACACCCACAAGCTTCCATACACATATACATATATATATACATACTCAACCACATGCGCGTGTCAGCCATTTACTCCTCTATGCGCCAATTTTATATCGTATATCTATACAGACTAATGACATTATCGTGTGTATTGCCATCGTTCCTACTTTGAAGGTGCCATACAGTAAATCCTTTTTAAAATACTTCTCTGCCTCCTTCTGCCTCCCATCCTCAATGCGTCTTCTGACTGTAGCCCTAACATCTTGATTTGGGACTTAAAAACTCTCCTGCGTGTTCGTCATAGGCCAATGACTGAAAGGTATCATGGAAACGTATTCTGCAAAGTGGTAAGGACTGTCAAGTCTTTGGTGACAATCGAAGCACTCCTCGTTGTCTGTTCTTTCGTCCGGTAACCTTTGACCTGGGTTGTATAGCCTCCTCCCCCTCCCTCCTCTCCTCCTCCTCATCCTCCTCTTAAACGACGAATTTGATGATGTAAAGCCTTAATGGGAGGGGTTTCATTGAGTTAAAAAGTTTAATTTTCAAACAGAAGGGTCACATATTGGAGACTGGATAAATGTAATGATGTCTGGCGAAAACACGTCGAAGAGTGGTTAGAACTTGCGGCAAAAAACTAGCCCTTTCCCCCTTCTTTACCATAAAAGTGCTTGCAGTTGGTTGCTTTACCCAAATCACCACCTGTTTGACAGAGAAGATTATGTGGCATTTATTTTCATCAGTTCCATGCACTAATACGTTATCATTTGACACCCGCGTCCTCTCTGGAGGTGTATGAGTCTGGTGACCTCATCAGAAGCGGTCTGCTAACAGAACTGACACTAAAGGAATCAAGACTTTTGGAGAATGAGGAGTTTGTGTGTTTCGACAACTCAGAAGTGATCACAATTGTCGCCCTACCACTCAATGCGGAAGCCGTCACATCAGTTACAATTCCAACGCTCCACTGCCATACAGTAGAGAGTTTATTAAAAGAAAAAGTACAAATGTGTTCCACAGTGGAGAAGTCAGTGAAAAAAAAGTGACGACAGACAGGTAGACAGGTAACTACAGGAATGCATTAACAGTTAGACAACACATTCATCATTATTAATCGGTCAAAGCTACTGCTGCTGCTGCTGCTGCCTCTATTGTGCACATGCGTTCATGACAGGTCCTCAGTAAACACAACTTATTTTAGGGCGGTGGATTACGTTTGTGGGTAGGCAAAGTGAAGCATTGTTTGACTGAAGAGCGTATCACGTGATTCACTGTACTACACGACAGCACAATGCACAGTCGCAGCTAGACAGACGGAGACATGTTGTAAATGGAAGCAGCCAATAAGGCGAGGGGGAAGGAGGGAACGCATTAACCGTGTTGGTCATTTCTCAAAATTAAAACAGCAAAAATCTTGTATCATTAGCATATAACCCCAATTTCGACAAAAGGCGCAACTAAAGTAGGCGCTATTTGCAAGAGGGGCTTTTCGATAATGAAGCAGAAATGAAAATACGCTTGTCAATATCGTTGCTTTGATCAACTTATTTTACTATGACATAAGACATCAAAGGAACTGAGTTTTGCGGCGCCATGCCTATTGCCTTAGTTACGAAAGGCGGCGGGAAGGTCACATGCATCGAAGAGTAAAGAAGGAGAAGAAATCTAGGCTCCTCCCATAAAATACAACAATTTTGCGGTTTTCAGAGGACAAAGTGAGCTTGAGCTGATGGTTAATCATCTCATGAATAGCTACCGCCACCAATCCTCATCCTTATTCAAAAAACAGCAATAAAACAATTTTAATGGCGATTCATGCAAAGTGAATAATAATAGGCAATTGATGAATATGAGCAGAGAGGAGATTTGTAATTGCTTAAATATTTAGCGCAACCAATCGAAGACGTTTATTTAGGGCTCGGGTGAAAACTCTTTCTCATAAATCTA
The DNA here is from genome assembly GCF_000524195.1 of Echinococcus granulosus. Classification (NCBI taxonomy): domain Eukaryota; kingdom Metazoa; phylum Platyhelminthes; class Cestoda; order Cyclophyllidea; family Taeniidae; genus Echinococcus; species Echinococcus granulosus. Next base: position 380,956 of record NW_020170382.1, on the reverse strand, counting down.
TTAAATGTTAATGCATTTATTTAATTCTTTCTAACTCTAGTTTAAAACAATGTAAAGGTCAGATAGCGGTAAAGTGAGCAGTGTGTGTCAATGTTTTTAGGCCTCATTTACTCTTGCGGTGGAGTTGAGACACCGAATTCCCCAAGATACTTCTAAAACGTACTCGCTATTGTCCCTTACCATTCTGTAGGGGTTAACTATGCATCAAATGATCTCTTTGTTGCGAGTGGCAGTTATTATTTGGATTACCAAATACGAGTTAAATATTATTTTTTTTATATTCCAACCAAGAAACAATAAAGCTAAACGTTGTTTACCCACTGTTCACGTGTTTATCCTCTTTCTCTGACTGATCTGCTTCAAAAGAGAGGAGGTTTCTGGAAGGCAACATTGCTTGCTTCTTACCGCCATTTCAATCGCACCCTGAGAAGTGCTAAGTGCTTTGTCTGAAGCTTTGAACTTATATTCGCCTACCCTAGCATCAAAAGTTAAAACTGCGTGCTAGAGCAGAGTCTCTCAAGTCAGCTCGGCATGTCATGTGTTCTCTGGCTAGTTACGCCCTAACCCATGACAAAATGCCCATCATAACTTTTGCCTTGTCTATGTTCTCAAAAGAGTTGTTTAAAATTTGGTGATTTCAGATGTCAATTGGAGGCCAAAATGGGGGTTTTAAACGAGGTGATGCACCTTAAAAATAGCCAGAGCAAAAGTAAATCCTTTGGAGACATCAATTGCTGATCCCCAAAAACCAAGAAATGGATTGTTTCATAGTAAAGAGTAAATTTGTTCGATTTGTTGTTGTTAATTTTATGATTTATGATTAGCATTAGTGTCCAGTATAACAAGTTGATTATTACTAGGTAACTTTTGAGCAGCAAGAAAAAATGACTGAGCAAATTCTCATAAAATGTCAAAACAGTATCAATCATCTATGATTTAATTAATATCGCTAGAGCGATTTGGGTTAGTAATATTCCATAGGCGATTGAATGAACACGTTTTGCTGCGCAGAGCAGGAAGATAAAGGAAAATCTGAAATCAGCGTCGCCGTCTCTTTGAAGCAATTGAAATTTGCTAGAAAATTGTCATGAGGAATTTTCTTCGGCATCACAAATTATTGAGGCCACGCCTTTAATCATGGCGTTTGCATAATGTCAGGTTTCACCTCAAAACAATGGTAAAGTTCTTAAACCAGCTGTGCATTTTGATTCTTTAAGCTAGGAATAAGTTCAAATCATGGTGGGACTTTACTATCCTACGGGTGTCAAATTAAGTACAGGTGCAATAGGCAGTGGTAAGTGCTAAGTGCAGTCTTTTACTACTAGTACTGGTCAGCATATGTGTTGCACTTGGATCGGTCCACTTTAGGGCCTATTTATTACCATGGCAGGAATCAGTGGTAGTGTGTGCGGACAACATCGAATGGTGCCAAACAAAGACGTAAAATCTACACTTGAAGGTAGCAGTCAACACAAATGCACAGTACAATTCCCGAATACAATAGACATTTGGATGATACCAACTTATAAGGGCAGTTAAAATTCAGGCAGTGGCTGTTCTAGGCCCACAGAAATCAAATCTGCAAACATTCACCCAGTAGTAAAATTTCATTAGTGCGTACCTGTTCTGCGGACGCAACAACCATCAGCATTCATGAACATTTGTAACTCCAAGAATTCGACCGCTCTTTCTGCTCTTGCATTCTAAGAAGAAAGGCCATAAGTTTCTGGATCGCATCATTACATGTAGCAAAACCCGGGTACAGCATCAAAATGGACATCAAAGCAGTAGAAGCATGCAGTGTCGGTATCAATGACGGCAAATTAGGCCTACCTAGGAGTGTGATCAATTCCGTGCAGAATCAACTAATCAGGAACTTGTTAAATACTAAGATAACCGTACAACTTTGTCAGTAGGAGACTATGTAGAAAAGCCAATTCAATTTCTGTTCCTTTGAAATGTCTTCTTGTCTCTTCCACAACCGAAAGTGCCTGTTAATTCTGACCATTTCGCTCCCGATTGTGATTGACACTTCCAAACAGTATATGTCATCCTAAACTGGTAGGGCAAATGACTGGCTGTCTTTTTCATCCTTTTCTTTAAATCAAGAGGTACACCAACCACCTGCAAGCTGATTAGAGCGTAGTTTTGATCAAACTGTTAGTCTCTTCCTGGTTGTTTCACAGTAGCAAGCTCTCCGTCTCACCCTCTATTTCTTCCGATCCTCTGGGAGCAAATATCTCCTTTTTCAGCCTCACCTCACCGTCCTTCTCGTCTCGTCAAGAAAGCCTAAATCGACCACTTACCCAGGACTCAGACCTTTTTCGATGGCGAAATGTTTGGCTCAGCTTAATGACTGGAGACAAGCTAGCTGCGTCAGATGAAAATCGAACGAATCAGGAGATTTTTACTAGAGATTTAGCTCCCAAAGGTTTAAAGAGCAAATACGCCTTTTTCCCTGTACACATTTGAAATGGGGACAAAGGGTACTGAAACATCTACTATCTAGAGCAGTTGGAAGAGACTAATTTCTTCGATTTCGGTTGCTTGCCATCAAGGAGAAATGTGTATTGTATAAAATGGAAAACTACAACACGGTGTGGGCTCTAATCAGACGCGCCTTAATGTCATTAAAACCTGAGCTTTATTAGGTAGCCAGTGAGCCACTGTGTATGCATTTATTAACCTCAATTGTATTTGCTAGAACTTTTGAGGCTCTTAAGCACATTCCTTCAACACTTCAACGAATCGTATGTCTTCCCGTCAGAGTGGGGGCGGATTTGTGAATCATCCACGCCAAGGTAAAACGTAGGGCTCACAAAAAAGACCGATTGTAGTAATATAGTTGTTTATTTAACCATTTGTTTTGCTTACGCGGGCACGGCCATTGTACCTCCGCCCGGCGGCATGGCCTCTGTACCATGATGGCAGTCCCCAGCCCTTCTGCATGCCAATAACAAATTCTGCCCTAGTATTATGTCTTCTTTCGTCTTCAGGGGAGCCTCGAGATGTCAGGGGAATGGGTGAATGTTTGATGACCCCTGCAGAAGGATAAAAATTCCGTCTAACTTCACAGTTACTCTAGTCTTGTGTTTTGTAGAAATTTTTTTAACAATTGAAGTGGCACTTGCTGTGGCTTTGAACCATTTAGAGAAGCTCGTTAAGGAATTGTCTACGGTACTTGTTTGAAGATGTCAGTGGGGTCAGCATGCTACACGTCTTTTGCCTCTCTGCTAACTAGATAGAATCCAGATAGGTAGATATTCCTGGACATTAGGGAAGTGTGAATAAAATATCAAGGAGGAATAGGTGCGGAATTTTATCCCAGCAAGACTATCATAAACTCTGTCCCTTATTAAACGACTCTGCATTTGGGCCGGTGACCTTACTACTAAAAACAGGTATACGAGATGCCCTGCACATTCTCCTTCCTCCAACACAATTGCCCAACAGGACGAAATTCCAGATCCAGTGGAATTGTCAAAAGGGGTCAGTGACGATGCTGTCAAATAGTTTCTTGGTTGCACGTGAATTCGAAGGCTGGCGCGGTAGGTTCATGGGTGCTTTTGTAGAGCACCGACTACGTTGTGGTGGACAACACGAGAGTTTGATTAAGAGGAAAGCCGAGGAAGATGCTGAAATGGAGATGACGCTATGTAATGCTTTTGTTTTTTTTTTGTAGCTCTTCGTTTTAGGCTCCATCTTTATTCTTCTTAAGACGGTCTGGCCTCCGAGTTATGTCAGTGGTCCCCGGCCATTCTGTATGTCAGCAGTACATACTCTGCCCTAAGATTATGTCTCCATTTCTCCTTGGGAAAGTCTAATAGGCTAAACTATCGCGTTTGTTTGGTTTTTTTATATTTTACTTAGAACCGGAAGAATGTTAATTATCATCTCCTCCTAGCCTGGTACAGCGCATGGACAGGGGGAATTGTTTATATAATAAATAAATTTGGAAATATAAGGGATGAAATAAATACCGACCCATACCGATATGTTCTGTTGTGCTAAAGGCATTGCTTCGTATTGTGAGTTGTGACAGAGAGGAATGTAATTTTATGCTAGTAGCTCAAAAGTTACTCAACAATGGGGCTGCCTAAGAATGGGGGTGTATGATTTAACCCCACATGTCTTAATTAATTCCACTTCACATTGTTTCATTCAGCAAACGTAAATAGTTAAAGAACTGTATCATCCAATCCACCTCTGTAGGCTTGATAAGACATGCCAGTTAGTGTTAAGTGACAAAGACTTCATGACATCATTGTAATGGTCGGGTTCAGAGAGACTGAGGGAGTCGGTCTAGTTAATTAGGCAGTAGAAACAGCCATCGTTATGTTACATTTCATTAGCAACAGGAATGAATTAAAACACTTGTAATCAACAAAATATAGCTGAATTAATCTGCCATTTGTGGTGCAAAGTGGAAACAATTCTCCAACCTCTTCCGAAACCCTCTCTTCTCTGACTTAACGAGAGTCACAATGCGTACCGATTGGAGGTGGAGGAGGGGAAGGGAGGAGATACAGTAATAAATAATGCTGTCATCACTGCATTCCCGCCCATTGCGGGCAAGCGACTCGCACTTACTCACTAACCATAACTGATGTGGCCGAAATTGGTTGGAGTCCTTGGGTGACTGTGTTCGGGGTATGGTAAGTAAGTGTCATCCTTGCAAAATCGGTTCCCATAACACTCCTATTCCACATTCGTTTGTCCTTTTTTGAATGTGATCAAGTGATTGCGAAATGAGGTCAAGACGGGCTACTTACCACTTGGTAGAATATCAAGAGGGAAATTTGGAGGGAGATGATGAGAAGTAGGCGATCCGGTGTGTTGGCGTCTCGTATAATCCTGTAATATCAGCAAGACGACTTACGTTCCCCTCACTAGGTCACTACTTCCGGCTGTTTTTTGACAAAAACACACTAAGCCGCATAATACAGATGGATTTCAAGTGAACAAATCATGGAGAACAACTGTGTCTGCAGTGTATTGCATTACAATCAAGCAAGTACAGTGTCCAGTGTAGAGTAGTGCAGTCTGGGGTAGTAATTTCGGGTTGAGTGGAGATGAAGCGATGGAACATTTAGGAGTAACCGATGATGAGGAAGTTCGTTTAACGAGCGTTGCCATACATCAACCAATTCCTATTACAAGTCAGCCACTCAATCAGTCAATCAGTAAACAAACAATGAAATAACGGGACGATGCCTCTTTAAGAGGTTAAGTGGAGTGAACAAGTGTAAAAGTGTCGAACACATTGATCGTCTTTACTAGATGCCAAGTAACTTCCACCACCACCACGTCCACTTGCCTCTCCCAGTTGGCTTGAACAAAGACCAGCTGTCCCACCATCATTCACGACGTACAAAACCGCAAAAATTATCAGCCTTGAATGAGAATGGTACTAGAGGCACGCAATTCTCCATCCACTTCTGGAATCAAATTGCTGAAGGCCTATTCAAGAGTTGCATTCTGCCGCCAAACGGGACACTTTATCTGAACGCTAACACAAATTATTTGATAAAACTCAACCCAAATTGCCAAAATTGATTTCAGAGGTATAAAAAGACGTCCCGCTTTGGAGGCACTACTGCAGTAGTGTCAAGTTTTTCCCTCTGTGGACCAGTCCACCTACTGTTAATCAAGATGGCAGGTAACAATGGTAATGCCCTCATGCTTCGTCCAATGACATGCAGATCTTACCCCTTCGTTTACTCGTACAAATGAAGGATTGAAATCAGAATCCCCGAGTATCTGCAGAAGACTCTAAGCACAGCATGGTACGGTACGACATGGTGGTGGTATGCTCGGCAGCTCAGCAGTATGGCATCTGAGTAGTGCAGGTGTTACAAAGACGGCTTTACGTCTCTTTCTAAGTATGTATCTCTCCAGTAATGGTTCCCAGCAAGCACGAGGCTGACCCCGCAAATTCTGAGCATACGAGAAACGTTTCTTTGAGAACTGCAAGTAGAGGCATTCTTGAGAAGTCGCAATTTAGAGAAGTCAGGTAGACTGCCCTACAATTGTTCAACCACATCCCGAAGCTGCTATTCAGGATTATTTAAATGGCAGGGCCTATCGTTATCTCCTCCTTCGAATACTCGAGGGTGTCGGTTTCACCTAGAAGGCTCTCAATAATTCAAAAATATTTACTCTTTATTAAGTACATTTGTTTACGGCATTCGATATCAATTAACATCATCTGTGCGTAAATTCCCGGATGTAGGAGATAATGGGAGTTTAGATACAAGATAGAAACAGATTATTGGACAGAAAATTGTTTGTGTGTTTTGATTTGAAGTACGTGAGCCCTGTCGGTACAACTAATTAGCCTGTTTTTGTAAACAAAGGCGGTAAATCCCTCAAAATGTCTTTTTATAAAATGTCACCTTGGTGTCATGATTGCGATTGGTATTTTGAGTACAAGAGTCCAGGATTTCAATAGGCAAATAAATGGTAAAGGTAGAGCTCCTGCCATACCTCACATAACTCATTTACAAATGGCCGCGCGGGATTAGTGACAGAGCGCTGCATTCCGGCCTGTTTACTTGTCCATAAACCTAGAAAAGATTATTTATCTGTCACCATTCCGCTGACTTCACACACATACACACACGATGCTATAATTTGGGACATCAGACAAGGCGATGCCACAGATAAAAGCAGCTACAATTACGTATTTAAGACCACACGAACCCTTATGATACGACTTATTCGAAGAGGCGCCTCAACACCACGATAGTATTGTGTGCCTAGGTGGGGGAAGAGAGAGCGAGAAAACGAAGGACAGCATGTAACTTCGCCTCCTTATACACACACATGCATAGGTGCAAAACAATTCGTCTAGGCCGATGTGTGTGTGTGTGTGTGTGTGTGTGTGTGTGTGTGTGTGTGTGTGTGTGTGTGTGTGTGTGTGTGTGTGTGTGTGTGTGTGTGTGTGT
>NW_020170382.1:365274-373909 GCF_000524195.1 Echinococcus granulosus | reverse complement strand
GTGTGTGTGTGTGTGTGTGTGTGTGTGTGTGTGTGTGTGTGTGTGTGTGTGTGTGTGTGTGTGTGTGTGTGTGTGTGTGTGTGTGTGTGTGTACGCAGTCATGCAGACTTGGTCGTTAAGGTAAATATTGCATTTTTCATAGCAAGGACAGGTTATGGCCTTCAAAATGACAAATAATACCCTCCTTTATTGATTACACTGAAGAGGGGACTACTCGATTATCGTCAGCGCGTCCTTTCTATTTAAAATAATATTTACCAATTTAACTCTTAAACCTCGCATACGGAGACAGAAGGTCTTCAGAAGGATAGGTATTAGGGAAGAAAAGTGTTCTTTACAAAAATCTCCTGCGTCAAGTCATACTCTTCATCGAATAAAGGTGTGAATATTCAAGGTCGACCCTCCGTTGTTGCATTGACGGTTTTTCCTACTTTGGGAGGTCTATCTATAGCCACAATTGTTTTGTACAATTGGATTGATTTACAAGCCTCGTAAATTGTTTTCAAGTCAAGACGACACCTACCTGGTCGAGGGATTCCCCAAGTACCCTGCCCAACTTGATTCAATATTTCCCTTTATAGCAAAAGTTTTGAGTCTGTAGTGCATATCAAAAACGTGTGATATCTAAAAAACGGCCAATTTTACACCGGTTCCCATGGTGATCCAACGCCGCTGTCCGTAGTATTCAAGCGAAATACTTCAGCTTAGTAAATTCAATTCGTCCCAAGCCAAAATACCCTCATTTCACAAGCCCTCAGTAGAGTAAGAAATTATCGCTCAAGGAAAGGTTCAGAAGTAATTGCTCAAAATATTTTCCCTTTGCCCTTATAAGTAGAATTTTTATGTGTCTTGTTTTGTGTAGCTGCAGTACAAAATACCACATCTTTTTAAGGAATTTATTCCAAAAAGGTAAAACAACATAGGTTGTAATTTAATCAAGGTAAATGGCCAAAGTTGCATAAAAAACAGGAAGAGCTTCAGGATTAATGCTATTCGTAAAGAATTTTCTCCAAAAATTTCATAATCCGCACAGCGAGCAGATAACCTTACTCGTGCTTTTATTAACTACGTTTATTTTAAATCATATTTAACTCACCATATATCATGAAGGAAAATAGGAAACTGTTTTAGAATGAAATTACCCGACACATTTGCACACCACTCACAAAATGTATAAGGCGGGCATTGCTACTGAATTTAAATAAGTAACATATATTTTACAATAATTTTAGCACCCTTATTGTTTGGGGAAAGAACTTGCATTTTCCGCGTTGCAGGCTACAGGGCTGACGATTATTTGATGCTAGAGCAAAATTGCTCATTGAATAGAAAACTTTCTTTTCGTGTTTCTTATCTTAAAAGTGCCAATTTCTTAATCATAAGCGCTGCTTATAAAGAATAAGGAGGCCCAACGAGGGTTGATTATAGGGAGGAATATGTGCATCATTTGGATTGGAGAGGCTACAGAGATTGAAGACGCTTCACTTTGAAACATCTGACTACAATAAGCACAGCACACATACGTACATTGAAAAGTCACAACTACCGACGATATAGACGATAGTATCAAATGATTCCTACCCAATCCAAATTATTCTTAACGGAATTTTAATTTTGCAATCAAATTCTAGTAATTGATTTCTCAATTCAAGCATCAAGATAGGTTACAATATAAATGGTCAAGCAGATTAAGAAATTAAATGGAACAGATGAGCGAAATGGAAATGCCCTGCATGTCTACTTAAATCAGCCTCCGAGGTTACATGCAAGCATCTGAGAGGCCGAAAAAATCCCTAATTATCCCAAAAAAATTCAACTAATTATGAATTTTATACATTACCCGTCTTCCCTATCCATCAGTCTACATTTGAACAGATTGCCAGAGGTTGAGTTGGCCCATTGCTTGTAGTCTACAATAATAGGACGGTGACAGATTGTTGGATACCTACTCAGATAAATTTATTCATGTAGGCAAAACAGCTTTATTCCGCATTTGGAATGACCAACATCTCCATTTCTACATCCTAATTTGTCAATAATGAATGATTATAGAAACTGGAATAGGGGGATTGACGACTGGATTTCGGAGTAAACTCCGATGCATCCATCATTTCCAAAATGATGTTCTATTACTTTTGTGCAATACCCAGACAAACAATTAAATGGGGAGTTATTTTTGATTGCTTATGGCTAAGCAGGGCAAATCACATCGGTTCCTCGATTTCTTAAAAGAAAGTTGCATAATAAACAGGCATTATCACACTTCGAGGAACACCATAATGATGAGAAGGGTGTGCTAAAAGGAAGCAAATTACTATAATCAAAAGCCCGGTAAAAACCAAATATTTTTAAATTTGACAATTGCGTGAAGATGCGTCCATAAACTGAGCTGTACTTTTAGGCAAGAAAGGGGGTGGGAGAGGGAAAATTCTCCCCACAATACAGCTTTGGAGGGGATGGAGGAATTTTCCCAACATGTGCTCACTGGAGGACATCTTGGCACTTTACATCTGCACTTTACTAGAAAGCGAGGCTCGGTGGTCTAATACTCGAAATTTCGAAAAATTTCCTTCTTTAGAGGAGTGTTTAAGCAAGCGACTGGATTACCTCTTCATTAGCATAAACCTACCTGCGCCAGTGCATATCAGAAGTCTACGCGAAGGAAAGGGCTCATTTGTCCTCATTAATATACACTAAAATATCTGTCTGTCTTCTATTTTGAATAACCATTAATGGCTATGACACATCGAAGAACTTTGTTTTAATTGTCAATTTAACAATTCAAACTCTTTGACCATCGCGGTTTCGGTTTCTTCTTTCTTGATGGTTTCACGTCCTGTTCATGCCCACACTCTCCCAGCCCTTCCTTTTCGCTGGCATTACATGTAGCACTGTCAAGAAGGACTCTGAAATAACACTGTTAGTAGCCGAAAGCAACGCCAATAGAATAAACTCGATGGTTAAATATCAAGTTTCAAACGTTACAGAGGGATGTACAAACTCGTGGTGGCTGAATATGTGTAGACCTGTAGCGGAGGGGCTATCCAAACCATGTTCGTCTTTAGTAGCCATCAAATTCTCTAATTCTGGGAAAGGACCAGACTCAGAAGACTTGGAAAAGTCAATCATGAAGCTCTCTGATAATAAGTATACTTTTTAGTAATTAATGGAACCTGTATAAATGGCCGAAAAGCATTAACATGGGAACAAAATTGTGGGACAAAAAGAGGTATAAAATGGGACCTATGTCATTACTTCCATTTATATCTTATTCGTGTAGACAAATGTTTCTACAAACAGCAATTAGGGTATGACGAGCACTCCGCTGTAGAGTCGAAGGCCGTCCTGACTTAAGCAGAACCAATCGGTAAATCATGTCAAGGAGGACAAAATATGGATCTTTGGGAACCGATTAGATTTATCCTCTCTACTTCGCTCTTGGCTAACAGATATTTTCCAAAGCACAGAATATCTTGTGCTTGTTGACACAAAATTGTGACCTCGTGGGGCACCAGGGGGTAAGGATTAAGTTATAAGCACTATGTAACAATGATATCCACTGGTTGCCTTTTTGGTGTTGTGACATTCTGTCCGTGCTGAAAATCTCCAGAGGTTTAATAAATAGAAGCGGCTCACTTTGTTAAGAACTCTAAATAGAACTATTGTTGCTTGCCTGCGCGTAACACCGAAAATGTTCATATCCACGCATTTATATTTGCACACGGCGTCGTCGGCATAAAGGTAACCTGTTGTCAGGGTGAATTCTCAATCCAATTCGTTATATTACTCCTAAAATTAGCATTTTTTTCGCTCATTCACTATTTTTGAAAGTCAGCTATTACCGTGTTTTCATGGATGAATACAGGAGACGTCACAATCGGGTACGAGTAGCTGATCTATGCTTTGGGGAGACCGTCATCTTTTCGCTGGATGTCTTCCATAAACTGGGGTTTTAACCTTTTTAATGATAGCAGTAAACTCATGTTGATTTTTTTAGCAAACAATCAGAGCCCTTTTCCTTCGAGTTGGGAAACATTTTAAGGCATCTCTATACACAATCCTAAATGCCAATAACTGGTAACAAAGACCGAAAGAAAAACTAGGGGTTAACCTGAATGGGAGAGGGCTTTGCTTTTACTGTTTCACTGTCCAGATAGGCTCAGTTATAACTGTAATACCACGGATGCTTAGTTCTGGGGGTGGATATTTGACCGTTTCAGGGAGCATTTGTTATTTCGCTTACCAACCTGCATAATTTATCTTAAGGCTGTCAAAATTATTTATTTTAAGAGCAAAAATCCTTTTAGTATAAGAAATGGCCTGCTGCAGCTTGTGATTGGCCCTGTTTATCGTCTTACTTAGCAGGACTGCAGGTAGCGTCGGTAGTTTTGATACTTAAGAATAAGATTTGTGCGTCTGCGATTGTTTGGTCGCAATCACAATTCGGTGCGCACTGCAAACATGAAAGAAGCATCAATTTATAACACATAACAACCATTATTCATTGTAACCTTAAAGGCTAATCTAAATCAGAAGCAAATAGCAAACGGCATTTACAGCAGTACCTACAAAGCAAGTTTGTTGCTGATTAGTTGTTTTTAAAAACGGTAATAAACGAACCTTGATGGAGCAAAATGAGTTTCCAGGGTGTTTTTTTAGGCACTGAAGACCGGTCACCACGCGCATTTGCGTGTGTAAGAATTTCAGAACTAGCGAGTTACGAAAATGGGATGCAAAGAGACGGTAGAGTAAGTGAACCTAGTATGCTGGAAAAAAAGAGTGAAGCGAGGTGTCGGTTAAAAGCGATGGAAAATTAAGCAGGCACTGGTCTAGCTGACAACTGGAGCACGAAATATGAAAAAGTAGACTTGTGACTACTACTGTTGTTTCACTCGAAATTCCATTTAACTTTACTGCTTTTCCCTCCTGGCTTCTTAAGAACGAAGACATATTTTTGGGCTCTAACATAAATGAATTATATCTTCTAAATTCTGTTAGTAAGAAGTAAATAACGCATTGGAACAGCATAATGCATATGATTGAAATGATTGTTGAAGTTCTTGCCTTCATTTTGATGCAGTTAGATTCGTTAAGCACTTTTTTTTTCGACGCAACCCATCCTCTCCATTCACACTATTCTCCAACTTTTCTGACAAGTGCGATTTCCCCTGTTGCAGTACTGCATCTACTGCTTTGTGACGTTTTTACCAGAGCTTACTTTTGTGCGTGGGTTTGTTTTCCACTTTACTTTCCACCTCCTACATTTGCTTCCTAAAATTACGGTTGTCGTTTTTAGACTATGCCAATTTAACCTTTGGCCGGTCCAGGCTTAGCAAAGTAAGCAGAGTTTAAAAGACCACCACAGTTATCTGCGCAGGTGATGATTTGTTGATAAGCCTAGTGTTTTAAAAAGTCGACAAGCCAATTGAGGCTACGCATTCCTGCAAGCAGTGGGGTTGTTAATGCAATTTATGCAATTGATTTCAAGGAAATGATAAGATGGTAAAGCAAAATAGACTGTGCTGTTTTTTAGGAGGAAAAAGTCGTATTTTTTGTTTATTAATTGAAAACAGACTAATGGACTGATTACAAGATTAATGTCAGCCGTTTTCCTAATGCGTTCCCATTTACTTGATAATAGCACACACAAAAAAGATTACCTCACGAGATGCTGGATTAGGAAATAAAACCACTCGACTTTCTCCAAAAGCTCCCCAAAGGAAATATCCCCAGTAAATTAGTACAGTGAATTACGATGCTGTGAAGGGATTTCAGGGTGAGAGGCCTAATTACCTGCTGCAACAGGTGGGATCAACGGTCTTTTGCATCGAGGACACCTCGATTTCTGCTAGCGCTGTTCCAGTGGGAATGCACAAACCCGAGGTGTGGGAAGAGAATGGCGACGAAAGCATGACAACCCTCCATCCACGGCTGCAAAGGTCTACTGCAAAATAAGGAGTACGCAATCTCTAGCAGCCTTTAGAAAATGACGAAAAACTGAAAATTACGTGGGTCTTCCTAGTAATTTCATCGCTAAAACAGTACGATTCTTGAAAGGCGGCAAGAAAATGAATAAGCACACTTACCATTGAAAGAACTTTCAAAGGAAGCAAAAAGTTTCCTACCTCTCAAGTGATTTAGTCACTACGCTTGTTTTTACTACAGATCAGTTGAAAATTCTAGGACACTAGATAAGTTTAGTGTTGAATTTTAACAAGATTTACCTTTTTTTTAAGATGAATTTTACCGTGTACCTTAAAGCAGACGCTATCAAGTCTGTCCTAAAATTAACTGAATATTTTGCAATCTGAAACCTTTTAGCACCAGAAAAGACGATTAAACTTATCAGTTGTTAAATTTGTTTTATTGAATATTGAAGTAGCCAAAGACGAGAAATATTTTTTCTATAAATATTCTTAATTGCCAGCGTTATCAATGCATCAAGCGCTACAAAGTTTGCCTCCATATTAAACTTCTTGATTTAACTATTTGTTTCAACGTATTTGTTAAAAAGACATCCCTGTCTACGAAGTGTAGAGCAAATTTACCAATGCAAGGTGGTTCAAAATAAAAAGTTAATTATTGCACTTGGAAAGAAGCTGAATGACAGCTGTGAATGTTGATGTTGTTGTTGTCGTCTTTGTTCGCCATTAGCCCAAAAACATATTTTATTATCCGCAAGGCTGATTTAAGACAGAAGAAGCGGCAACTGAAGCGTTCAAAGAAAGTAGTAGTCATTAGCCCGCTTCTCGCACTTTAACACTAGAAAATGCCAATTATTTCCCGCCTTCGTTCGTCGGCGGCGAAAGGCTAAGCCGAAGAGGCCTTAGCATTGCACAAAAGAAAAGAAAATTATCTCTACGGTAGAGCCTTTACTGCAATAATAATCAACACCCGTAGATTCCCAACCTTCATTGTTAGGGCAACAACTGTGATATTTATTAAAAAAACTGGCTTAATGGTACTGTGATACCCGACAGGAGTCCAAATGGAAGAGAATGACATTAGTTTAGCCTTGGCTTCCCCATTCTCCGAGGTTCGGGTCGCCAGCTCAGCGTCAGCACCTACAGTCTCTCAGCCGTGGGCAGAATTCCATCTTAAAAAGCCAGAAGCATTAAAACAATGACGAAGCAGATCAGAAAAGTTCTACTGAACGATATTAAAAGTCGCATGGGTTTGAAAGGAATTTCATGCCAAACCTAGGGAAAAGGGGACCACTTCAGAGGAGACTGAAAGGGCCTCCGTTGTCAGATCTACAAACAAAGCGTGTAGGTACACATGCAAAATTTTTAAATCGAAAACCATAGAATGCATTTTTATTTGAATAGAAGGTCTATTAATGGTGTATTATTCTAAAAAACTATGCCGAGGACCAACCTATTCCAAGTGTTATACATTCATTCAACCTTAATTTAAAATGATAAACCACAGTAAAATGGTTTAAATTCACAAAAATAGGCCAATAAAATTTTCCGTATAGCTAGTCTTGATCACTTTTTTTCTTCTAGGGTCTTATAGCTTCTGTGGGACTGTTTGTGTACATTAAGTATGAAACATAAATAGATGTGTGTCGGTCTCTCGATACAACCTTCCCTCTTGCACTCTCTATTACTTCCCTTTTATTTGGAATTATTTTAAAACATCTGCCTACATCAAAAGTGCCGGTTCAACCACATGCGAGAGGTTGGAGCCCGACTGCTTTGCTGACCGAGTTCTATGCACCGCCAAAGCTGTAAAAAACATAGAAACAGAAGGTAATGGAGAGACAGAAGATCATGCATTAACAGATAGAAGGCAATACACACTGCAGCTGATTTGTGTGTTCTTTGTGTCTTCTTTTCACTCCATTACACCTCCTAAATCGGTGTCATTACGTTATATCATTGTTTGTTTACTAACTGACTGACTGACTGACTTGTGATAAGAATTGGCTGTTGATTGTAACATTCATTAAGAGAACATCCCATTACCCACACACTCCACTCTGCGTCTCTAAGCCACAAGCCGCTTCATCTTCATTCATCCTTAAAACACTACATTATACTGTATACTGGACACTATGCTTGCCTTGTGCGTTGCTTTTCCCCATAAATTAGTCACTTACTTTGAGCTCCATCAAAAAATTACGCCTGAGATCTATCCACTTCATGTCACTCAATGCGTCAGACGCGACAGAAACGGTCAGCAATTGTGAACCTTTGCTGCTATGACACGATAATACGAGCCGACGGAAGGCTAGATCAAATGAGAATGAGTGGTTGAAATTTCTAGCATATAACAAATTAACAGGACTGATAAATATGTATTTATGCAGTACGTGTCTGTCTGAAGGGACCTTTTGGGTGAAAAGCGGTCGACATGCGCCAACCTCATCTCAGAGAAGACAGCATTGACCAGCTGAGGAGAAAATAACCTCTGACCTCAGTTAACCTCTGTTTCCTGCACAATCATCAAAGAAAAAATGCCCTTCTCTAACCACTCAGCTCATTTAGTGGGTGTGACAGCAGAGGAGGAAGGGAGAAAAGCTAAACCTGTTACATATAGTAAAATAAATTTCTGGGAATATCGAACTCGTTTGATTGACAAACGTAAGGAAACTTAAGGATGAATAAAAAGAATGCATTAGACTAACATC
>NW_020170382.1:341819-365174 GCF_000524195.1 Echinococcus granulosus | reverse complement strand
CGATAAGTAGGCAAGAAGAAAAACGAGAACTTCCTTTTGCTTCTGGCAAAAAAGTCACTTTTAATCCAACAGAAGATGCTAAAACCTGATGATAGGTGAGAATCAAAATCATAAAAACTGATGAATTTAACAGTGGAGCTCACTTTCCACTATTATTTACTATCAACTAATAATTTGCGCAATTAAACCACGGCCACTGCTTCCTCCCTGGATAGCCGTTGACCACGGGATGCGGAAGGATCATAGGGCCATTAGCTACGATAACAGGAGCGGAAATCCTTAATGGTTAAAAGGGAGTTACCTCATCCATTCCGTTATTTGAACTAACCGCCATTGCAATCCGTAATCTAGCAGACAACCCGGTTTCATTCATACTTATTTCTTGCACAACTGATTATTCTCTGTTGCGTGCGGTAAAATAATTGTGGAAAGTGAAGATAAGGTGAGTCACTCCATGGAGAAATATAATAAGGGGACTATGGAGGGAAATAATGAGTATATGGATGAGCCAGTACTACCTTTGCCTCACATCAGCGTGTAGTAGCGGCAATCTGGACTGTTTTGGCCAAAAAGGCACATCGAGGTGCACAGAGTAGATAGATTTCAGACGCATTTATAGCCAGACCTCTAGGCAAGTGAACAGCTCAGAGGGAACAACTGCGTCGGCAGCGCTTTGCACCATGCACAGCAGCAGTCTATTGCGTTAAGGTGGGGATAATTAAGGATGAAGGGATGAGCCGTTTGGGAATGACCAATGATGCGGATGTCTTCAACACAAGTCAGCCAGTCCGTCAGTTAGTCAACAATCAAGTGAGATAAGGACAACCCTTCAAAAGGCGAAGTGGAGTGAAGCAATAAGAAGAAGTGAAAAACATAATGGTCAGCTTTGATGTTCATATAATGCCTTGATTGTTTATTCATCTTTTTGTTTCGTACTTAAGGCTCTGCCGATGTACTTTCGATATATTACATGGCCTCCGAACCATGCTAAAAGCCCCTTAGCCCTTCTGTACACCGATACTACATATTCTACCCCAGTATTATGACTTAAAGGAAGTCTTAAAGTCCTCCTTTGGTGGCAGCATAATACAAACTCTATCCTAAAGTACAACTGCCCTGATTTCTATGACTCAAGGCTAGAACTTAAAGTGACGTAAGAAGGGCATATGATGCAGATGGGGTAGTCTCTAACCGCCCCTAACAGAAGGGCTGGGAGTAATGTCGATCTTCTGCAACTACTGTGATTGTCTCATGGTCTGCAGGAATACTAAAACAACTGAAACGACTGAAACGACTCTAATCGTGGCCGTGTTTCACTTGAAAAGTCCTTTACGGAGCTGTCCAAGGTACCTATTTGAAGATGTCGATGAAGTGAATGATCGATACTTCCTTCACCTCACTACTAGCTGGACAGCATTTAAGGGAGAACAAATTGGCAAAGAAAAATAGGCACAATATCTAATCCCTACAAAACTAATTTAAGCTCACGACTAGCGATGAACATTCGAAAGGACCAGAACATTCCTTCTCTCTCTAATACAAATGCAAACAGAGCAAAACTTCAGACTGGATGGAATTTTCATGGGGGATCAGTAATGTTGAGGTCAGATATCTTCTCAGTTGTACTTAATTTTGATGACTGACGCGGTCGGTTCGTGGATGTTATTCTTGCATCGCC
This sequence comes from Echinococcus granulosus, assembly GCF_000524195.1. Lineage (NCBI taxonomy): Eukaryota > Metazoa > Platyhelminthes > Cestoda > Cyclophyllidea > Taeniidae > Echinococcus > Echinococcus granulosus. Next base: position 363,496 of record NW_020170382.1, on the reverse strand, counting down.
GACCACGTTGTGTTGGCTGGCCTGGGGGCTAACCAATGGGAACGCCAATGACGACGCTTTAAAGTGGAGGAGAAACAATGTGTTACTTTGGTTATTTACTTAACTCTTTGTTTTGGTTTCATGAGCACTTAGGATTCCGCCTTTGTACTTCCGCTAAGCTTCATGGCCTGGGAACCACACCAGTTGCCCTCCGACCTTTTTGTACTTTGGCAACGCATATTCTGCACTATAATTATGTACTACATCCTCTCTGAGGAAGTCTTGGGGCTCTGCACTTATTGTCTGTCATCTATAATGCATGGCCTTTTGTTTTTGCGGTTTTGAAAGAGCGCTGAACTAGGTTAGCAGGGCAGTTAAGCTCAAACTACGCGCAAGCCGTTTAACTGTCACTTTATGATGTAGGCGGGAGGTTTAAAATGCTTCCAAAAAAGAAGGAGCATAGGACGAAGGTGTGCAACGCACATATCTTTATGCTTCATACTCCATACATGCAGCAATCACACGCAAGTTACAAGTCCCTAGGAACAAAGTCAATTCATTAAGACTGGCTGGCGTGCAAATTTTACGTACATATTTCTATGATTAAAGCTTTTTTTCATTGGAGCTTGCCATCTTTCACTTAGTTCGCCTGGACTGTCTGGCTTTAATATGGCTGCAATAAGCCATAAATGGGGCTTTTAGCTAGATAAATGTGAATTTTGTATGCCATGGGATTAAAATAAGTAGATAAGCAACTGCACTTTCCTGTAGGCAATTACGGTTGTTATTGTTGGTGACTGTCGAAGCTCCCGATGCACTGTCGCGATGTAGAAACAAGAATTTTCGCGTCTACTCAAATTTTACAATCAGCTGCACAAATGGGTCTTTAGACACAAATTTCTCCTCTTTTGCGTACAATAAAGGCGATTTTACCATCAAATGGGATACGGTTCAAAGGCAATGAAATTACTTGACACCATCTGCAGCCAAACAATTCTTAGGTGGCACTGATTTTTCGTGTAGAGGCAGAGTTTGTAGGGATAAAACTTTTAAGCTCTCTTTAATTCGAACTTGAAAACGCAAAAAACAAAAAAATTTCCTTTCATTTAAACCAACGGGAATTAGGGAGTCCTAAGGAAGCAGGCGATTCGGCAGTCAAAAACCTAACTGGGGTTGTTGTAGACAAGTGAAGGATATAAAAGACTCCGCGCTGGCCAAACACATTTCAGAAGGCTTATCTGCTCCCTTAGTATCTAATCCACATTAGGAGGTGTTTTAATCTCCCCTTCGCGCTATCACGTAAACTAGATGGCTGGAATGGTTTTCAAGGAAGTTTGTAATGCCACATTTGGCAGAATTTTATGGAAGTCTTATTCCACGACAAGCCCGCAAGGAATAGAAAGGAACAGATTTGTTTAAATAGATTCAAAATAAGGGTCTTATTAATGTTGTGTGGTGACGAGAAACTTCCCTGAAGACGCAAGAAGCAATATTACTAAGGCAGAGTTTGCATTCCCGACTTATAGAAGGGCTGAGGGACTACTGGCATGGCTCAAAGGTCATACCGCTCAGCTAAAATACAAAGGCAGAGCTTTTTGTTTATGCAAAAGTAGAAAGAAGAGTTAAGTAATTAACCTAACTGTTGCACAGCCCGTCCCTCCTTTTGAGCTTCTATCTACCCATTGATGTCTAAGTTCTATCCAGCTAGTAAAGAAGTGATGGAGGCCTCACCTACTCGCCTTGTTGACATTATCACATTGGTACTGTAGGTAGCTTCCTAACGAACTATTTTACGTGGTTCATGGCTGTGGCTAGTGTAGCTTCGGTCGTCAAGAGCCTTCCCAGAGCTCACAGGGCTGAGGTAGTTGCCGGTAGTGGACGTCATTATCAGCCCTTTTGTAAAAAGTCTTCACTGAATCTCCAATCCTCAACATATACCCTTTTTCCGCCAGATCGTGGTTTAGCAACAGTATTAAAATCGAGGTAGATGTCCATTAAGGTGAAGGCTGATTTTTGATGCCACCAATATGGCGACCTGAGACTTCAGTGAAGACAGAAAATAAAGTAGCACTAGGGTAGAAGGTATATTTTTGACATACAAATGGGCTGGGTGCTATTCGCATGGCCCAAAAGCCATGCGACCCAGAGGAATTGAAAAGGCGGTGCTTCAAGTTTCTGCAAAACTAAAATGAAAAAGGCACGGTCAGGGTATTATTAAAAGTTTGTGAAAAGATTTAATGCTGCTTGGGAATCGTATAGACCGGGAAGTGCACCTTCGGCAAAAGTCGAGGTGCGGCATCAGACCAAACGACGAAAATAACCCTGGAACAACCGCCTAATGAATTTACCTTCATCTAATAATGCGTATTTACCTAATCAAACTGGCTACCATGAAAATCTTTTCTTTGCAGTTGGGAAGTCACCCTCGAATCAAAGGTGGTTTTGTTCCCTGGGATTCGAGGTGAGGGTAGTAACGTCGCAATAGGAATCGAAGGGTAACATTGTAGAAAATGGCAGATTACTAGTTAAAGTTGGTCTGGTAAAAACTAGCTATCCTCTCTAATTGGCATTTACTTTATCCTCACTCATCAAATTGTTTGACAGTCTGCGGCATAAGAAGATGAATATAAAACGGACACCTAGATGTGACACCAAAATAGCCAAGCAAAAGTAGGGATAATTTTTTTGTTTGTCAATCAGGTTTTTTGTGATCGACAAGTGTTGGTTCAGTTTAGGGTCATTTTCACCACCATTTTCTCTTTACTATAAAAGAAAAAAGGGTTTTTGTAATAATTATATTGCTTGTAAAATCCCTAATGGTCAAATAAAAGCACAAATCTTAATAAATTAAACGCTCTTGTAATTTACATGAGGCATTAGAAGGAGCACTTCGATAAAGGACAGTTGTTTAAAGCCTCTGGATACATTCAACTTGAGAATCCACTCGAAATTGGCTGTTAACACAAATTCGGAACCAAAAGGCATAAATTCTACAAAATTTGTAGACTTTATGTAAAGTACAACACCGTTCAGTGGAAATCGAACGCAGCTTTCGAGTTTTAAAATGGTTGGGGAGTTACCGAGGTAAATGAAAAGGAAAATCATCATAAAAATACGACCTCAATGCTTGTTTATTTCGCAAAGCGGAACAAATGGAGGCAGTGTTCCATATGTCTGATGAACATATACAGTTGTTTGGGCATTACCGGTCACGTGAAACGGGGATTCCCCAGAAGATGGATGTACGAAAATATCAGGACACGCACAATCCATGAAGGAGGGATCGTTTCCAAATGCAAAATATATCATGAAAATCTCATCGAAAAAAATAATTGATAAGCCAAAAAACTATATACTTTTTTGAGCGTAATCAACAATTGCCATGAGTGATAATGTGGATCGTCCAGAGGCCTATATATCTGGGAACCAACGAAGACACAGTACTCCGGCAGAAGTGTGTTGTCGACGTACAGAAGGTCTGCGGGAGTGAGGGGGAGGCTAATAGCATAGACTAAGGACCATGGGGCTTAGCGGAATCACAGATGAGGAGCCTTAAGTGCCTGCGTAACCAAACGAAGAGTTGAACGAATAATCAGGCATTACCTAGGCCCTTCTCCTTTTGAGCGTAGTCCTCGGCGCCCTCCTTAATCAGCCTCTAGCGTCTACCATCATAACGTGGTCGGCAGTGTAAGAACAACACCCACCAACCAACCGCTCCTGCCATCCACTTTAGGTCCAACAGAGGAAATATCCTACGTCAAGGTCACTGATTTCTCTTGGCAATTCCACTAGAACTTGAGTTTCTTTCGCTTTAGGAACCTTATTGGGGAAGGCAGAAGGTGCTGGACATCTAGTACGCCCATCACCGTAGTTAAAACGCTACCCAAAACCAGAGCCATCTAATAAATGATTGGGTATAAATAGTTTCAGGGATTAGAAACCGCGTCTATTCCTCTTTGCCAATTTGTTCTCACTTCAGTGGTGCCCAGCCAGATATATGTGGGTTCTATCCACCTAGTGGAGAGGCGGAAAGGGTATCGTGAATTCACTTAATTAAGAGCTTCGCATGGGTACTGTAGACAGCTCTATAACTAATTTTTCAAAATGGATTAAGGTCGCAACTAGTATCGTTTCAACTGCTACCGAAGTAGTTGCCGAAGACAGACGTCATTTTCAGCCCTTCTGTTAGGGACCGTTACAGATACCCTCATCCGTACCATATGCTCTTCTTCCGTCACGTTAAGGTTTACTATTTAAAAATATTAATCAGGGTAGATGTCTTTTAGGATCGGATCGCCTACAGTTGCAGCATATACTGATCCATCACCATCAACCATGTGCCATCCGTTCTGCTTGTTTCAGGAAACGCGTTATCGCTCAGTTTCCAACACTGCCTCTTAAAGTCTCTTTTTTTGCGAGGAAAAAATAGAACAACGTTTAAAGGATGCTAGCCGTAATTTTTTTTGTGTGTGATAATTATATCAAGTAAGAGCTTAAGGTTGCAGATCAAGCAATGTCACTGTGTCGAGGCATGTACGCTCATAATTATGCCAGTGGTGGATTAATAGGTGAAAAGGTTGGTATTTGCTGAAAACTCTTAAGCATAGATAAAATTAGTAGAGACTTAGCATGACTAGAAGAGGTTGCATTTAAATCTAGTTATCACACTACTAAGTCTTCCGTTCTAGCGCCTACAGACAATGAAGAACGATCGGTCTCTACGGCCACTATCGTGTAAATGACAAAATCTTTTTAAAATGACTGAAAAGATGTATTGCAATGTTTATCGTACTGAATTAGTAATCCAGCTCTTCAGATTAATTTATGTGCTACACGGTGAATTAGCGCCACCTCTGGGTGTTGCGGTAAGGTCTAAATAGTTAGTATTTTAAACCCTGGACGAATATATTGGACCATGGATAAGAAAATGAATATATTTGTCTAATCGGGAAAGTGAACAAAGATTTTTGAGGTCATTTTTGCCATTTAGATAGATAGCGCACCTCTATTTGATTGTTAAAACATGTAGTAATCTTTACTATCCTCACAAAGGCAGTTTCACCTACCCATTCAAGTTGACGTCTCCATGATTAATAAGAGAATAAATGAAGGACAGGCAGGTTAGAGCTATATGACTAGGTAGATTCAACCTCTGTAGGAGGAACAGTGCTAATTTACCACATTCAGCTCTCATTTTCACAATTTTGTTTGACGGAGATGATAGAAATGGTAAATGATTGACTGAACCGGAGTGTTATTGTTGAATTTTAACCCTTTGATCGTGGAGCTACATTACATTTAAAGGGTTAAATATACGGGGTGACGGCATAGTGTTTAAATTTCCTTCGACGCTTCTGTAACTTTTATTGACTCATGACTAACTGCTAAAAATAAAGTCCGTGAAAGAGAATGTCCATAGGGGTAATGTTTTTAAGGTACCGTCTGCACGGCATTTTCCCAAAGAGAAGCAAACTTTAATCTTAAAGTTTAATGCTCTTCATCAAAGCGTTTTGCTTACATTGGTAGCTTGAGGCGTAGTTAAGGGTAAATTAGTTTTCCCAACCTATGCTGCCAACTCCTTATTTGAGCGCGGCATCACAAATAATGCAGCACACTTTTCTCCTCGCTTTGTGATAACTCTCTGCTTTAAAAATAGCAAAAGAGACACAGAATGGTCATGCTCTGAGCATAATCCTTTTTGGACAGCGGTAGAACGGACAAAAAGTTGATGATAACTGACATCAGATTCGAACAATGAAATATCTGGGCAGTTGCGGTTGAGTTTTTTCCTCTCACTTCTTGATAATGCGCGCATTACTTAAACTCCACCTGGTGGATGAATGTAAATACGTACAAAAGAGTCACGTGGCCACTACATCCGGGATCAGAGCAAATAAGTTTGAACATTTGGAAGAGTATTGCGCAGCTGTCAATAGGACTAGTTTACACATTTGTAGAAAGGTTCATTGTATTTAATTCAGTTGTTAGTAGCGTATGATTAACTAAAAATTACAAAATTAAAATATTCACTGTCTTCAGTTTATGTGAATATTCTTTTTAAGGCATCGAAATTTTCTAGTAGACCAGAAGTTAAGTTAATTTATTTTCAGCGACGTCTGTGGATCAAAATGGATATTTGAATGAACTCGTTGGGAATGGCAACTCTTCGATAGCTTTACACGAAGGCAGAATTGAGGGAACACTCTTTGCCCTACAAAAACATGATGGAGTCAGCTTCACAACGCATTCTAATGGTGAAATTTTGAAGGTTTTGGCTACCTGAAAACCTCTTTGATTTAGTAGTTTGATTATTCGAATCGCAAATATTTTAGCAGGCCTTTATACATGAGCTTGAAAATGTTTAAAATTCTATATCTTCTTCACCCTCTATGTGCTTTCAATTTGCGGAGGTATGAAGGTAGTAATGGGTTCTACTAAAGGACGTATGAAAATATTCTCACGGCAATTGGCCTTCCCACGTCTGTTCCATCTCCTTGTTCATTAAGTGCTTTGTGAGCTATTACTTTGCAGTTTATGTTTTTTTACTAATTTATAAGTGCATAAAGAAAATCCCTTTCTGCTACGTCAAAAGTTCAGACATCTACTGAAAAGGCTATGGAAGACCCACTGATTTGTGACTTGAGGTCCAACAACATGCTACAGAATGTATTTTCCTCAAAGAAATCACTTTGCCCGAGCACTACAGACGCTCAACTGAATGCCTCGCCTCTTAGGTAATTTGCGTTTTCCTCGGCCTTTGTAACACAGTGCAGGTGATCGCCTTTCACACTCCACTCCATTGTTTCCAACGTACCCTCGTCCAAGTGAAAAACTGGACTGCATATTCTGTGGATAAGGCATGGAACAAAAGTGCAGTTTCGGGAGGACGAAGTACTTCTTGCCTCTTTACAGAGTGCAACTTTAAACCCTTAAAAACTTTAGCTCTACAAAACTATCTACCATGAATTTTTACAAGCTTCCATTAGAAACGGTGCAACTCCACACGCGCAATTGCAATGTGGTAGCAAGTATCTGCAGAAAAAATAGTCTCGTTTCTTGACAAGATCAAATCATCTCAACGGAAGCAAAAAGCCTTAGCCAGAGGCAATAGTTTTTCTCTCACTAGTTATAATAACCAGTTTTGACTGAAGATTAGAGACGCAAAAGCCAGTCAGCTTGTGAAAAGGTGCTGTCAAAAATAGTTTTTTTCAAACCATTGTCATCAATGTAAGTAAAAGTTGAGAATTGGGTTGGGAAAGGGGGAGACAAATTTCAGCATCACAGTCTTGTCATGTTTTTCGGAAATCACCATCCAGAATACGCAAAAAAGCTCGTTTGAATGCAATATTGGCCATCGCGTAGCAGAAGGGATTAATGGGCGAATTCATGTAGCACATGTAGTAGGCAAAGTTATACAAATGCACATCGATGCACGAATATCCCTGACTCGGAATGTCACAGAATCCCTTGATTATTATAATAATGTGATAAGGCGTCCAGCAGATTACAAAGGCTCCCAGAATAAAACTGATCATACGTAGAGCTTTGCGTGCTCGTTTTCGCTTCCGGCGTTCCACTTTCCCCTTCTCTGCACTCTTCTGATTTCGGAACCAAACAAATCGGTCCCGAATGCTGCCTTGATTAGTGACGTTTTTTCGAGATGCAGAGTTATTATTGCTGTCATGGTTGTTTTTGCTGTCATTGTTACCTTGCGGCTTTGCCGAATCTGTTGAGCTGTTTTCGGTTTTTGCAAAGGAGGAGGATTCTTTGCGCTTGGGTTTTACAATTTTCAATCTTAATCGCAGGAACGAAGGCACCATCGCCTTACTTTTTTTCTCCTCCTTGTGCGGCTGAAGTGTCGGTCGTGTTTCGCTCGTATTTCCAGTGGTGTTTTCCGTGCGGTCAATGTTCTTCTGATTGTTTTTCAGAGTCTAAAAACGGTAAATTAGTGGTTACATATGTAACTGAGCTAAAAAAGGATCGAAGAAACGAGTAGCCAGAGCGGATTGTTATTAGAGTGGCAAATATTTGACATTGGCAGTAGTCTTATGCCTTTTATTTCGAATTGAGAGCTCCTCTGAGTGTCCGGGAGGAAAATATAGACCTGATACCCTTCTTTGTACAAAATACCATCTACAAACCACTTATAATTTTGCATTTATGTTGTAAAATATTCCCAAAGCCATAATTGTTTGCATGCAGACCATATAATTAGCCACACCCTCATATGAGTTTCCCTTTGAACTGGTGAGTCTTGGAATGCGTCTTGCCAAAATAAATCTCGGCCTCACAACCAGTGACGTATTATTCACGCTCATCCCAGAATCCCTCATTAACCTTTTGGCTTTAAATTTTCAAAATTTCTGTGATAAATTGTAGAAGTGCTGTTTTTTTGCTCTGTGATTCACGACTTGAAGGGTTAGCTCAATGCTAATGTGTCTAGAGGAGATGTTTCCAGTACATTTCAACACGTATGTTGACCGGTATCCGTCCCCAAAGCGAGGTGCCTCATGACAGAGCAGCAGAAAGTTTCGTTTCTTTAAGAAGGGGATGAATGCTGGCTGGGTAAACCGAAATGGCCTTTTTAATGCCTCTCTTCTAAAAAGTGTAATACACTGGGTGATTGTTTAACTCCATGTTTTGGTAAACAAGCCAATCAGGGGCTCTACCTTTTCAACTTTGTCTGGTGGGATTTTCTCTGGGCCATTCCAGTAGCTCAAAGCTCTACTCATACATTTCTCTAGGTTAATAAGTCTTCTTTCGTCTTCAGGCATAGATGATATTCAGGGTGTATCAGGTGACCCAAAAGTTACTTCGGTTTTCATTTCGGGCTGCTTCAAAGACTTAAAACTGGCAAGAGCTTGTGACGCATCATTGCTGATAGTTCCGTATTTATTTTAAAGCAGGGATATTATGAATTATCTTTGTTAACCTATATGCACACACCTACGGAATCGACAGTCGGGGGGAAAAAGCCAAGACAGAAACGGAGGTGGCTGCATTGTTTTTCACCTCTTGGGAAAATGGTGCATAAAGTAGAATTTTCAACCAATTTATGTCGAATTTGGATAGAAAGGATTGTAGCTAGCCAAGTTTAACTTTTCAATGTTAAAGTATCACTTGGCAATTTGGAGTTACCAGTTGCTCTTGTCAAATCCGACAGAAGGCACGCAATGATTTAGATGGAGTTCATTTTTTCTTGAGAGAAATTTGTAACGACAATTCATTGTATAAGTTAATTTTGTCTATTTTAACGGGGAAAGATTTAAACTCTGGTAATGTTGGACGCTGCTTCCGAAATATCATTCTACCTAGAATTGCTCTCCTACAATGGCCGAAGTTCATTCTTAGACTAATTAAGTATTTTAGCCTGGTACCTGAATTTCAAACCGGAGACGGAAATTACCCTATGATCGTTTTAGTACGAAACTCCTAGAGTTACACAGGCAATAATGGAACAGTATACATAGACTAATTGCCTGATTTGCAGTTTACGGCAGTCATCAAAGTGAGAGCTATCACCACCGACAGAAGGTTGGGCATGAGAGACATTATTCCTACTTATCTCAACATTTGGAGACATACTTAAAACGTCACCTATCAGTTGACACAGTGGTCGGTCATTTTAACTGGAGACGCCAACGATGACCTAGGAGAGAAGAGGGCAGTATAATACAAAAGACCCACCTCTTTGCAGTGGCCCTCAAATTTAGAAGGGGACTTCGATCCATTTTGCCGTGTCCAGGGATCAATGGACTCCGAGAGGACGGAAGAGCCTCTGCTGGGAGGCGCGTTGGGGGACAGTATGCAGCGGTAGTGATCGCAGAATTCGGGCATTTCAAGGCTTAACGAACTGGACCTCTGCTTACATCCCAAACCCAAATCCGAGGTGGTACGCATGTTGTTAGATTCGCCCAGACCGGAGTCAATGAATTCTGTCTGATGTTCAGTCTGCAGCTGAGGTAAGGAGCTATTCATGTTCACCTGTTTATTTAAGCCACTGTCATTCTTGTGAGACAGGCTACAAAATCAAGCAAGTTGAAACAATCATAATCGTGCATTTCTCCACTTTACGAAAATATAAATTGGATTTTATTATCTCGACAAAAAAGGATTTAAAAAGTTGTGAAGGTTGCCAATACAATGTGGGAAAGCCATGGGCACATTACACTTGTCTGTCAAACTCAGAAGCCAAAAAGCTTTTGTTTCCTATTCAATAAATTTTCATTAGCTTGGGGGATACTTATTTTTAGAAATTCTCACTACATTGTTGGGTAGTGGTATAAAAAGCTTGTTGAAAACCAATTCAGTCGGCCAATCAAGGAGTAGGGACCAGTAGTCCAGATACGTTGATGCACAGAAGGTGGAGGTGGAGAAGGTAAATAAGCTTTTTTAGTGTAATGCTTTAGTTATTTGTATAGCTCTTCGTTTAGGCTTGGCAGGCAATTGAAACACCGCAAATGAATTTCTGCTGAGTAGTATGGCCTCTTAGTTAAGCCAGTAATCCCCCCTCATCCCTTCTGTACGTCGGCAGTATATCCTCTGCCCTAGCATTATATCTTCTCTCGTCTTCAGGGAAGTCCTGAAGCACTACATTGGTAGCGGTGGAAAGCGAACTCGACCCCAAAGGATAATTACACTGATTCTTATTCCTGTATGCTAAACTTTAACGTGACGGAGGGAGGAAGAATCTGTGACAACCCCTAATAGAAAAGTTAGAAATGACGTCCAGCTTTAAGAAGTACCTTACTCCCGATTCCTGCAGGAATACATCAAACAAGTGAAGCGAAACAAGTTGTAAACGATATCGAAGGCTTTGTTATAGAGTTCTCTACGGTAGATGTACGAAGACGTAAATAAAGTGAACCCGCAGTGCAGCACTGAGGAGAGAACAAATAGTCAAGGAGAATCAGACCGGAAAGGATATTCTCACAAAACTATTTCGAGGCCCGTTTTGCATTAAATGACTCTGCTTTTAGGATATTGTTCTTACGACTAACGATGGGCATGCGAGATAGCATCTACATTCCCCCTTCCCCCAATAAGGTCCACAAACAGGATGGAACTCTAGATCCAGTGGAACTGCTAAGAGTGATCAGTGGCACTGCGGTCAAATATCCTCTCAGTTACAGGCCAATTCGATGCTAACACTGCTTGTTTTTTAAGTCCTTTTCCTTACAGCACCGATTGCATTGTGATGACCAGGGTAGTAGGATAGCCAAGGAGAGCGCCGAAGATGACTCTCAAAAGGAGTGAAGAGTTGTGTAATGCTCTAGTTGTTTGTTTAACTCTTCATTTTGGTCTCGCCAGCACTAAAAACTCCGCCATTGCACTCCCGCTTAGCGGTATGGCCTATAGACCATGGCAATAGCCCCCTACCCTACAGCCCCTCATTATGTCATCTTTCCCCTTCAGGAAGTGTCAGGGCTCTACATTGGTACTAACTTAACTCAGTACTGATTTTTTTCATCTAAATAGTTGATAGTATTGTGATTTCTAGTAAGCGAAACCCAAATATCTGTGCTACATTTTAAACAAACTTTGCTGGGTGACATAATCTGCAGTACTGGCAGTCAACGCTATTACGTCTCACTTCCCCTTTACAACTGTATTTACAGTAAAGTCACGTGCGATTCATGTTTGTACATATTCTGATGTGCGCCTCGTGTTCCATGAGGAGAAGGTTAAGTAAGTCTTTCCACCCGCCCTTTAAAGTATGCTACATATGCACAGTACTATAAAACCATTCAAGTCAAAAAAAACCTGTTGCTGATTTTCCTTCATCTTCTTTTTGAAGAAGCGTAAGTTAGTACCCTTTCCCAAAACTGCACTGGCTATATCAAAGCCAGCAGCATATCGTGGTTTCCTAGGGACATAAAAATAGTCCATGATCACGCAACTTCGTGATTCAATTAATCAAATTTCCTTCCTTTCAAACCAGACGTGAAGCTGAGGCATCAAACTTCCCCTTGTCAGTTGGGTTAATAACATTTGCAATTGTTTTTCATTTTTCAGACTTGCTTTAACTGGCCTGTCTAATTACGCATTTCCGAACAACTTAAGTGGGTTCTCCTGCACTCATTACCGACCTAACACAAATCCATTGTGCTTTGTTACCTGGAATAGTTGAACTAGTTGGACGTAAGACAAATAGCCTTAGCTGCGAAGTCTACATCAGCTTCCATTTAAACTGTACGAGGCAAGATCCCATGAATAAATAGACATTTTCTTGAGGAGCAGTTGTTCCCGCACTAAGCGGACCTCATTAACGGTGACTACAGTGACTGCTACAGGTTAGACCCTAGATAAAGACTTTCTTTTCCTCCTCTCCAGGGATTCTGCATTCATTTTATCTTATTTTTCTTCAAAATAAATGTATGGGAGATCGCGTTCTGTTTAGTGCGCAATTTGGCGCTGCATAAACACAACGTAGGTCCATGACTCATCTCGATCTTAACAAATACTGACATCTTGAACTATCTGGAACACACATGTATTCCTTAGCGATAAGAGGGCAAAGTTGCAGACATGATATCTCTCTTTAGTTCGATATAATAAATTAGGGCACCTGACAAATCGGATTTGGGTATCGTTTACTGAGAGCTGGATACTTAGGGTTCCGTGATTCACGGGAGCATATGTCATGGAAGGCGAGAGGCTGCAATTTTAGCGCTCTGACATTATCTGACTTTTACTTCGATGCCTAAAGATGTTAGGTTTGACTTTCGTGCAAAGTGGTCGTTCAAACTACTGGCTATCTGGATCCTCTAGTCAACCCATTAATAAACAAAAAGCATGGAAATCTAAAGACAAACCTACTCAGCATCCTTTGCGTCCAATTTTTGTGAAGCCAAATGATTTGGCTGCTCGGCGTCCTTCTCAGGCGGAGCTCTCGGTTTAGCACGGCTCTGCGGTTCGGACACCCTAACCGAGAGTCCGATCTTCGACATAGTTGTTCCTGCCATTAGGACGAGATCAGCTAATCCACGATGGGTTTCATGCACGTTATGATGTAGCTTTACGGCAGTCCTGTATATCCCCACATAGAGGGAGATCATAAAACAGAGGGGAATCCAAAAGTAGGAGATGGTAAGGATGGTATTAAAGGCCGTGTAATGGGTGAAGGGAACATTGCATTGATCGGAGGGTGGTCGCACCTCTCCAGTAATCTCGTACCAAGCGAACACCATGGGAATCCACAGGGCGGCTGGCAGCACCCAACTCAGAGCCAACATCACCCTGAGCTAATAAAGGAGAGTAAAAAGGGTAAATTAATTTTGCCACTGCTGTTTTGAAGTTGGCGCAGGAATGCACAAGTGGGTGACAAATTCAGCCTTTCAGTGTTAGTGTTTTAACTTGCAGTGTAAATGCCGAATCCTAGATAAGCCATCCTGGTTGAGCGAACCATTGTGAAGGGATAAAAGTTCTTTCACATGGACTGGTATTTCGCTCGTCAATCTATTTCGATAATAGCGGCAGTGTTGCCTCTGAATGCAAGTCCTGTAGGTCTTCTTGGCCTTTCAAAATCCTCTTAATGTTAGGGATTCTCACTATTTACATCCATATAAATAATCACCCCATTTTAAGGAGGAGCTACAGAAATTTGTCTCAGTGCCCTAAGGTCAACTGTCTTACCTCTGTTTCTTTCACAGACACACGTTGGTAATATACTGAATAATAGAAAATAAATAAACAAGTCAATTTTAGATCAAATCGTACATTTTCAAAACTTTCGGCTAAAAACGAGTGATATTCAAATCATTGCCTCTTTTTTTGGGATCAGTAAATCATTTCCGAGAGCCTGCGAATCCCCCTTTTATCTTTTCAGCAAAAAATTGTTTGGAAAAAATATGAAATTTAAGAACTATTAATTATTTTTACGTAATTTTCGGACTTAAACGACTGATTGCGACCTGAATAGGCTAATGGAGAGAAGTAGGAAGGGCAAGGTCCACCACAAGAACACAGCCGAGGGTGAAGCACACATCACAAGCATAAATTACCTACGACTAGCTTTGTAATACTCCAATTGTTTGTTTAACCCTTCGTTTCGGCTTCATGGGCATAAGGCTCCATGTTTGTAATTCCGCTGGGGGCGGCATTGTCTCCGGTCCACTTCAGTAGCCCCTTATCCATCCCTCGGTACGTCGGTAATACACAGTTCGTCCTGATATTACGTCTTCTTTCATCTTCAGGAATAAAAATGCCACAACCCTCTATCTAAGACCGGCCAATGTTCAGTGAAGAAATCGTGATGATGAGTCTTGAACAAAAATGTCAGTGTGCCAAATTGCCAGTCATAAGTAAGTCTACAAATACATCGCTTTTAATCAAGTTTACGGTGTCTGCTGGGTTTGAAAAACAGCATTTCTAGACGCGCAAGGGTGATTCACCCAACCCCAATGCCTAGAGGTGGAAGAGTAGGCTGCACTTTTGAATGCAACATACTCAATATTTTCATCAACAGAGACCAGTAGACAGACAAGAGAAAGACTCTACACTCTGTTACATGGTTGATATGAGGTAAACGAGCAAGGTTATTGCCCAAGTATTTAAACTTTAGATTTAAGTATTAAAAACGAAGGTGTAAGGAGAATTTAAAGATTAGGAAGTGTAATTTGCTCTCCTTTGATGTTCTTTTTAAGTTCCAGGCGAAAATATGGCATAATAACAGGAATGTCAATGTTTATATGATTTGAGGGAAAATCCAGTTTGGCAAAAGCGGAACACAAAATGCTCGCAAGTTTTGAACAATTTGGCTCTTTTTCAACCATTTATTTATTTCCCATTAATGTCAGTGAACACATCATATAACCAGTGGGCTTAGGCCGGTGCTGATGGTCCAGAAATAGTGTCAAAATATTTCGGCGAAAATATTTTAATAAAATGATTACCAACAAGGGCTTTGAAAAAGGGCGAAAAAGAATGGGTTCCTGATTCTTTTTTAAATTGTAAAATATACGCTTTCAACTGGCACTGTACCACTCAACCAGCCTGTTGAGGGAGTGGGTCGGTGCCTGTCCAGGTATCCACATAGACACTAAAACGTCAACTTGGATTTCGGTTTGCTGAATGCATAGAGTAGGGAAGTACGGCTAGGTGTGATTACAAAAGAAATAGTGTTAGCAAAGTTAAAAGTCACCTTACATATCCCAAACTGGGAGACTAAGTGTCTCCATAAAGCTTGCCACATCAATAGTCCCTATCACCGTCACAAGAGAGCGGTCCAAAATGTTTCTGTGGGCCCTATGAGGGTATTACTCCCCAAAGGAAATCACGGCTCTTGGAAATACTGCTGTTTACCAAGGTAGGAGGGAACCGGCAGTGTGGGTGTGTGCACGTTTGGGTGTGGGCGACTGTTGTTGTAAATGCAAGCCAATTTAGAATCAAATGTCAACACAAACATTTTAAATAAATTTAGCAGAGAGTAGCTACCTCCTGCTCAGTTAAAAATATGACACTGAGGCATTCGTTTTACTAGCTACCTTGTTTTCTGACCTCCAGTTGCGATATTTGACCGGGAACTTGACGGACATAAAACGGTCCAGTGTGATCAAGAAGACCGTCACCTGAGACACAAGACAAGCAGTGAAGTCGATGGCAAGCCAGCAGTCACATATGAAATTCCCCAATGGCCAGTAGCCCAGAAGGAGATAGAGGATAAGGAGGTTGAGAGAAATCAATCCAATGGTCAGGTCGGTGACGGCAAGGGAGATGATGAAGTAGTTATTAGAGGCGCGCACTCCCCGATCCACACAGAAGGCGACTAGCACCAGCAAATTTCCAAGAATGCAACATAGCGACACCAGGCTCGACAATATGCCCAGCACCACCTTTACTGGAAGCTTGTAAGTACTGTAGTCGTCCATCTACAATGCAAAATTTTCAAATGGAAACTGAGAATTATACGAAAAAACTTATCTTTTTGCTGACTTTGAACACAAAATTGAGATTAATGTTCACACCGGCATTTATAGTCGAGATAAGCAGATGAAATTTTTTGCTTCAATGCTTCCTATAAAACTATTATGCACAGATCTCAAATGCACAAATTGATTACCCATTTGAGATCATTCGGAAACTTTGGGGTGGAGGTAATTTCTACTCTGCAAAGGGGTGATTCGTCTATTCAAAGGAATCACTTCCTTTAATTATTATATCAAATTAAAGAATGACACCAAGGATCAAGTCTTTGACTTTAAAGATCTTAAAATTAGATGAATATAACTGACTTTCATTCATAGAACAATGGGATTAGTTAAAGTATTTTGACAAGGGTGAATGATCAAAAGACGAGTAAGTTGGACGACCAAGTGGTAAAGCTACTCACGAGATCCGTAAAAAGGCAGCAAAACTTCAAGGTGTTGTTAGGCTTTCAGACATTACCAAGATCCGAAACTGTCGGTACCTAATCAAAAGATCAGATTTGAAATTGTTGCTCGTTGATTGTAGCATCATTTATTTCTACCTAACAGGATGCTCCTATTGGCTCAGCGGGAATCGGCCAATCAGTTTTGGGGAAGACGCGTGCCAACCACAAATTTGGGGCAAAAATGGGATGTGGGCACACACACACACGACCCACCATATGAATTTGGATGATGGAATTGTGCCCCTTAATTTAAATTTATGTCACTACCAGTCAGAGGTGTAAACTACGTGCTTAGGAGGTCTAAGGAAGTCCAAGTCGGATGGTATCAATTGCAGCACCGCACCATCTAGGAATTCACAACTAAGCTCAACACCAACGTCCTAATTTTGATATATTTTCGTGAAAAAAACGATTGTTGACATTTAGATAACCGAATGTGAAATTCATCCGTAATCACTGAACCCACACCCCAAGTTTATTATTACCCCGATTTTTGTACATATCGACCAAAATAGACGATAAATTTTTATGTGCTGGTGAGAAAAATCTCGCCTTTTCATCGGTGTGTGGCTTTGGCATTGTAAGCAAAATTTATTTTGCAGTAAAATTAAGAGGAGTTGCAGGCTTAAAACAGCGTGATTAACAGTACAAAGGGCAGAGGAGGATAACCGCCATTTCCCAGCTAAAGTGAATTATGCAACAACCTCGCTTATTTGGAAAAAATTGCTTTCAAACCTTCCAAGATCTATACATAATCAAAGAAAACAACATTGTTTTGGTCAACCAGCCACTGAACCGAAAAATTTTATTTAGGCATTGTTTAGGTATGGGTCTACCTTTTCGTCTCGCTTGAGCATGCAAGCAGTCTAACTCCATGTTGCTTCTAGTCCCTTCAAAACGTTAGGGGAAATTATGACAAAGCCTCTTATTACTCGCTGATTCTTGTTGTAATAGGAAGTTTGCTGAGTCCGGAGGAAAAGTCCCTCCAAGCTTTAATCTGTCAGCCTGGATTTCTGTAGAAGAGGAATTCAGCAAGCAAAGTCACTTTGCAGTACAAAGAGGGAAAAACATAAAGGAGGGGCATTAATTCCCCTAGTTATCGCTAAATTACACCCCAGATTGTAGTTCCCTGGAGAAATAGCCAAACCCGAAGAGTACATATTCAGTGATGTGGTCATTAGGGAAGATGATGACGAGAAGGCGATACAGTTTTACTGTTCCTTAATTTCCTTACTAAAAACCTTTCAAACCGAAAGGATAGTTAACGAGACTTTAAATAAATTTCAATTTTTATTCCCATTAACACTACCCAGTTAAATTACCTATCTTCATCGCCCAAACAGATGAAAGGAAAATGAAGACTTCTCAGCGATTTCGACTTCTGTGTAATATTTCTTTAAAGGGGACAAAATAATTTTCATGATGAATCATTTAGTACCGTCCCGTAATGAATGGTTGGGAAAGTAAGTCTTCTTTTTATGGGCTCCTCGACAAATCAGGACATAGAAATCCCGGAAACCTATTCACGTTGAATTAGGACAGCCTTGTACAATCCCGTTGTTTATTTGAGTCACGAAGCATAGATCCTCTTTATCGCTGTCTCGGATACTTTCTTCTCATTCTTGGACATTACACCATTAAATGTCAGTTAGGTCTCCTGCGGTCAATGCAGTTCCAAGGATGCATAGGCAGAGGGGAAGGCCGAGGGTAGACACTCGTCAACCTTGTTGTTTAGCACTTGGGGGAGGCATGCTGCTTGGTAGCAAGATTCAACCCTTGGAAAGGACTTTGTAAACTTGATTTTGATGATAATTTTTTAGATGTTGATGCATTGATTTCTGGAAGACACTCTATCCTTATCAATCGCTAGCACCACGCTCATTCGAGGCTAATTTGTGAACAACAAATTTTTCCTTGTACTTTAACGTCGTGGGTGATGATGAGACAGCTGGTTTCCGTTTGAATCAACTAGGAGGGGAAAGTGGTGGGGATGGCGGTGGTGGTAGTCACTGGACGAATGGATTGCATTAATGTACCATTCATCAACAGATAGCGGACAATAAGACTCAAAGGTGACCATCGTGTCTCTCACGTCCTCACCTCACCTCACCTCACCTCACCTCACCTCTTATGGTGTCACTGAGCTAGTGGATCGTTTGGGTACTGATGAACTGACTTGTGATAAGGAATATAAAGTTCATTAATGAAGCAAATTAATTATCAGTCAGTTCCAGATGATCCGCTCACTACCTACTTCATTCTGTATTTCTAAGGCATGCGTCACTTCAGTCTCATCACATTACACTATGCTGTCTGCCTCCTAGGTGAATGCAAAGGTCAAATAAACTTCTATCGCGGTTCATCTCACACCCATATACCCACCCACACGATGTAATTGAAAGTGGAAAAGAAGGTCTCCACCCCCTTCACTTCTTTATCATCTCCACTGCCATTAAAAAAAATCAGTACTACTTGACTCATCAGTATGAAGATAGTTTCCTCCTTATTTTTGTAATATATGACTACAACGCAATGCATTCCGTCACGAAAGGTATTTGGGAGGTGTTTTGCACTTCAGTAGTAGGAGAATGATGCAGATAATGTCTACCTCTCATACTCCTGCTCTGCCTCCGTATTGCCCAGATGAATTGCCTTAAAGTGGTGATTATCACCTCATCTTATTTGACAATCCCTTAACCACATACATGCCTACGCTATAGGCAGTGAGAAGGATATGGTTGCCTGAATTGGGCGTGTTTGGCCCTACCAACAAGTGTCATTTGGGGTTTTACGTCTCATCGCAAAAGGGTTATGAAATGAAATGGTCACCATTTTAACAAAAAATGTATTCACAAGCTTTCTGTTGTTATTTAAAAATTGCTCAAGCCTATTTGTTTACCACATTCAAGCAAGAACCTTCCCATGCAATTATTTCGCCTTTGTGCTGAATAACAAGCGCCGAGTTTCGACTGTGCCCATTTCTCTGTTTTGTCTTAAAAGTGCCTTTGAGCCTGCAAACCGTAAATTTATAATTGGCAATCATAAAGTGCATGTCATACAACACCACTGATGAAATAAGCTGCTTTAAAATTAGTCACACTATCGCCTTGCCTATCCCGCAGTTGCTTACGCTTCACAAGTGAGCTCTTCAGCCTTCAGATCCGACCATCCAGGGTTATGGCCTCTTGGATCTTCTCTATGGCGACAATAGATATTCAGATATGATCGGAAGCACTAAGGCGGCGCTAAGCAGGCGTTTCCGTTCATTGATGACACGAGGACTACTTGGTTGTGTTCCATGATTAGCTGTATCAGGCAGTCTAGCTAGCTGTTTGTGCTTTTCGATGTCCTTTAAGATCATGCCTTCAAGGTAGCCATAGAGTTGACACAGCAGCTCTTAGGGTGTGAGAAAAAAAAGCTGACCAATAGAGACCAGACATTTTGTTGTTCTACTAATTTAATAACCCTTGTACCACTGAACCGAGGAATTGAAGTCCCTCTCAAAAACTAAGAAATGGAATCATCCTCAGACCAAGAGCGCCGCACGTGTATGCCAGTTTAACTTCAATCAATTTGTCTGCAGTACAGCATTTAGTGTAATCAGCTACCACAAAGTGAGGCTGAACAGGCAGCATATTTGTGAAGAGAATTGGAGCGTCACTTATATGTTACCATAGTAGTAGGGAATATATCGTATGTAGTGTAAATTTGTCTTCTTTTGCATGAATGATTGTATACGAGGGGTACTCACAAAAACAGTCTATCATAGTGTCCGATAGTACTGCAGCCCCATGAGACTTTTCTGAGGAGAAAAAAGGCGTAATGCTTGGGTAGAATGTGCATTGCAGACGTATAGAAGGACAGGGGCGGGAGCTACTGGCATGGTTTGGAGGCTATTTTGCCTAGTAGAAATACAAAGGCGGAGCCTTAAGTGCCCGTGAGATCAAGACAAAGGGTTAAACAAATTATCAAAACACTACATAGCCGCCCTCTGCTCTTAAGTGTTGTCGCTGGCGCTACCCATGTTTAACCTCCCGCGTCGACCATCACGACGTAGGCGGTGCTGCAATTAAAAACACCTCCGAATTAACTGCACCAATTATCGGGCCTGCATGTAGCCGAGAAGATACTTGACCACAACGTCACTGATCCCTCTTGCTAATTTTACTGGTAATTCTATCTATTTTGGTTCTATCCAGCTGGTATAGAGGTGGAAGAGGTATCACCCGTTCACTTCATTGACATCTTCACACAGGGGACGAAGACAGCTCCCTAGCAAACTCTTCCAGATGGCTCACGGACACGGCTTGTATCGCTTTACTTGATAATATCATTCCTGAAGAACGCGGGATTCGAGTAGTTGTCGAAGGTAGACGTCATTTTCGACCCCATTTCCCTGTCACGTAAAGGTATAGCATTTAGTAATGAAAATTAAGGTAGTTATCCTTTAGGATTAAATTCACTCTACTACCACTAATGTAGCTCCCTGAGGCTTACCTAAAGACGAAAGACGATATAATACTAGGGATGTACATGTATTGCCGAAGTTGAGAAGAGCTACGAGCTACTGGGACAGCCCAGAGGCCATGTCGCTTGGAGAGAGTACAGAGGCGGAATCTCAAGTGCCCATGAAATCAAAATAAAGAGCTAAACAAATAATCAAAGTATTACAAATGGACATGCCAATCAATTACTAACAAGATGTAGTTGAATTTTGTGATATCAAGTGTTCACTACACTCGTGGTGAAGGAACTTTGCCTCAACTGCAATCTATTACACCTTCGAGGTGGACATCTTAGCAAATTAAGACTCACAAGCAAGGCTTATCTCATTTGCCAAAGTGATCGCACTACCTGGAATCTGAGAATTATTAACACTCTTCGGTAGATAAGCCTTTAAAAAGTTGAAAAGTGCATTAAACATTAAAACATAACCCAGTCAGTATAACTTATTCTTTCTGAAGGGGATAATGAGTACTCCCATTCCAAAGTCAAATATTATTAATATTCATGTCAGATGCAGAACGAAACTGTCCCGTTACAGCATCAATTTGCCATCACATTCACAATTAATAACGCTGCAAGATTATTAAGGGGAGTGTAAGAAAAATTACAAATAAAAAGCATTTTAAAAGGGCTTTTAGAGGAGGAGAGGGAGGAAAGGAGGTGATATGGATACTGTATGTGGATGCGGACGTACAGGTGACGTCCAAGTTGAACGAGTACTTGCAGTTTCACTGTTTTCACATAAAAAGGCGTTACTGCATGCATTAGTAGGCGCCTGAAGTCCCCTTTTACGACTACCAATGGTCGGGATACTTGTAGC
>NW_020170382.1:332347-341719 GCF_000524195.1 Echinococcus granulosus | reverse complement strand
CTAGCAACTGCTGGCAACGTGGACGCCCAGGAAAAGTTGAATAATACATTGATTCAAACAAGCAATTTGTCAAGTAAATTCTCATTACGTGTGACAAAATCCCAATGCTAATGCATCGTTGCAGCCTGGAATTAAAATATGCAGTTGACGAGTGATGGTCCACCACCAATGTCTACGTGAGGCAGGCTGGCCAGGAACAATTCAGCAAATTGTCAAATCCTTCCAGGTTGAAATATCCAAAGCATTGATTAAGCATTGAGATGGGTATATAAAAGCAGTGCCTTCTGACCCCCCATAAACTTAAAAGCCTCCACCGACTTGAAGAGACCTAGATCCACTCACCTTTTGACCTCTGATCACAAAAAGGGAGAACTGCCCAACCTCCTCCTCCTCTGCACTCCCTTGACGACGTTTCTCCGAGTGGTGATTATCACTTCATATTAGACAATCACTTCACCACACACACGTTATAGGCAGTAAGGGAGAAACAGTGGGGCTGAACTAGGCGTGTCTGGGACGAGATTGTTTGGTTCCACGGGCACGATTTTATAAACAGGCGACATTTCCGGATTTCTGTCTCATTGAAAAAAGGGCTACAGAGTGAGACAGTCATTTGTTTGACGAACGAAACAGAGTCAGAAAATTTTCAGTATCCGAAATAAAGCTTCATATTCCTGCTAAGAATATTCGTGAAAACATGGGTAGAATATTCTCGTCTATAAACTTTCAAGCAAGTACAATAAAAACTTTACTTGATTTAAGCATTAATGTTCATCTGCTGATAATGCCATTTCTGAAGGCACGAGCTGTCAACACTTCAAATTTCGTTCCTGATTTTCACCTTAAATTGACTGTATCAGAGGATAATCACAAGATTAGTGCAGCTGTGCGAATGATTACCTCACACCTTGCTGTGAAAAGGGTTTGTTTAGCACCATTTATACACCTCTGTAACGCTAGATGACCACCTAATTCAGTAGCTAAAACGGGTCCCCTAGTCCTTATACGACTTGGTAAATCAGTCGCAGCTTACGGATCGCGCTATAAGGAAGGCGAAGTGAAGATATTTCTGGAAGATATTTCTGGTCTAGAAGACACCTAGAAATTGTAAGTCAATGCATTTTTGAGAAGAACCAGCCCCTTTATTTCCCCTTTTCAGCGGTTGAGCTTGCAACAGAAAGCGCCTACCAGCTACATTCACACCCACACACGCTTGGAGGAAGGTTTGTTGCAAATTGCAAAAAAATGGCTGCAAAAACGTCGCCTATTTGATTAGGTATACGCATACAAAAACTAATCAAGTCTCGAAATGACGTCGCCTTTCCTTCTTTTTAAATCACAGCCCCTACTTCATTAGACTAACAATGACAGTGCTGAGGTGCTTTTGGTGCTGGGGATGGTACTGTACGACTCCACCGTATTAATTCAAGTAAAAATTTGTATCAGATGCCTCAGAATTTCCTGCCAACTACATTGATTTGACACCAAGATGGAACTGGTAAAGCGCAGGGAAGAGTCAAGTGACAAAAAATTAGCATCTTTTTGGCACCCTTGGTCCTCATTGTGCGATCAGGCGATGCTCCTGCAACTACAATCAACAAATCCCACTTAAAATGATACTGAGAATTTCGCCCTTAATGTTACAACCGTCCTCCTGAGGATCACACCGGCCTTACAACCTTCCCCCTCAACCCCTATTCCAGTAAAGCTTGAGGCTGTTTTGATGACCTCTACACAGCCTTTATAAGTATGTTCGGAATGAAAGGAATAATTTATTAACACGCCTTCAACATGATTCTCGTTTCGTACAGGAGGAAAAAAGCAGGTAGATGCAGTGGGCAGAGCTATTGATTCGCCCAACATTCCTTTAAACCTTCCCAAAAAAAAGAAAGATACACTTCCTCCGCTCCAACCATATGCCTCGTAACCACTCAGCGCAAGAATCTCCTTAGTGTAGTGAACACAAAGACGTCAAAAGCCACCAAATACTGATGTTTCAGATTAAGAAACTGAACAATGTGCGACATTCACACCTAATATTTAACGTGTTTATTCGCTTTACCAAAACCGGTCTAAGGAAACAACAGACTTTTGACCGCTGTTGGATTTTTCGACTCACTCCCAAACTGAGCAACGGAAGGCGACTCGACTAAACAAAACCGTGTACTGAAGTCGCGCAAGTAGCAAATACCTTCCTGCAGCAATACGCAGTAATAAAATTTGGGTACCAAAGTGCGGACCTATTTAATAAAAGTATGAAATGTTAATATGCTACAGAGTAAGGGAGAGGAAAGAAAAAGGCGAACTTCTACCGGAGCCACGGGTCAGGTCTGTCTACCTTCATCACAAAGTTGATCTTACGAGACATTTCAGCGTCGTAAATACGCTTACATCGCTCGTACATCACACGTCGTCGCATTCTGGTGGGCTTTTCATAATATTCTTGAGCCTTGATCACATTAATTACTTTATCGTTTCGCAGAATTCTAGAAGAACAAAAAACAAGTTAGTAAGGGAAAGGAGCGATACTCGAACATGCATTCCAACTGGTCTTGCTCGCCTAATTAACCGATAAAAAAATGCTGCCAAGCGCATCTACCACTCTATAAATACTTCTTAAACCCTGTTTTAATAAATAAAAGGACTTCCTTCGACCGACTGCCAGAAAACCAATGTTAGATCACTATTTGACTAATATGCCCTAGTGTTGTGCATAAAATAGGCATAGAATGTGGAGTACACAGAAGCAAATGAGCTGCGCAGATTAAACTGGGAACTAAATACCAAGCTTGTCCTAATACACTAATACAAATGTAAATTTGTCTGATTGTTAGCGGAACCAATGTAAACCCACCGGCACCAACCTAGACGCAGCGAAATTCTAACCAAGTGGCGACACCCAGCAACAAAGTGCAAATTTGCAAAGACCTAACCCCAAACTATCAGCTGCTCATAAGCAACCTACTATTGGGAGGGAAAACCTACTTAAACACCAATTCAACTGTTCAAAGGACTATTTGCACGCCCATTACCAATCACCCAAAGGTTGGCTAACAGTAAGTGAGACAATCGTAAAGACATGAGGGAACTAAAAATGAGTCAAATTTATACAACTTTGAAATAGGCTCCTACTTGTTCAGAGCGGCAAACGCAGATGTAACATCGTTGTCCTTAACAAAAACTGTTTTCCGCAGAAATCTAATGTTATTAAAGTAAGTTTCGAGGGCAGTTCTCGAGGTCATCGCATCAAAATTGCAAGCTAACAATTAATCCGACGGCGATGGATCAAAAAGCGGCTGCAATGGACTTTGACGTTAACAAGCGTCAAGGCGCCATACTAACAGCATTTGAACCGACCAGTAGCGATGCAGCCTTGAAAAACCAATGATAAAGTAAAAATATCTTGTGCTTAATTTTTGTCACCTATGGAGATATGATGGGTCATCGATGCAAATCGTCACTGTCGTAGCATTTACTGTTCCCATTAGATCTGGGTGACCAGTCAATGCTAAGGAGCTTAAGTAAATGTCACTTTTATTTTCTGCCTCACCGCTTCATCCTACATAAGGTTTTTTCGCGGTTTTATGTAAAAATTTTCAATATGCCATTAAAAAATATCGTGGTGGATCATAAACATTTTGTTCGCTCATTTCTTAGTCAGTGATTCAAGGCTAGGGGAAAAGTGGTAGCGGCATCGATCATTTTCTCTCCTAAGAATTGGATTTCATTTATTTACTGGTGGAGGAAGGTTTGTGAGGCAACTTTTAACCTGTCAAAAGTAGTAGACAAATGAAGACCAAACCAATTCTTTTCGTAAGATCATATATGCAATTGCGTTTTTATTTCAGAAAATCATATTGCTTCAATATCACTATGGTGATTTTGGAGATGTTTTTATAAAGCATGAAATTAAACTTAACCTCAGCAATTAAAGACCCTAAAACAATAAGCTGATTTCAAAGTATGAGGTATATTTCAGCAGCCGCATACATTTTACATTCCCATGCAAAATCTCCAAGTATTCTAAATTCTGTTCTCGGCGATTGATTCATAGGTGATGTGAAGTAGATACTTACAAATATCGTCTATTCTGAGATGCCAAATTAATACGATCAATCTGTTTATTGGAGCACCTCGAGACTTCCCTAAAGACGAAAGAAGACACGATGGTCTGGCAGAACATATATATTCAGCAATTGGAAGGGCCTGGGGCTACTGACATGGCCCAGAGGTCAGTTTGTCCAACAAAGGTGCAATGACCAAGACATAAAGTAGACCTTTATCAAATCCGAGATGTAAAAGACCACATTACTTCATTATGATCCCCAGAATGTGTTTCGAAACAGTTGATTGATGACTCTGATCATTAAATCTTATTTGTAGATTATAGACCCCTAGTAGCTACGATCAAAGCGATTCTATGCTGTTAAATAGGGGTCCAGTGATTTCGTAGCCTCGTTATTAATGGATCAATCTGACACCCTCATCGCCAAGGTTGCTGAGGAATATTGACCATGACATCCCAGAGGTCAAATTGTTCTCAAGTGACCTCAACTTCTGGCAAATCAACCTGAACGATTAGATTACGGGTGCTGCTTATAAATTAAAAATATTATTATGCTCAATTCATGGCAAACTTATTCCCCTTATTGTATTTCCAACTCAACCAAACAGTTCCGGACGTGATTTGATGATAACAGCTCCCATAAAATAATTCCAAAAATAAAGTATGTAGCGCACACAGGAAAAATTCGAGTTGTTCACAAATGTGTTCAAGTGAATCAATAAGGCTTCTACCACCAGTACGTACCGATTAATTTTACCATCAGAATAGAAAGTATTCAAGGTCATTGAACCGAATTTATTTTTAACCGGCTGGCTGGAGACATCGCTTCTTGGATCAGGTTTTGTGTTTAGTATGAAATTCTTGTAAAAACTGAGTTCTCTCAATAGACATGTCACTATTCATTATTTGAAAGTTCGGGGATTTAGGCTTTAAAATGAATTCTTCCATCAGTTAAAAGTCAACTAAGTAGAATGCCAAAACACCTGCTCCCACAAATAGTGGTGGGTGCTTGTGAAGCTTTATGTCATAACCCCGAGGTGGGGGTCCAATAACACAAAGTACTGTGAAAAAAGCATGAGTTCTGTCAAATAAATTGCGTAAAATTAAACACCAGTTCAAACCGCATACACGCTGATGCCAACTCTCATCAGGTGAAGCCCTTTTGGACCATGAGGGGAGGCTGAATGGCAGGTTTGTAAAACATGCATTTTCCAATTGCTGTTACATTGGAAAAACAAGATATTACGTATGTTTACAGATATCCAAGCGACAGATTCAGCTCTTCATTGGCCAGGTTTTGCTGTGTATGGGGCACACATTAGGTCTCAGCATCGGATAGATAGATGGAGAGTGCAGATTGCTTTTTTCTGGGCAAAGTGGGGGCGAGAGAGGAAAAATCTCTTTGCCATTAGCATAATACCACTTGCAGTCTAGTGGATACACGTAGCCAGATTAACAATAGTTGGAACCGAGAACGCAACATCATGAAACGAGCCGCCGACACCGTTCTTAAAGGTGTTACTGTGACCAATGCTTTCCGTAGCAGTATTTCCCGTAGGGACAGTGATGATTTGCCCGCGAAGGATCGGGATGACCCCTTAGAGGGGCCACAGTTCCTTAATCTGGGTGGGTTGGAGATTCCCTACGTGGCGAGAGGGCTGAACCGCTTCGAGAAGCTCTATCTGCGTTCTGCTGAGTACGGGGATGTAAACACAGCTCGACGTCTGATTGACAATGCAAAACAATATAATATCAATGTCAACTGCACTGATGATATGGGCAGAGGAGCCATAAGAATCGCTATCGAGGCGGAACAAATTGAGCTACTACAGATGTTGCTCACTTATGAGGTGATTGACTTAAAGGATTGTCTACTTCATGCGATTTCTGAAGAGAATGTTCAAGCCGTGGAACTCATCCTACAGGCTCAGAGTGAGCGCCAACACCGAAAGAACCTGAAGGTATGTAATGGGCTGTTTCGGTAGGTCTAAATCATCCTTCATTTAAATTTCTTTTTTTATTGACAGCCCAATGCCTCACAAAAGGTTAGATTTTATGGGCACCCAATTTTCCATTCGTGTTTGCTAAATGCACATACGCTCTAAGAGACTACTATTTTAGTCCACAAAGTCCTTCACTGTCAACTGAGTCTCTTTTTCTCTGAAAACGCTGAGGAACGTTTACGCAGTTTAAAAATCGTCCCATTTTTCGCGGAAACTGATTGACATGCTCCAAACACTGTCCCTAGCGCATACCACCTCGTGCTTTCAGCATTGCCTACAGAATGCGCACAGACTCGAAATAATTCCACATCTTTCATCTATCTTCTTTTCCTTCTTAAACAGGGACTTCTGGGTCACATAGAGTCGTCAATCTTCACCCCTGATATCACACCTCTGATATTGGCAGCTCATCGCGACAACTACGCGATTATCAAGATCCTCATTGACCGAGGCAACAAGATAACCAAGCCTCACGAGCTGCGATGTGCCTGCAACGCCTGCGTGCAAGCCAGCAGGGAGGACAGTCTGCAGCACTCAAAATTGCGTATTAACGCTTATCGGGCTCTGTCGAGCCCCTGCTTCATTGCTTTGTCCAGCACTGATCCCATTCTTACTGCCTTTGAACTCAGCTGGGAGACTAGGCGACTGGGTCGTCTGGAGAACGAGTTTAAGGTTAGACTTGTCATATCGGTTCACACTCAAGTTTGACTTCTTGTCGTCTTCACTCAATTCCCTCTGTGTTGGGCTGTTGAGAAGTCTGGAATAGGGGAGAGAAGCGTACCGCATAGCTTTAGAAATCTGTCCGATGTCACCCAGTGCAAAGTCGAATGATTATCCAGTTCCAGTTTCTGCATGTTAAATACCAGTGATGTAATATTGAATGTGAAATTTCTTTCAAGATTTGCGGTTTATCTTAGAGACTGACATTGTCTGCTGTCTCAGTAGACATTCGCCTATTTTGATCCACTGAGGAGACTTAATATGGCTTAAGTTATTCACCAAATGCTCCCAGTTTCCACTAAAGCCTCACCTTTCCCCATTTCAGGATGACTATGAAAAACTATCTCAAAATTGTGAGGCTTTTGCCACCGCACTACTGGCTCAAACACGAGGCTCTACAGAGCTAGCCATTGTCCTCAATTACGATTCCGGAGGTGGTAAAAACGAGGATACCATGTTCTATGGCGTTCGCAGTGACTCCACCGGACAGACAATGCAACTCTCGCGACTACGACTTGCCATAAAATACAAGCAGAAACAGGTGAGTGGTCTAGGTTACTACTGACCGTCTTTAAGACCTGCATCATATCAAACCACCAAACCCACTTGTCTGCGAGTCTGTGTTTGTCGTAGTTGCGTAAAGTCAACCAAATTAGGGCAAAAAGAGGAGATTTTTGAGATAATATAGCTCAGTGAGTAGAGGACAATGGGATATGGTTGATGTAGAGTTCCGAGGCAATTCAGTCATCAAGGTTTCTTTGGGTGGACATGCTAGCTAAACGTGAATGCCGTATGTGTGACTTTTTCATGAATGGGTAATTATGTGCGCTTTTGAGTTATATGGTGGAATAATTTACCATGTTTGATGTTATCAAGTCCAAAACAGGAATGCATACTTGTTTGAATGATGATAACCTGTACTTGGCTGTCAAACAGTCTTTTTTCAGACGCACAAGAAACCACATTGCTTTGCATTTTTAGTTTTACCAATTAATCCTCCTGAATGTGTTTTGGAATTTTCAATTCAGTTATTACTGCAGCCTCCTGAGCCTTTATTGAAGTTGAAACATGCCACAGTACTAGTGGAGCACATGTATTCCAGACGTACAGACGAGCTGAGGGGTCTGCCGACATGGCCCAGAGAACATGTCGCCCAACGGAAGTACAAAGGTGGAGTTTTAAGAGCCTGTTGAAACAAAAGCGAAGAGTGAAACAGGTGACCAAAGTATTACATAGCCCTCCCTCTCCTTTTAAACATCGCCCCTGGCGCTCCTCCAAGTCAACCTTTAACGTCGGCCGGCCATCACAATGTTGCCAGTAGGGTAAGAAAAACTCCCACTAATCAACTGCACCAGTCACCTAATTTTGGTGCAATTGAGAGCATGACTGACTGCAGCGTCGCTGATCCACTCTGGCATTTCTACTGGATCTGCAGTTTTATCCTGTTTGGGAGCTGTATTGATGGAAGAGAGAATGTGCAGGTCATCTCGTCTGTCCATTGGTGGTTGTGATAACACTGGCCCACAAAAGGAGTCATTTAGTGAGGAATGGGGTTTGGAATAGTTCTGTGGAGATATGAAATCTCGTCTACTCCTCCTTAACACCTTGTTCTCACTTCAGTGCTGCTCAGCTCTGTAAATATCTATTTGGGTTCTATCCAGCTAGTACAGAGGAGGAGAAGGTATCGTGTGTTCACTTGATTGTCATCCTTGTGCAGGTACCGTAGAGAGTTCCGTAACAGACTTCTCCAGATGATTTACGGAATCGGTAAGTGTTGCTTAAGTTATTAATGTCGGCTCTTCAGAACACGGGACTGGGGTAGTTGCTGAAGGTAGACGCCCCCCTTCCGTTACGTTGTTGTTTAGCATTCAGTAATGCAAATTAGGGTTGTTGTGCTTATGGATAGGATTTGCTCGCCGCTGCCAACAATACAGCTCTCCGAGTCCTTTTTAAAGTCAAAAATAGCATAGCACTAGGGCAGCAAACACACTACTGATGTACAGACGGAATGAGCGGCTACTGGCATGGCCCAGAGTCCATGCCGACGAGCAGAAGTATAATGTTAGAGTCTTAAGTGGCAGCATACTCAAATCACTGGGTTAAACATGCCACCAAACAAAGTGTTACAGTAGTAATTTAAAGTTCGATGCAGGAAATAGTAAAAGGC
This sequence comes from Echinococcus granulosus, assembly GCF_000524195.1. Taxonomy (NCBI): domain Eukaryota; kingdom Metazoa; phylum Platyhelminthes; class Cestoda; order Cyclophyllidea; family Taeniidae; genus Echinococcus; species Echinococcus granulosus. The sequence continues at coordinate 332,763 of NW_020170382.1, read as the reverse complement.
ATGAACAGGCTTAAACAAGAGGCTTAATTAATTCGAATTCGCACTTAGGTTAACATCTCAAGTGGCTTCACTTGCACATTCTTTTCTTAAAAATTGAATTAATAGGCTAGTGAAGGCATGAATGAAATTTGTAAAGGAATAAATGGACTAACGAACAACTGAGTGATTAAATTACCTAGTAAACAAGTGGCTGCTAAATTATCAGAAAAAAGGACTAAAAAGGTATTTTGTGTTCTTGTTTAATGAAAGTCCTCCTTATGATCGTACACAACCAGTTGGATTCAGACAGAACAAATACTTATTCAAGATCATCAGATAGATATTAGATACTAGAGACAAAGTTATAAGAAAACAGTTTGTACAGTTAAATTCTTTTCTACAGTTTGTGGCGCATCCACATTGCCAGCAGTTGCTGG
>NW_020170382.1:330867-332247 GCF_000524195.1 Echinococcus granulosus | reverse complement strand
CTTCTCTGTGGTATGACGGATTACCGGGCTTTCGTCGCAAACCCTTCTTCGTGCAGGCGGCCATCATTTTCCTCATTGCCCTCCTCTACCCTGTCCTCTCACTCTGCTGTCTCCTCGCACCGGACTCGCGTTGGGGCAATATGCTGCGGAAGCCCTTCATCAAGTTCATCTGTCAGAGCAGCGCCTACATCTCCTTTTTGAGTAAGATTTGCCTCCTCTAATTGCATGCCCCTGAAGCGCTGTTGGTACTACCTAAAGCCGTTGCATGGAATTCCAGGAGGGCGGAATGGTTTATTTTCAGTACACGAAAAGGAAAACATAGAAATCCTGGAGATTGTATTGTGAATATTTTCACGGAAAGAAATGTGATTGTGCTGCACTTTATTGTAGCTTTGAATATCACTGATGTGGAAGATGTTGGAGAGTTGAATTAAGGAATGAGGACTGTCAATCAAGTGCCATTGCACTTCCCATTACCGAGTCATTGGAATCCACCCTCATTTTATCATTTTTCCTATTACTGTCGAAGTGGATTTCACAGCTACTTTCGTGAATGTAACTAGAGGTGCTGAGGTGAAACTGTGGCAATTGAGATTGTAAATGCACTGATATTAATGCGCAGTCTCTACTGCCACATTTGCATACCTGCCCCTACTTTTAAAAAACTGTCTGGTAAGCTCTAACCATAATCGGTGTTGCCATTGTGGTATTGAAATGCTGGCCTGCGGGTGCCACTTGAGAGGTGCAAGCAGGTGGAATGAATTGGAGTGATGTGGGAGGTGTAAGGAGAAATGGGACTGTCTGCTAGTCGAGTTGCTGAAATGTGAACACAGCGCTGTTTGCAGTGTGAGTCAGTGCGGTTAGCTGCCCTTGATTGCAGCATGGGCCGAACTTCTGAAATGCCGGATGTTCGTGAATGCTTGTGTTCACTGTTCACGTGGACTAATTGGTCTCCGGTGCCGTTGTGGGAGCAGAGGTTATGCGTGGATGAGACGTGGGTGAAGGGGCTGGCATTCGGCAAGTTGACTGAATGCTCACAGTACAAAATGGAAGGTGCGTTGTGGGTTGAACACTACCACACAGCGAGAGCGGGATGGCTATGAACAGACGGAAGTTAATGCGTCATTGAAGCATTACCACCATTCCAGTATATTGCTGATAGACGTGTGTGTATGTTTGTGTGTCATCACCAGAGCGTAGGTTACTGTGCTATGCAGTGTTTGAAGTCTCCCATGGGTGCGAGTAGATATTCCAGAGATGCAGATTTTGCACCCTCTTTCACTTACTGCATCAGAGTGGGAGGGTGTAGGCTGTGGACACAGGGAATGTCGCCGACTGTTATGATTAATGGTGTGTGGACTGGCCCACGCACAGCACGTC
>NW_020170382.1:248017-330767 GCF_000524195.1 Echinococcus granulosus | reverse complement strand
ACGACAAGTGTCCCGGCTATTAGTGGCCATAAAAGGGCACTTTAAGGACCTACTACTGCTTGCAGTACTGGCATGGCAGCACGCTTTTTTATGGGAAGGTAATAAGTGAAATTCCCAGGCTTGCCCATAACGTCTGTGGTGGTTTAAAACTCGCATTGAGCTATAAAGCAGGACGCTTCATTTAGGTACCATTCCCAAACAGCTACTCCCAACAAAATCGCAGATAGCGTTAGATTTGTGTTTATTTGACCGTTTTCGGTTGCTCTTCTAAGACATTTTGCTAGTCTGGCAGTAAGGAATGCTATCTATCGTGCTGTAAGCAATTATGCAAAAAGTTCATTATACGATGTTGCGTTTCTGCGGTACATCTGGCAGTTTTGGTCTATCTTCTTATAATGGGATTCCGCATCTTCCTCTTTTACAAACCGAAATTTACCTTCAAAATTTAACATTTTGACTCCAAAGGTAATTTGAGCTTTAGAAAGAACTTTAGCAGTACGAACTTGTGAGATGAATGAAACTTTAGTTTTGATTAAAATGCTCTCTTGAGCTTTTATAGCACAGTCATATAAATGCTCAGGTTGAAGTAGCGAAGATGTCAACAATTAAGTACAATGTACAAAAGTGGGAGGCTTTGATCTTTTACATGGTTCCGCACGTCGCAATTATTTGGCATTTCTGCTAGAGAGAATGAGTTGGGTTGGGAATAAGGAAAAAAATTGAACCACTTGGCGCTATGTCTAAACAGCAAAATGGTTGAGCTGTAGTGGTCGAACCCCCTTAGAGACTGATAATTGATGGACTCGATAAGATCCTTAGAGTATAATTCAACCAAAATCTTTTTTGTTTCAGTTCTTTTGACCCTAGTGGCTCTACGCATAGAGTTTTACTTGACGAACCAGCTTGAACAACGGATGAGTTGTAGGGACCCGGCGCCGTCTTTCTTCGAGGCCTTTGCAATAGTCTTTGTTGTGGGTAAGTGTTGAGAGCTTTTTAGCTGATATTACTGCGGTCCATTCACAACCTGCAAGTAGAAAGTTGTGGACTCAATGGTGTGTTAATGCGAACAACAACCGGAACTGCCGGAGTATGCCAAAGTGATACATCACGTTAACAGCCCTCCCAGATACACGCACCCTTTTCAGCAGGAAGGCATCACTTTTTGAGACCGATAAAGGACATCAGTATTTTATGTAGCCATGACAAAAAACCGTCTTCTATGTCCATAATGGAAAATAACTTTGCTGGAAACAGTTGCCTGAATGTAGTAGTCTTTAATTATGCACTGTCCTGTCGTTATACACTTTTATAAAATGATAGGTGCAGTGACGTTAAACCCTGTGCAATACGGAAATAGCCTCACAACCTAGTTTTTAAATAAGTTTTTAAATAAGCTTTTGGTAGAGAATTAAGTCCATTTAATTTAGGTGGAGGCTTTCAACAAGAAAAAGAAAATGCAGGTATTTTAAAGGACTGCGAATCACCGAGTGCTTAATTTAAACTAAATTCTGGGCAACTTCAGAAGTCAAATTTGCGACAGTTAGGTTTTACATATAAAAAGTAACCTAAACAAAGTTGGTTTTTTGGGGAAGACTACCTCTGATCAATGAATAATTTTAATTACTTCTTTTAATAACTTCAAATGTACTATTTATCTGCCTTTTAAGGATTTGTCTGGCAAGAGATTACCAATATTTGGACGCTGGGTATAAGGGCCTACATCAGTGATATGTGGCACCTCCTGGACTTTGCTCAAAATTCCCTCTATATCTCAACCATTGCGCTACGCTTTGCAGCCTGGCTCAGAGTAGGTTGCCACACTTTTATCTGCACTATGTTCCAGTTCTAAAGCCATTACCAAAAGATTGGTTATAATTCTAGTAACTTTTTGTATCCCATCTCAAGACGAATAAATCTACTCTTCAAAGAAACGCAGTTTAGGTTAGATGTAGCCGATTACTTTAAGATTGCCTTTAGCTAAGTATTAGCTGCATTGGTCTCGACTGTGTTCCACCGTACCACCTATATTCGAGGTTCAAATCGTTTGACAAAACGGGTTTTTTTCTAACGTTCATTAGACTCACTCTCACGATTGGGTTACTTCGTCGTGTTTGAGCCGTCTTTAACCCTCTGCTCCCACTAAGAAGTTTATTTTCCAGAATTCTCCTGTATATTCTAATGTTGCATGTTAAAGTAGACTCCTATAAACTAATATTTTATTTTGAAAGAGAAGAATAAGCAACTGATTCACCCAGATCAGTAATCTTCCCATTGTGTGCTCAAAACGGTACACGATACCAGACAAAGTGTTTATTATTAATGGCATAGCATAATCTCCCAAAATAAAGGGATAAAATTAGCATATATCGCTTAGGCTTTCTGCAAGTTTTTTGTAATTCACATTTCCCCCTTCCATGAGACTTTTTTGTAACCAACGATTCAAAATTGAAAAAAAAAATAACTAAATACCGATGATTAGTTGTCAGGACTACTTCACACGGTAGGGCACAGGAAATGCAGTAAAAGTGCACCTCCTTTGTGGAGAATTCTCGAAGAGAATTAAACTGTGTTTAACAAGGTTTAAAAGTGTTGTGAAGTTGAGTTCGCAAAGCATAAAAGGTTGAAGGGAAAGAAGAAAGGTGTGATCTTCTGCCAACTCCAAATAAAATGGGAAAATTTGCAACTTCTCCAAAAATTGCAAGCTCAGTGTCACTTGGGAGAGAAACAAGTTATATCGTAATGACCTTAATTTGACGATAGGTTTTGTCCTACGAAGTAAACGGATATCGGTGTTCTAGGCCGAATCTCCTTTGAAAAGAATTTTATTTAAAGGAATGCATTTAAAAACTCTCGAAATGATTTTTTTAATGTTCATTGTAAGGTTTTTAGCAATTAACGAGGGCAAATTGATAAGTACGAACCTAGTACTGCTTCTGTGCATAGAGGCACTACCACGCAGCAGTTTCCCCAGTCTTCTCCAAAGTCGAATGAGGGCATAATATTGGGGCTCGGAGACAATGCCTCCCAGCAAAAGTAAAAATACGGTGGCTTAAGTGTTTGCGAAATCAAGACAAAGAGCTTAACAAACAACCGAAGCATTTCACAGCTCCTCTCCTTTTGAGCGTCGTCCTCCTTACTTCCCTTGGTCAACCTCTTGCGTCGACCAGCATAATTTAGTTGGTGGTGTAAGAAAACGCCCCCATCCAAGCGCTCTAATCATCAAATTTTCGTGTCAATGAGAGGATATTTGACTACAACATCACTGATCCCTCTCAACAATCTTACACAATCTTCAGTTTCAACTTGTTTGACAACTGTTTTAGGGGAAGAAGGGAATAATGTGTGGATTGCCTCCTATACCCATCGCTATTCGTAGGAACACGGACCTAAAAACAGGCATTTAATAAGGACTGGAGTTATGACAGTTTTGGGGATAAGGTTTCACGACTGTTCTCCCTTGTCACATTGTTACCATTTCAGTGCTACCCAGCCACCTGGGTTCTATGCAGGTAGTAGGGAGACGGAGGAGGTATCACGTGCTCACCTAGTTGACATCTTTATACAGGTATGGCAAACAGCTCCGTAATGAACATTTTCAGATGCCTCACGGTCAAGAATATTGGCGTCTTAGTTGTTAAAAGCATTCCTGCAGAATAAGGGGCTGGAGTATTCCAACCTTTCCGTCAGGGATCATCACAGGTTCTTCCGTCACGTTTAGGTTTGCCATTCAGGAATGGAAGCCAGGGTAATTATCCTTTAAAATCAGGTTCGCATTTCGCTGTTTTCAGTATTGCACCCCGAGTTCGTTCTGTGAACAGAATATATACTCTTGATATACAAAAGGGCTAGGGGCTAATGGCATGTCCGGAGGCCATGCTAAGTGGCGAAAGCACAAAGGCGGAGCCTTAGGCGTCTACGACTCCAAAACAAGTGTTTAAACAAACAGTCGCAGTGTTGCATACTGTCCAAATTCTGAGTTAGTGGACAGAAGCTAAGGTATTTATCAGTTATTTTAAAGGGTTAAGTTAAGGTGAAAGTGCCAATCATTTTTGCTTTAGCTTTTTTTTACAAAGAATGCTACAAAAATATTTTCACGCATCTGCATTTTTTTTATTTGAGCCACCTAAATTACAATCATGAGTATATTTTAAAGTTTTTGCGAGCGGTCATTGCTCTTGAAAAATTTTACCAATAGGGAAACCATTAATATGACAGCTAACCTTGGAACTGAAATAGCCCTAAGCCCACCTAACCATTGTCCAAAAAACGAAATCGCAAGTTCAAAAAAAGGTCTTCAAAATCGCTTTTCAGTGGGGAAAGGAGAGATTAGAGGAGGGTTTTCTATTTCGAACAAAGACTAAACTTTTGGGGCAAAATTTGAGCTTCCTTTGTTACTTCCATGAACGTAAATGATTCGAACGGACCATAAAGCTCTCTACAGGCAGTCACTTCTATTGCATTCAAGCCTGTAAAGTCTATAATAGGAAGCTACTACTGGCGCGACAGCTTAATTATGTAGCATTGAGTAGAACCCCCTAGACTCTCATTATTTAGTGCCTTTTCATGAACACTCCCTTCGATTAACTTTAGGCAGAGGTATAACCAGTCTGCTTTGTTTAACCTCTAGGTTTGGGCCTACGGAGAGCCATCAATTCTGGATCGCAGCAAGTGGGACGCCTACGACCCCATCCTCATCTCTGAGAGCCTCTTCGCTATTGCCAACATCTTTGCCACGCTCAAGCTGGTCTATGTTTTCACCGTCAGTCCACAGCTTGGACCACTGCAGATCAGCCTTGGTAGAATGTTAAACGACATCGTGAAGTTCTTCTGCGTCTACATTCTTGTCCTCGTGGCCTTTGCATTTGGGCTGAATCAACTCTACTGGTTCTACTCACATGAAAGGTTCAACAGTTGTCAGGGCGTTCGTTTCAGCCTGGCTGAGGGAATGAAGGATGTCTATGATTACTGCATCACTCGTGGACGATACCTTACCAAGTAAGTGTGAATCATGTTGGGGATGCAAAAACAATGCCATTCGATTTCACAATTGCATTTTAACACATCAGTTACCAGCATCACGTAAATGTGACCCCTGTTCGACTACTTCGTTCTTAGGTCACAAATGTGTCGAATGTGTTGTTAGAAAATTTATGACAAGTGGTTGTGTCACTCATGACTATGAAGGGTTGACCAGGTGTTAGATGCTCCTGTTCTGAGGAAGATAGTGTCTTTCTCAATATTGGAGCTGGAGTTCAATTGAAAAGGAATTGATGACAGCTGATGTCACATCAGAACAGTAAAACGTCAAAACGTTGGTGATGTTTCTTTATTAGAGACTCTGGCGATGGATGTGTTGACCTAGGAATGTTGCACACCGCTTATTCTACTGCAAGCCTGCTTCACTTTTGGGATTTACCGTTCAGCTGCTGATGTTTCATTCATTGTATACTTCTACAGCTCTTTCTGGAGTCTCATGTAATTCTATTAAATCTAAATGGTACTGTTCAAATAATGCTCTTATAGAGGTCATCTCGTCCTGTCCAAGCCACTGGTCAGTGACATGTGCGCCAACAGCTTCACATGTTGTTGATATGACTGGCTGGAGCAAATAGAGTCACAAACAGATTAGTCGGAGTGGAAAACGATCAAGGAGATGTAAGCTGTCGCTGACCTCAACATGGTCACAGTTGTTAGCTTTGTACACCATAACCTGGTGTGTTTTCTGTAAGACCCCGGCAAGGAGCGTGTTTATGTCAAATGAATGACCTTGACACACTCACTCAAATTGAATTACCCATAGATGTTGCCTGTTCTTTGTTAATGTTTGATAACTAGTTTCACCAACTGTAGCGATCCCAGTCGTTTCTGATTCCCGAAAGAGTAAGAATACTAGGACAGAGAATGTATTGCCAAAGTATAGAAGGGTTGAGAGGCTACTGCCATAGCCAGAATACCATGATGCTGAGCAGGAGTGCAAAGGCGGAGGGTAAGTACCCGTGAAACCAAAACAAAGAGTTAAACAAACAACCAAAGCATTTCAAAGCCCCCTTACTTTTGTGCCTCTTTCTCGGCGTTCCGCTTCGTCCGCCTCCCGCATGGGTCATCACAACGTAGTCGTTTTGATAAGAAAGTACCCTCTACCCAACCACGCCTGTCATTGATTTTACGTCCGAGAAGACATCTGACTACAACGCCACCGATACCATTCTGTTTGGGAACCGTAGTGGAGGAAGAGAGAATGTGCTAGCCACCACGTATATCCATCGCTAGTCATAAGAACACTGGCCTAAAAGCAGTCACATAACATGGAACGGGAGTTAGCACGGTTCTGTTGGGAGAAAGTTTCGCATCTCTTCCTTCTTGCCACGTCGCCCTCACTTCCGTACCGTCCAGCCATATATCCATCCAGGATCTGCGCAGTTAGTACGGAGGTAGAGGAAGTATCATGTGTTCACCTAATTGACATCTTCATGCAGATACCGTAGACAGCTCCGTAAGGAGCGTTTCCAGATAGTTTACGGTCAGGGCTGGTGTTGCTTCAGTTGTTAATGGCATTCCTGTATAGTATGGGACTGGAGTAAATGGGGAATGTAGACGTCATTACCAGTCCTTCTGTCGGAGACTGCCCTTGAATCTCCCTTCCGCAGCATGAACTTTTCTTCCCTTACTTAGGGGTTAAACATGTGGGAATATAAATCAAGATAGTTGTCCTTTAGGATCGGATTCGCATTCCTCCACCACCAACGTAGTGCCCTGAAGGCGAATGAAGTCACAATAACGGGGCTGAATATGTAGAGTAGACGTACGGAAGGATTGTGGGGCTACTGGCATGGCCAGAAGGTCAAGCCACTTAATGGATGTGCAAAGTTGGAGTCTTCAGTACCTCCATAACCAAAACTGAGAGTTGAACTGTCAACCAAAGCTTTACACCAACCAGTGTCTCGTGCGAATCAATTAAGTTTAAAGGGCTATGCCATCTGCAGATGTTCTTATTCTTTTAATTTCCACATTTTTCAGCTTTAGATGGGCATAATATCAAAGTAAACTTATCTTTTTAGCAGATTTGTGTTAATGAACTCCTTTAACGCTTGTATATCGTTTGTAAGTGTGTTCAAGTGGCATTACTTTTACAGTCTCTTCGAAATAGCTCAATCCCTCTATTGGTCTACCTACGGTCTCATAGATCTCACAAATTTTGATCTGGAATATCCGCACTCTTTCACCGAATTTATTGGTAAGTTGGCAAATCTTTAGCCTCCTTCATGATACATTCCCTTAACTTTGTTCCTTAACTTGTTTTTACTACTTTAGGAAAGCTTATATTCGGAACCTACTCCTGTATCGCGTTCATTGTTCTCCTCAATATGCTCATTGCGATGATGAACAATTCTTATCAACAAATTTGGGTAAATCTCTCCACTTCTACTTCTTTACCAGCTCAATAATAGGAAAATCCACTCTTAATTAATTAAGGCGAATCAAAATTTGTCAAGACAACTTCATGTTAGTGTCTTCTGTTATATTCTGAAATTTGATTTCACGTCGGGGACGGGAAGAATAAGAAATGTAACAACGATTTTGCTCTATGTAGGAACAAGCGGATACTGAGTGGAAGTTTGCCCGCTCAAAGCTGTGGATCAGTTACTTTGCTGAGGGCTCTGCTCTTGCGGTCCCCTTTAATCTCCTTCCAGGTCGAAACACCTTTAAATGGCTCTTCAAGTGCTGTCACTGCAAACGTGATGGGGATGACAAATCCGACTTTGAATGGGACTCGATTAAGGTGAGTGATGAGAGAGGAAAAAGGGGGCTGAGCACCACCTTTTTAAGGCGTTTGGAATTGTCTTGGGATGATGTACTTTGTTTCAGTATGCATTAATTGAAGACGGTGACAGTGTGGAAGAGATGAACCACCCAAAAGCCCGTTGTGGTCAATTATACTCACAAACGACGTAGAGAGGAATGACCTTTGGAAATTGTCTACCTATCAAGGATCTTAAAGTACTTTGCATGCCGATCGATGCAAAACTTCTGCCGCTATTGTATTTAACCTTCTTGTTGATAATTTAGCTTCATTCAATCGTTCTATTGAACTCATCGTACTAGCCAAACTGAGACTCTGGAATAGACATACTGTAGCGTTACAAGACTTCCTTGACGACGAAAGAAGACATAGCCCTGGGTTAGAATATGCATTGTAGACGTAGAGAATGGGCTGGGGGCTACTGCATGGCCTGAAGGCCAGGCCGACTGGCTGAGCCCTCAGTGGTCCATTACCAAATCCGAGAGTTACATTGCCACAGTCTTTTAAACACTTGCATTGTTTAAATATCTTACTGCTGAGTTGCAGAGAGCCACCTTCACTGTACTGTGCTCGGAGACTTCTGCGCTGATTCGCAAACTTTGTTGTTTGAGTTGACTGGCTATTGGTAGAGGGATAAACTTACCATCTATCACTGCATGTAGTAACGCCACGATAGCATCTCTTGCTATTTCTATTTGAAGTACCCTCTCCTCTATTTTATTCTATTCATCCCATTTAATCTCGGTGCTGCCTCTTTTTAGCAATGGTGGAATATGCGCCATTTAACTGCAATCATAACCCCTTTTTGACAGATTTGAAAGTTCTTTTTATTCTCCTGCAAACGGTTACTGTGGTTACTGCACAGTATGTATACCTTTTTCCATCAATGGTGCTAAAAAACCTTACAACCACACCCAGAAGGCCTCGTTTTTTCAAAACTTCGCTGTGATCAGAGATAGTCACATTTGTTGACACTGACAAATGAAAATGGGGCTTTAAACATGGTAGATGAAAAAGCTTTGGTGTAGTAGTTTAAAAGCAGAGCGGGGAAAAAGTGTTTACATGGCAGCGGTGGTTCCCAGTTCCCAACACTGTAGTCAATAAATGCTGTTAACACTCAGCATCTGTTTCAGGTCTCGATGGTCCCGCCTTTCCCTAAAATTGCCTCGAATTCTTCTGATCATTCGGATTAAAACTATCTACTTTTTAGGAAAAGGTGCAAAAGGTGAATAAGAAGGAGCAGCGTCATGCGACGGTGATGCGAGAGTTGGTGAATCGTTACCTCATGCATCGTCAGATGCATGTGGACGGCCAGGGTGTAACAGAAGACGATCTCAACGAGATCAAAGGCGACATTAGCGCTTTTCGCTACGAGTTGCTGGACATTCTGCGCGACAATGGAATGAAAGTCGATTCTGATGATCACTTCAGAAAGGGTAGACATTTCGCGCTACACCGATAGTTGGAGAAGGTTCTAGTGTAGTAGGCGCTCAGAATAGTAAACCTTGCTTTAAGCAGTTCGCAATCTGATAATCTAGGCTAGGTAAAAGATATTTATTCATGTACAAAATTGGACTAACTAGGCCAAATTTTACAAAAGCAAACCCCAATCCAGACTGTCATAGTGGCGTTGCCACTTTTTTCTTGTTATGAAAAGCAAGGTGCACGAGTTGCGCCTAAGAAAGCTTTAAACAAAAAACCGAGAAGTGGATTTTTTACCAATTATAACAACAACGCAGCCTGTATTTTGACTTATTCGCTTATACCAATTCCAGTCGATAACCTGGGAGCAATATTGTGTTGCATGGCTTTGTTGGTCTTGTGTTCACCTACTTATAAGGTATTTCAGTAGACAAAAGGAACGATTTATTTAATTTTTCAAGATGAGTCTGGAGACAGGAAAATACATTTACAAAACTGTCATTGTTGTTTTTAGGGTTAAATATTGCGTTAACTCTTTCAGATGAAGGGTAGTTATAAAATACTGCACTTTTTGCTACCTGATGCACTATCGTAACTTGGAAGTACTAAAGAATTATATCTCTGAAGAAGTAATAATGTTTACTACTATAAAGAAAGTTTCATTTTCAATGTACAGAAGGACTGAAAGGCCGCATAAAGTGTTTAAATCTTTAAAATTAAGTACACATCCAAACAATCCTCATCTACTTCATTATCATCCCCGCGTCTCTTTTTCCAGTCGGTCGACTACGACGGAGAGCGAGCCGTCGAGTGAGGAATCCCTCATGGAAAGTTTCTAATGCAAATTTAGATGAATTGGATACGACAGAGGCACCTGAGGATCTTTATGAAGGTGTTGGTGTTAGCAAACCATCTACCCAAGCAACCGGAACTGTACCCTCTGTAGAAAAACCGCAAGAGTTTGGAAAGTCTTTGCCGGTCTCCGAGCATGCTCCTGCAGGTCCTTCTTACTCAAACCCCGCATTTGTGCCTGAAATAGAGATAAGCACAGCAGAAGAGAAGCCTCCACTACAGACGGATGACACTATAGAGACATCAAACGATGATTCGATAACACAGAAGAGCACGGGGAAACAACATCGTGATGTCCATGCGGTTGAAGGGAGCAGCGTGACTTCACCATTTGAAAGTGGGGAGATCTCTGAGCCGACCAGATTGAAGGAGGTGGACAGGACCGATTTTGTCTAATACAAGGCGAAGCTGAATGAGTGGTGAATGTTATATCGGTCCCAATGAGGAATGACATTTTTCCCATTCTCTTCCTCACCCCGAAAAGTAATTGCATCAAAACTGTGCACTTTCACACGAAAAAATTAATCACTAGCAAGGCTTTCTTTTGATTACTGGCTATCCTCTTAAAAGCATTGGCCTGAAGGTAGCGTCGTTAAGCACCGCTAAAAAGTACCTTTTTTTCTCGATCTGATGCCACCAGTCTCCATGTTTCCATTACTTCGCTTGACCAGAATGTGTCTTCTGGCATTTTAGTCAACGCTAATCATTTAGACCTCACAGTGTGGATCCCGACTCTTGTCTTCATAATACATGCTAAATACTACCTCTGCGCTTCGCCACTACCAACGAAGTACCGGACACCCCTCATTTCAAAAGAGGAACACCCATGTAATCAAATTATTAGTTCGAAGTAGTTCAAACTCACAAAGCAGTCAAAATCATCCACCATGTAAAATTATCATGAACGCTGATGGAAGAGGAGGAAGAAAGGGACTCTTGGTATCTCTAATTAGAGCGAGCGCAGGAAAATGCATTCACTGAGCTCAGTGAACCAAGAAGTCCTCCACGAAGCAAATTTGCTGCAGAGGTAAAGGCAGTTACGAGGATGGAGAGTTCAGTTTTAAGCTCCTTCACCAGAGGTGCAGACTCCTCATAGGCACATTGGCTCAGTTTTTGAAGAACAGTGCGGATCTTGGGGAAGTAACTGTCGCAGTGGGTCGAGGCGTATGAACTGTCAACAAGAACGTGTCTTGGCATGGTGGCACTCTCATAGGTGATAAAATGTTTTGAGAGGCGCCCAAGCATGTCATTGTAGAGGGGGTAGCACCTAAATGACAAGGGTGGAATTTCTGACATCCTCTTCAAACAAAAGCGTACTAGAATCTGATAAGGTTATAGCATCACGCTTACCTCTGTTTCCCGTACTCAAGTCTGTCAAAGTACTTTTCGAAGACCTTTGAGGCGTTTAAAGTCTCCAATGCCCTCACTAACGTAACCTTAAAGTGAGAAGCATCGAATTAGAAAAAAAGTAGACATTTTGTCTGCCATTAAGCTCGTGTAGCCTATAAATCATTCTGCTGGGACATAAAAAGGATTAAAGCTGATTGCGGTCATCAAAATATACCAGCTTCTCAGCATCCTGATTACCCAAGCCCGATCCTACCGAGATTAATGCCATAGAGTGCCGTAATGTTGGATGTTTCGTAGTCATCGTAAACAATGCTGCTCCAGGACTGTGCCAGCGCAGTAGCCTTTGGAACTGGATAAATGGGCAAACGCCGACTGCTGGAGAATTTGAGCAAGAGGTGGAAATGATAGCGAATGAGGAAGTGGTGAAGTGGAAGTAAGGTGCCGTCGGAGCTGCATGGTGGGTCAGTGAACCTCACTGCCATAGCTACCGAATCGTAGGCGGTGTGGTAGGAGGGAGCTTCATACAGAGGCGGTTCCTACATGATGGAGAAGAAAAAATCAGAACTCTTCAGGCACAAAAGGCACTTGAGTCAAACCAAGACTTATGATTGGAGGGTAATGTAGCAAGTTTATCCTCTTATTAACAGTCAGTGAACACATCGTGGGCTAGTCTAGTCTGGAAACTTTTTATATAGGTGATAAGTATTGGTAGTGGTATCTCCATCTAATGGCGTGCCTTGGTAAACTACGGTGATGACAGTAATACGTTGGAACGTGGTTAGTGTTTCGAAGATGGCCGCACATCTACAAGTTGGCAGACATTCCGACCTTGATGGGTCCCAGTCTACAACACGGCAATCATTTGGCTCTGTGAAAATACAGCCGGCTAGCTCTTGGAACATTTACCTTCTCCTGAGTTCATGGCTGATGCCGAATCAGTAGTCGGGATTTGCACAAGAAATGAGTTTTCCCAGTGGTGGCAGTGAAGCTAGCACACATTCTGTACTTAAGGCAGTTTTTTGTGCATTACAATAACACTAACTACACTATGTCCATAGTACAGTAACTAGACCGAAAAATTTCCCCACCGTTCCCTTGACCTGAGGGATTTTCAACCACATAAATCCCTCACAGAGGTCAGCAATTCGGCATTGATAACAACACAAAGCACATTGTCCTATCGTATTTTAGCCATTCTTACTATCTTTATGCGGCAACTCCAATATCATTTGGTTTCTTGCATGAACTCAGAAGGCCTGGTTTCACTTTACCTCCTCAGATAAGTCAGAGCTTCTGAAAAATTCACCAACGGTTGATGGACTTGTTGACAAAAAAACACTCACAGGTGCAAATTGTGGATAAGTAGATGGGATTCCAAACTGATATTGGAAGAGGACGTGATCTGTGGAACCGCCTACTGGAACGGTTCTGCAATAAAATGGTAATTTTGTCATAATGACTGTAATCTACAATTAAAAAGAATGATCAAAGATGGGACTAGATTAGTCAGTTATTAATTGCAGTATCATCAACCTATTGCTCTCAAAGATGGAGGCATTTTGGTTGGTGTCTCTACAATGTATCCTATCTCCGTCCATAGGTACATTTCTCGAGGCATTTTTGGGATTCTCAATGAATAAAATCTACCTTTAGTGGATTTTAAGGTGATTCCTTTAATCAGTTACGCATAGTATCTACAGCTTTGTTGACTTCATTAGACCTTTATTAATGCAGAATTGTAGGTAATGTAACATACCCTGGTTGCTCACCCTTACTTCTGTTCTTTCGTTGGCCCCACTCCTCAAGGAAACTCATCGAGGCATCACACGGTCCATGCACGCTTTCCGCACTATCGAGGAGGGCTTTTTCAAGTAACTGATCGGTTCGTATGGTAAAGGTGGCGTTGCCTTTTACAGGCTAGTCCTGATTAAAGTAGACCACCGCTTTGGCCAGAAGTTCGTCTCGGTAGAGCTCGGTAAACTCCGTCGAGCCAATCAAACCCACCTCTTCGGCATCCCAGCTCGCGATCACAATGCTACGTTTTGGATGCCATCCTACAGCCGACATCATAAACTCCTTCAAGATCTCTTTGCTATCATACTTTGGAACGAATGCATGCTATTTACCCTATGAACTGGAATTCATCCATACCTTTAAAAGTAAACATTAAGGTTTAATTTGCGCTCTCTGAGTTGCATAGTTCTCTTTTTTTTCAACCATTTCCTTTCCATCTCCCATTTCCTAATTTACGGCTCACCTTTTTGATAGGCCATCCCAAGGAGATAGGCGATGCCTTGTAGAACAACAGTACCAGAATGAGGATCGCTGGCGCCCTGAACCCATGCGTCACGATGATTACCAAAGACCACATACTTATCCGCCTCAGGACCTCTACCCGGCATTATGCCGATAGCGTTGACAAGTGTGGATGGCGTCTCGTCCATTCGGTTCAGTACTTCTAGTCGAATCAAGCTATATTACAGACACAAAGCAGCACCATAGAAAAGGCTATCATTTCTACCCAATTATGACATAAGTGAGGGTTAAAAAATCACATTAAGTGCTGCTCACTTTTCGCCTTCGGGCCCCATAAATTTTATTGTGCACGGTTCCCACTCCTTAGGAATCGGTTTACCACCAATGCCATTTATTATGACTTCGGCGTCATTGTAGTTAACTGTCTGCACCGGAAATGGTGCGACGGCCTGGTCCTCTGCCCTCTCAATCTTGTAAACACCATCTCGAATTGCAAAAAATTGTAAAATAAACACTTTTTGGTTACAAAACAAGGAGTATTCATTTGATAAATCCGCTGGTTGAAAACAACGGCAAGTATTGTCTAGTGCAGCTAAGGTAGAAATGAGGTTGGTGCATTCAGTTATGATGTGATACTTTGACAATTCTTTTAGCTCTTCATTTTGCTTTCGTGGACACTTGAGGCTCCGCTATTATAATTCCGCTCTCTGGCATGACCTTAAGCCTTGCCAGTAACCTCTCAGCCCACCTGAAAGACTCAGAGGGCTGCATTGTGTTTTAATTATATTCAAAAGTTTATAATGCCTCCTCTTATTTCCGTTTCCAATGCTAATCTCAAATGCCTTAATTTTATTCCTGTGTATTATCATATCTGCTTCGTCAGGAAAGATGAAGCGACTAGTTTTGTCTTTCTGTCACTGTTGACCCCTGTAGGTCCATGGGCTTTCCAGCCTATTACCCTCCCAGACCTCCTGTACTACGTCCACCTCTTCCTCAGCAGTTGTATTTTGTGGCTGTATTTATGAACTCACCAATAAATGGCAATCCGATAGGCGACCCCATCAGTGGGAAGACCAATTCCCTCGGGATACACCTTGATGTCTGGTCCATAATCCGTGGGGTCCCTATAGATAACCATTCCTCCGGGCAATGCACTGCTATGCAGTCTGGCACAATGCTTCACCACCTGCCGTACCTTGCTGCCGTAGGACGTGTAGCCGTGTTGAGCCACCACGATGATGTCCTGAAGACAGAGCTCCTGTGCGCTTGTAAAAACAGCCATATCGTTGTCTCGGGCATAGTTCACAAAAACCGGTCGACCGGTTGCATTGCCAGCTCCAGAAAAACCACAGTACACGGGAATAGTGATCTTCTCTTCCAAGAAACAAGTTTCATTTCCGTGAGGCTGTCGATCTGTACAGCTGAATGTGACTAAAAAATTGAAATTAAGCCCTTTAACACGTATCATGATGCAATACTTTGATAGTTTATTTAGTTTCTTGTTTCCGTTGCTCGCGCACTTAAGACTTAGTCATGGTGCCTCCGCCGAGAGGCACGGCCTTTGGGCTATACCGGTTACCCCTCACCCAACCTGTAGATCGGAAATAACATTTTCTGCCCTAGTATTATGAACCCTTTTGACACTAAGAAAGACTTGGGACGCTACAATAATGTTGGAAATTCAAAACAAGGGCAAATGTGTTTGGAAGTTTAGTAGAAGGCACCACTTTGGTTACTACTCAAACGTCTAATGCGTTGAATACTTCTGAGATCATTTACATACTCACAACTCATCTCTGACTGCTTCAGGAGCAATTCCTTTTGGATGGCAAACCGCTTCGCTCATACACATATAAAAAACAACTTTGCGCCGATGACGTCTCCACTTCTGGGAATAAGTTTGCACTGCTTAAGCAGTTTTTTTGCAATTTATCTCAACTAGGGTTGCCATATTAAGTTTCAAGGTTCCATCTCAAATAGCTGTCTTTTAGCTTAAGCATATACTAATTGTAAAGGGCAATAAAGCTACCGTAGTTTTGAGCACGTCGACCCTCTACATGGGTAGATCTATCGAGAATCACAACATCGTTCCACGGACCCTTCTCAGGCGGTCCACGCAGAAGACGGACGGTAAAATTGACCATTTTCACTATTGGCCAGCCCCATCTCCTCCAATCTTGAACTTGTTTACCTGAAAGAGAAGACTCATTTCAGTATTGCTTAGGAATATTTATTCTGAGGAAGAATTATAACTGTAAAGTGTTGAGAGTGACGTACATCCTGCCTGTGTGGTATGCGCCTAATTTAGAAGCATGAAACAATTGATAAATAAACAACTGCATCGGAAAATTCTAATAAAACTAAACTGTAAAATTAATCTCACTATTCCTTTCCTTCTCTATTTTATTCTTTTCCTCTCTTTTTCAATTCCATCAGACACAATAGTCTCCCTTTTATCAAGCCGTTCTCATCTTTAATCTGAATTGCTAAGCTGCTTTCAAAAGGAAGAAGTAAATTGGAAAAGAATTAGATAAGGCAGAAAATTGCAAGTATTTGATTTGGTTATTGTTTAAGAAAAGGACCTGCAAGCAGGGAATTCTCATAAGTTCCGCCCTGGTGTTGGCGCCAACCAGCGAAGTACGACAGCTGCTCAATTGGAAAGTGTTTTGGAAGCTGATCATAAAATTCCTCGTAGACATCTCTCCAGTTGGATTTACTATGATGTTTAGCAGCCACTGAACTCCAGATAAGTAATACGGCTAGAATGAATGCGTTCTGTAATGGCATCTGAGGAGGAACTAAATGAGCACTGCAGACTGTGTTCACCTTAGGAGGGCGACAGGTGTGCGCGAGTGAATTAAGCGGTGTGACTTTGGCATGCAACTGTAATCACGTTGTCACTGCGTGAGTTTATGTAGCGACTGTCACACACCATGGTGCTTCACATTGGTCCAACAAGGTATGTAGTATATGTTCGGCTATTTCAAAGCGAAATTCGACTACCGTTGTTTGTATTAACTGGCCATCCGACCTCGGATAAAAGGCCAAATTAAATCTCATCCACAATCGCGGTTCCTAAGGTCAACCAATTGCAATACATCTACTTGGCAGTAGTCTCCTCGTAAGCTAAGATCGCGTTTAATCACATCCGCCCTTCAACTCCCTCGGTAGTCAATGATAACAACTGTGAGGCTGAGGAATTTTCACTTTCTAAATTGCAATATTCTGTAGAAGCAGGAAGATCAGTCTCTTTAACTCAACTTCTTTATAAGATTTTAGCCCGTCAATTGATAGGAGATGACGAATTTGGCACAGCTTACGGCGGATAATACGCTTTTACGTTTCGGTGTTTTCTGCTACATTGATTCCAAAAAACAAAAAAAAGTGCAGCATTTTCCTCCTATTCGGTATGCTTTCCCATTTTTGGTCTATTTTGAGTAGTTTTGGCGTCCAAATCAACTCGATCAAGGGAATTGACTACTAGAAGGTGAACTGTCTCACTAATATTGCGCTCCTGGACTTCCTTGAAAGAAGACATAATACCCGGGCAGATTATATTTATACATATATGCGACATCAGTAGGGCTTAAGGCTACTGCCTTGGCCTAGATGCCAGCTCACTCGGCGAAGGGACAAAGGAGGAGCACCCAGGTGGCCCCTTTATCGAAACTGAGAATTAGACAAAGAACCGACGTGGTACATAGCTTCTTCGACCTTTTAGGCGTCACCTTCCGCCCTTCCCTTGGTCACCGCAGCGTAATTAGTGCTGTTTAAAAACACCCACGAGCCATTTGTATTAGGCGTTGGATTTCCATGCAACTGAGAACAGTCACTAACTTCTCTTGGCAATTCTGTGCATCTGGAGTTTTGTTTCGTGTGGCTACTGCTGACCATCATGCGTGGTGACGACTAGTTATAAAAAGCTAGCCCAAAAGCAGAGTCAAATGACAAAGGACGGGATTTAACGTCGTTCCGTGGGGATAGGGTTTCGAGTTTATTCATTTCCGCGGCCAAATCTCACTTCCAACCATATCTACCTGTCTCAATTTCACCGAGTTATTCGAGAAGTAGAGGAGTTAGGGCTAGTTCTCGTAATTGGTAACTTCATATAGGTACCGTAGACAGCTTTGTAGCGAACTTTTCCAGATTTTAATACTAACGTCACCTTGACCGTTAATAGCTTTCCTGCAGACCACGGAACTGGGATGGGTGCCGTGGGTAGATATCATTTCCAGACCTCTTACTGAAAGTCGTTACAAAATTCTCTCATTTGCGACATATGCACTTCTATCGCCCCGCTAATGTTCATCACCTAGCGGTAGGAATCGAAATATACTTTCTGTAATACCGAGTTCGCTCTCTGCTGCTACTAATGTAAGAGGTGTGGCGTGTATCTCTTTAAGATGAGCCGGAAATTGTAAAGTTCCCCAAATTCTATTCACTACACTTCCTACTCAATGCCATAACTTAGCCACCGCGTGTATTGTTCCATTTCCAATGTCGTTGTTGGTGGTGGAAAGCCTTATGGACAGTGAGAGATTTGGCACAGAGTAATCAGACAGAAAGAATGACCGCGAGGTATTGAGACGGAAACCAGTACGATGATATGAATACTGAGCTTTATACGTTTGTTAAAAGTAAATTCAACTGTATGCAAGCTAAATTGTCTTGTTGCCGTTTTCCAAGGTGACACTCCTCCGTTCCTGACTATGTCTCAATACAACCAGTAAGTAACTGCAAGCTTAAATTAATTTAAATTTTGGAACTTTTGGAAAGCATCTAATACAGTCTTCGCCTGGTTTCACCCTCCTAGTCAGGGAAGCATCTGTGAATGACATCCCGTTGACATGAAATCGATGATCCTCGTGTAATTCAAGTACGTCCATCTCACGTCTTGCCTCGACG
This sequence comes from Echinococcus granulosus, assembly GCF_000524195.1. Taxonomy (NCBI): domain Eukaryota; kingdom Metazoa; phylum Platyhelminthes; class Cestoda; order Cyclophyllidea; family Taeniidae; genus Echinococcus; species Echinococcus granulosus. Next base: position 312,181 of record NW_020170382.1, on the reverse strand, counting down.
ATGACGCATCCTGGACGTCTTGCAATGCTTCTTCACTTGCTGGCATTGTTCCATGTCTGGTGGTCCGTGCTTGGTAAGTCTCTTAAGCAAAACCAACCCAAATTTCAGCCAGATAAGTTTTTTACTTTTACCATCTAACCTTGTGCCTCAATTTCCGTCGTCTTTGTTTAAGTTGCTGAATTTACTCTTCCAAAATTATGTTATGCAGGGACGATAACAAACAAAAGACGCCAAGTGGATTTTACGTTCTTTTTTTTTAAATTTGTCGGTTGTTTGCTGGCTAATGCGTTTACTTAGCTGATGCGCACTGATTGGCACTAACTGAATTTCCTTTTGGAAAATAATGAAATTAACTCGGCTTGACCGCCTCGCTACCTTTTTCCTCTGCTATTTTTAACCTTGTTACAAAATTAAACAGAAGAAATTGTGATAGATGTACCACGGAAAATGCACGAATGTAGATGTTTGCATGTATTTGCGTAGCGCTCCGTGTCTTCCCTGAAGAGGAAAGGAGACACGATGCACGGATGGTATAAGTATTGTCGACATGCAGAAGGGCATGGGGACTACTGCCATGACCCGGATGCCATGCCGCTTAGCGGAAGCATAGAAGCTGAGCCTTAAGTGCCTGCAAAACCAAAACAAAGTGTTAAACAACCAGTCAAAGTATTATATAGCCCCAGTCCCCTTTTGAGCCTCATCCTCAGAGCTCCCCTTGATCATCATAGACGGTGCTATAAGAAAATACTCACGAACCATCCACACCAATCATCTGATTTGCGTCCAACCAAGAGGATATCCAACCACAACCTCATTGATGCTTCTTGGAAAATTTTCATGGATCTTTAGTTTCGTCCTGTTTGGAAAATGTACTGCTAAAAGGAGGAGTGTAGTGGTCACACGTGTGCCCAACCCAAGTCATGTGAATACTAGCCTTAAAGCAGTCATTTAGCAGAGTGGGGTTTGATATTGTTATACAGGTGCCGTATCCAGTCCTGTGACAAACTTCCCCAGATGTTCCACAGTCATGGCTGCAGAACACCGGATTGGATAGTTGCCGAAGGTAGGTGCCATTTTCAACCCTTCAGTCACAGATTCCTTCATCCGCAGCATATGCTAGTTAAGGTCTAGCACTCTGTGATAGAAATCGGGGTACTTGTCCTCCTAGAATCGGATTTACCTTCCGCTGTCACAGATAAAGTTCTCCAAAACTGCACTGAAGAAGAAGGAATATATAATACTGAGGCAGAATATGCATAGTAGACGTACAAAAGGGCTGGGACTACCGTCAGCTCCTTAAGACAGTGCAGCCCAGCTGACAAGATTATGTGATACCTCTTTTAGCACGCCTTAAAGCGATTAACCGATCACACCATTCTGTTTTACAAACAGATTGGTTGATTTAAAACGGTAAAGTTGATGTGGGATGATCTTTTCAACTTTAGGTTTTGAAACAACGGTGTTATGCCATAACAGTGAGACATTCGGACTGTAGTGGTCTATTTTCTTCTAAATCTTTGAAATTACATACGGCATTTTCTGTCTTACACTAAGTTAGATCAATTCGCTTGCACCAATTTTGAGTATATGACTGATAAAAAGAAATCCCCTCTCTAAGGTGGCTAAAGTTTTACTCTTCAAAATGTTCTTCAAGTTATATGGCAAATGGGAGACCTACAATCCCAACACTCCATTTATCCCACCGTTAAAAATTCTTGCCTTTAAAGATTTCATTTTTTTACTAAAACTGACTATAATGCCTCGCTCCCTGCATGGTTGCGTAGCTGGCCAATCGGTCTTCAAAGCAGGGAATCATTCATTATTCATTGACGCGGTCGCAGACTCATTTTATCGGCAATCGAACGTGAGCTGGGGCATACTCTTCCCCGCGCACCCACACACAGGAGAGTTCGCCCGACTCCATGGTAGTTTGCTGCCAAGAGAAACAAACACAAAAAATGATTTCCCAGGTGGCCACATCTTTCGCCAAAAAGAGCTGGGAAATTTTTATGACGAAAACACATGTTGGTCACTACTTGCTTGCACTAGCAGTCTTGTGCTCCATGCTGTGGGTGGTTTTGCGTCGATTCGCCTAATAATTACTTTAATTTGGGCTGAGAGGCGCCTGTAATTACCATTTCAGCCACAAATCCTCGGGTAATATTGTTTGTCTGGTTGCAAATGATCCACCTTTGGATAGTTCAAAAGAAGTGTTCTTTCATCAGTCCCTCTTCCTAACACGTTTACTGTCAGTGTCACATATGTATGACGTTTTCTTCACCAATTTATTAAAATTGAAATAATTTAGACAGATTCAGGACAAAAAAGCGAATAAGTAATCCTCTAATTTGGGCAAAAATGCCACCTTTTTGGTGGGCTATAATATTAGATTTTCCTCAGACATCATGAAGTCGATCTCGTTAAGAAAGTTTTGCGGTTCAGTCGAACATGCCTTAATGTGATGATGGGTGGAACCGTCTGACTTACAAGGATAAGTATAAAATGCTTGATGTTTTTTGGGTCCTGAAGGCACACCGAAACTTCAAAGCACCTCTGGACATGCAACAATATCAAGAACGTTGTGGAGGCATAATAAAGGCGGCTATGCAAACAATTTACTCTCCGTACACTTTCCAACCAAAACCCTCACTTCAGTGCGAGGAAGTTTGGATTGGATTTTGTTTTTTAAATCAGTTTAAGGGAAATAAATACTTAAGAATTACTAACGCCGTTTACTTGTGACCTAGTAGGATTAAATGCATCTTTGTCACCTTGGCCTGAGATCTCTGGTTTGACAGAAAAAATCTCTCTAGAAGGACTGGATGGGAAAGAAGTGATGCTAAATCGGAGTAATTCAAGGTCCAAACTTTGGCTCAGTGTCTTACTAGACGAAGACGAGAAGCAATTCCAATTGGGAGAAGGTAATATTGACACCGAGCCTAAACTTGATTGGGATGATAAGCAAAGAGCTCAAGCAAGAATGCTTGGAATTGCTTTGGAGTTGGAAAGGAAATTCCATCCACTCTACTTAGGAAATCGCACCCACAACTTTGCGGTGGATCGGAGAGAGAAGATTGAGAAGAAGGCAAGTTTCTCGGATTCCCTCGAGGCATTGGAAACTCGGCGCATATCCAGCTTGCTGAATTTTACACAGAATAAGCCAACAATGAATAAGGATAGTGGGGGGAAGGAAAGCGTCTACGACATGATTCTGATCGACAAGAATAGAGACGAGGACAAAGAAGCACAAAAAGGGCGCGAGTTGAAAAGGCTTCAGGAGATTCAGGAGCAAAGGCGGATACGAATGAAGCACGACAGTGACAAGTATGGCGCGCATCATATGGGCGAGTATGTATACTTATTGCCCATTGAATGGATGCTGGATGGGGGAAGCGTTCCCTGTAAGCTAGTATTCACTTTAGTCACCGTAAAAAGGCTTTTGGTCAAGTAACTTGCTCCATTTTAGATCCACCAGGATATTATCCCATCAATCTGTATGGTACGTGACCCATTTAGTTTCTCACAGATAATTATCAAGTTGGTTCTCGGAGGCGAGAGCAACCATTAAAAAGCTAGTTGTACTATTTTCCGTCTATCTCCAAAAGGTTTTAGCAACCCTATTTGCTGTAATGCCTTCAGATTTGATCATTGACAACGATCCATCACTGAACCTCTCCCTTGTTCCTCAACGTGAGTAACTCAGGAATTTACTGACATGTTTTATCATGCAGCAGAGGGTGTAACTCATGTCAACTTTTAATCCTTGTCAGGCGATGGCCTACCTCGGAGAAAGGATCAAGTTCAACTGCGATATTTGCGTAAGCTCAGACCTACAATTAGGCAAGATAGTTTTTCCTCTCCTTAATTATTAAGTACTGGTAAATCCAAACCGTGGCTTTCGCCTCCCAAATCGAACAGCAACTTCTCGATATGGCATTTTAGGCTGTCTAGTAAATGTAGTTACCATCTCATGAAAATGCATTTTAAATGCATAACCAATTGACTTTAAACCTCTTTTCCACTTGAAGTAGGCTATATTTATCTGGGACAAACTTAGCGTGTGTAAAATGCCTCAATTTTGGGGAAAATAAAATATTTCCTACTAAAAGCCAGTTGCCTATAATCAGATTTCATGGCGCTTCTTTACCAGAGCAGCTATAACTACGAGTTCACCTTCCAGGTATTTATCGTTTCACCGTGATTACAGAGAGGTAGGTGAAAAAAGAAAAAAATGTATGATCCATGCTTCCACCGCCACATACACCAGCGCCTAGTCCATCTGTTCTCCACGAATAGGCTTGTGCAATTTACGAATCATCTAAAATGTAATTTATGAGCTGCTCACTCCTATGTTCCAGCGGCTAATCTCCACGCGGCCCTGATTCCTGCCGCATTTACGTCAATGGACATTGTGAGTCTCCTGCTCCTGATGGCCGGCTGGTTTCTCTTCCTCCTTTGTACAGCAGCCCTAATCGGCATTCAGGCTGAGACACAGGCAGCTACTAAGTGCTCCTTCAACATCAGCAAAAATTTGATCTACCAGCGCGAGATAAGAAAGGATCCCGGTCTCACTGATCGACTCAAGAAGCAGGCAGAAGAGGCTGGCATAACGGTGGGTGAAGTGCTTGTCTCCGTTGGAGCAATCAAGCAGGAAGTGCCATTTAAACTCACTCTTGGTCCCGTTTTAGAATGCATTGTTTTATCTTACTGACCAAGTTAAATGCAAAAACCTGCCTTTTGTCACTAAGAATGCAGCGGTCTTTGTAACCATAGATTTTTAAGAGATCAGATAGTAGTGAGAGGGAAGTAGGGAGTAGGAAATGATTGTCCAAATTTGATTTGAAATATAACTAAGTAAGGTAATAAAGTGAACCCTTCACTTGTGAACTTCATTCTATTTTATATAATTGTAGCCTAACACTTGGCACTACTTTGTCCTCCGCAAAAAGGATATCGGAGATGATGTGTTTAATCGAATTGCCCTCTGTATCCAACATTACTATAGCTTCTACGACTTGGTAAAAGGATGGGAGGTCTTAAAGAACTCAGCTGTATGTCACAGAATTGTCAACTTTACACTTGTCCTTAACTCACCTCTAATCTCTCTGACATTGTAGAATCCAGAAATTGCCAAATCTGCAATTGCCTTGATGGATGCCTTTCTCGCCAGAGAATACGACTACATGTGTATGTGCCTCACTTTTTCATTGCATACCGAAATGATTTCTTCAATTGCAGTGTTGTATTTTATCTACACTTTTCATTTTCGTGGTAGATTTAGTCGGCAGTCATTTGCCCTGAATTTTAGGATCAGGCTGTTTTTATAGAACGAACATACAATAAGTACCTAAATCAAGTTGCACATGAGGCATGAGCGATTTTTTTGGCGTTGCAATCTTATTGCAGTCTTAAAGGTAGCTGAAACGGGTGTCCTACCGTATACTCCAATTTGAGATGCACCTCAATATTGCATGGATCAAGCCCATTTAAGACTTCAGCTGTCTAGTCCACTGGGAGGAGGGGGTTGAAGGTTTATGACGCTGTTATGAAGATCAAAGATAAATTCATCAACGCTTATCGCCTGCCATCTGTGAATGGGCATTATTTATTTATTCCAATGAAAGCTATGCGGTCGTCATACAACCGGCACGGAACACTGCAAAATAGAGCAGAAATGGATTCATATACTTATCTGTGTGTTTAATTGATTACGTTTAGCCGCGAAAGAGGTTAGAGGTCCTCCCCGACCCTCGATGATACATTCGAAGCGAGATTGGCAATATGTTTGTAGGTTCCAATTTCTACTCTTTGAATAACTACACAGAATGATCGTGTGCATGTCATTACTAGGATTGATCAAAGATTACGACCTATTTTTTGTTTATTGCAAACTTTGGCTAATCACACAGAGAATCCAATGAGAAGTTTGTTAGTCTTAGTGCTCCTCTATAAGAAATTGTCTTTTAAAACAAACTCAAAAAATATGCTGTCACTAACCTGCCATGAGGTAAAGGTTACTAGGGGGAAAGATTAAACTTTATTTTGTATCCGACATACACTAGTGACATTGCCATAAAACAAAGGCGAGTCTAAATCAAAAAATTCAGAGCATGTACGACTAACCGCAATAAATAATTTTGTTTGACACAATAAATGGAAAGTCATACGAAAGTTGATTGAGCATTTTAATCACCTTTGATAGCGCGATCAAATATACCGTGTGAAAGATGCAAAAAGAGCATGTGTGGTGGGGGATGCCCCATCCTCTGAACCCGATGCCTTTTGGTGAAGAGATTCTAACGTAGATATAACGCATATTTCACTGTTATATTTTAGAGACTTCAGTGCTCAATCACCACAACTGGAAGTAGAAGTGCATCCACCCACAAAATCTTCTTTTCACATGCCTTTTGACACACTAAAGGTGAAATAAAATGTGTCTGCTTGATCTTTGCACTCATTTCTCGTATTTAAATGTGGCTTAGTAGTAAATTCAGAAAGGCCCAACGTCCCGCATATGAAGTTCTCCTCTCCCTTCTCTTCCTTTTAATACCGTAAATGCTTGCAAATTTGCATCCTAAAATTTCACCGAGGCTTCTGTAATTTGTGGATTTTCTCACCACTACTAACCAGGAACTTGTAGGGTTAAAAAAGTACTCCATTTAAATCAGACTTTAAATGGAGTAGAAGCCAATCTCTACCACCATCAAATACCCTATTTTTCGTCGTTAAGCCCTGAAGGACTACGGTAATCCCACGTTAAAAATACTTGTTTTTTCAGTAAACTCATTGTTTCAGGTTATGCATAAAAAATTATTGCAAGATTATATCGGATTTAACCGGATGCGGACCTCAGTAACCACTGGTCATACTTTCTAACTGCCTGTCAAAGTTTTGCGGCATCCTTGCCCTTGCAATGTACCTAAGCATCAGTCAGCATAAAGATATTATTTGATTTCGTTAGCAACTGCGTTAGTAAAATCACAAAAAATTAAATAGGTGATACCTTGCTTGAACTTGGCCACCATGATTAGGTTCTAGAAAGTGTTCTGATTGGGCTTTCACTTGAAGTCCTATCTCCTCATCCACAAAAGTGGCTGCTGGCATCCATTCTGGGAGCAGTGTGTCTGCGTCTGTGAATAGCGACCCACCTCAATGGCTGAGAATGGTAGTTAAGAGTTAGCAGAGAAGCACGTCCATGCAATGGGCAAGTGAATAGGGATGAGGTGTATCAGATGGAGACTGCGATAAATCAAAGCCCCTGCATTTTTTCAGATGCAGGGTATTACAACGACAGACATATCTGCTGGCCTGCCTAATGCACTCATTTGGAGGTGATTAGAGGCATGAAGGTACACCTCATCGCCGACACTCAGTCCTATAGTTAGCGCCAATTGAACAACTCCCATATCTGCTGCAGGAAAGAATTTAGGTAAGTAACAAAAAAATCGCATTGGTGGTGGCTAACACACCGGCAACAGGGTTTTCTAAATACACGTGTGATATTACCAGTATTATAAACTGTCAAAAGGAAAGCTTCTTTTTCGAAGGTGTTTTTCTGCGCAGTAGGATGACGATCGTTTCACCTCAAGGACTCATCTTTGCGTCTCATCTTTCAACAGTCGATGGCAATGACCACTTTTGGGGTGTGAAGGTTAAGTAAAAGACATTCGACCTTCTAACTTGGAAGAGTTTAATAATCCTACTATCTGTGCATTTTAAAATATTGCATAAAAGTTACGAAACAGATGGTTAGCTTGTATTAATAGGTGCGAGTCATTTAAAATTGGTTTCTTCTATAGTATTAAACATAAAAGTGATGTAAGAAATAGCATTGTGTCACACGTCAGGCTTCTAAAATTTGTAAAATTTTCAATCTTAATTAAGCCTTTTTACAGCAAGTGCTGGGCCATAAACTGTAGTAGCGGCTTAACTCTTCACTTGTAGTTTAGCCTGCTTATTCAACCAAATCACGCCTTGATACAAGGCCGTAACGGAAGACACAAAATGACTATTCTCTGTACGATAAAGCAGTCACATTTACTTACAAAACTGCGCATTCTATTTACAATGAGGGTGCCACCTTTACTGCTTTATCGCTCTGCCATCATGCCTGCTTAGCACTTTAGGGAGCTCAAGTCGGTTGTGGCCGAGTTTATTCGACGTCGCAGCAGACCTCCATTCATCCCACTGCACTTTCCTTGGCCTTCAAGGGTCCTCCATTGCTGTTTTGTGTCGACTGATATGCTCCCAGTAAAGATGTCTTTTGATGAGAAGGAAGCTGAAGGCCTTGGGGCTACAGATCCCAAGAAGGAGTGCGAATGAACAGGACAAAAGAGCGCCTCTTCTTTTGCACACCTACCATGTACTGGACAGGCTTTATCCACCCCATCACTGCTCTTGCTACCACCCTCAGCATCTTCGTCATCACCTTCACTCTCACTAGAGGTCATAAATGGGGCAAAAGTTCGCACTATCGGCTTATCCCTTTCCTCAGTAGTTGACTTATCAACCTTAGTGGAAGACGTGTATTTGGAGATTTTGTAAGCCTGTGAATAGCTCAAGTTGGGTGTGTCGTCTGGTTGTGCTACGGGTGGTTTAAATATGCAATTGTTCAAGCCTATTTCCAGCACTGATGGTGGACTGCAAAGCAAACTGCTCTTGTACGCGGGTTGCGGTGGTGGAGGCGGTGGCGGCTCAAAGCAGAGCACATTTTCAAACGTCTCTGTGGCCATTTGGGCCGCATTATGGCACTGAATTCGCGTTCGCCCATTTCTAATGTGGAAGAGCAGTAGAACGACGAGGAGTCCTGCTCCACATATCACGCATACGCATACAACGGCGAACGAAGTGACGAGGATTCGTGGCGCTTCTGGCAGCTGAGATTCATCACGAGGCGTATGTCGTGCCGCTGACGGTTGAGCCTCATCAAGAAGATACTTTGAGTCACTCGCCGAATTAAATATCTTCAAGAAGAACACACCCTTTGCTGTACCGCGGTTGTTACTAGTTTTACAAGTATAATTTCCGTTATCAACAGGCGCACGTAAGGCAGAAATGGTTAAGACGGCGGAAAATTTCGAGCCTTTGTTTACGCTCTGCTCAAACCGCTTCAGTTCCGGTCTCAGTAGGGCTCCGTTTCTGTACCACTGAACCAGCATCTTGGGTTGGCTCACAAAGGTGCAGGTGAGGGTTACTGACTCCCCAACAGAGGGAGATACGTGCATTAGATCCTTTTGCTTTGCAAAGTAGTGCGGCGCGCTTGAATGCATGCTCTGTAATTTTGGCGGACATTGGAAATGGCTGATGGGCAGACGAATCAGTGGAACAGTGGTGAATTTGTGGGAATACGAGCAGGGTCCGGTGATGTCTGGTTCGTGCGGAGGAGTGGTTATTTTTACGCCACTCAACCACTGTCGTAACCAGAGAAGTTTACAATCACAATGCCAGGGTATGTTTCGTAGATTAAGCCTTTTTAGTTTCTCGGGTCGAATCCCAAAGAAGGCATTTTCTGGCAGGTGGTAGAGGGAGTTATTCGAGAAGTCGAACTCCTCTAATCGACCGAGACCAAAGAAACCTTTATCTTGTAACTCCACCTGACCTACCAAGCTGGATAAACGCAGTATTCTCAGTGTAACACCCAGTGGTGCTAACCAGTTTGTAAATATTACACCAAGGGGATTCTCCGACAAATCTAGGACGCGTAAATTTCGTAGTTTTGTCAAGGCACTTACGGGGAAGTTGGAGGATGCCCGAATGGATAGTTGGTTGCCACGGAGAGAAAGGTGCCGTAGGGTGGTTGAGATGGTGTTCATGGCTTTATCTGTGATTTTGTAGATATGATTATGATCCAAAATCAGTTGGCTAAGTCGGTGATATTCCCCAAAGCTGTCTTCGTGCAGCACTTTCAAGTGGTTATCCGAGAGGTCCAGTGTGCGAGTCTCGGGGTGTACGCGATGTGGTACTCTTGTAAGTCCGCCGCCAGAGCAATTAAGTAGGTGAATGTCTACTTGAGGTTGACAATGCGTGGCTCGTACAAACGGGATGATTACTAGAGCTGTGAGGATCAGGAGGAAGTCGACACTACAGCAATAGCAAACAGGCGACGCCGGCATTAGGTAGAGTAGACATAGGAAGCACACTCTGGACGTCAGATCAGGGTCTTGGCAGCTTGACAAGGTGGCAGAACAACGTAATGGAAACGCATGGAAGGCGTGGTGGCATAGTTATAATGGGCGTTTGCTCCCAATCCCTCTGTGTGCGTGCGTGCGTGTGTGTGGATGTATGTCTATCTCACTAGATGTGGCTGGTAGCGGTCCTGACCAATCATGGTGGCAGTGAACTCAACAGCGCCTTGGATCCACTGGTTCGAAGGTTAAAATTAGATCTATTAACAGTATGCCCGTCTGCAATATCTTTACACTCTTCCTCAACTACCTCCCATGGTCCGTTCTACCAACATTCTGTCAATTGTGTAATCTCGAGTGGCAAAATCCTTCGCAGTTTTCTCAATTCCGTCCCCTGGATTGTTTTAGTTATCAAGCCAAGTTAACTTCTCATTGAGTAAAAATTTACTTCTGTGGTAGTGAGAAGGAGCTTTTACTCTTCCGTTTGCCTTCGCCTCCTCAGACAAATGCACCACTGTTGGTTTGGGCCATGGAAGGGGGAAATCTAGATCAATTTCGGTGGACGGAAACAGTCCCATCTGGTGTTTATCAGTTAAATTAGATTCTACAACTTAATCTTAAGTCTGATTGATGAAATTTTTATTTAAAGCGATTTGAAATAGTTTGCATGTATGAAATAAACTAACTAAAGTTTTGATTAAATAAACCCGAAATATGGTTTCGGGTTGCATGATAAGGTTGCTTCACTATCCGAGCAAGTTGCATTTGAGTAATTCATTCAATAAAAGGAGAATCGCCACTCTATAACCCAGGTTATTAACCACTTTAACAAGGTTTTGGGCTTTTGGTGGCATCTCAGGTGCTATGCTGACTGCTCGGAGACCGATCTTATTAATAATATCTGTGCAACTGTACCTCACTTATTGTAGTTGAAATTTCAAGGGTTCCACTTGCTGGTAAAGCTTAAGATATCATTACCTCTTTTTAGCCCTAATAACACGTTTACTGTTATGATAGGTCCACTCACTCGAACATGGAAGCATTCTGGTACTACTCTGCGACGCTTCCGTAACTAATTGATATCAGTGGTTTCCCAGGTAAATGTTCTGCAAGGCTAAACGTCTCCCACTCATTGTCATTTTGGTAAGTATATCTTAAGCTACACTTTAGTCGCTGGTTTAGATTCTTGTGAATAATTGTCACCTTTCCTTCAATAAGGATGGAGATGGTGGTAACATAGGTGTTTATCCAAGAGCATGAGGTACGAGAGACGCATGAAATCATGAAGGAAGTAGTTTATTTGTTTACATCTGAAAAGAATTTTGCATTCTCATCCACCGTATCCTGTGGTTTAACACTTACTAGTGAAGTGTCGTTTTGGCACAGGCAAATTACATACTTAAAAGTAGTATATTCATCCATTCTTCTCCATTGATCCTACCAAATGCCCAAGTCATTGACCTTTCAGCCTACTCTCCTAATGTCAGGTCTCACCGTTGTTTCCTGCGGAAATTCCCAACACAAGGCAAGGATTTCTTAGCTGTTGTCCTTGGGATTTCTTTAAAATGTTTTACTAGTGAGGTGTTTCACTTAAATTTGTTTCAGCCCTTTAATTTTAGTTTTCTTTGATAGAATTGATGAATTTACATGCCCACTTTTTTAGCCTACCTTTGTCTTAAGCCGAGTGTTTTTGCATTTTGCTCTCCCTTTTCAAATTTGCCCCTACACCGTTCTGAGAACTGCCCTGGACAAAGCTGACTTCGTTAGGTGAATAAGAAGACTGCTTCAAATGTACGTTTTTTAACATCGTCCTTAGGCATCCTCTGCCCTTCCGCTCTAAAGTACGCATTGTTGCCACCAGGTTACTTCGTCAGTAAAAGCAAACAACTTCCTCTTCGGTATTTTGATGGACAATTCGCATCGAACACTTGCAGGCACATGCTAGAGTGCATTGAGAATTTTTCAACCGAAATATTTTATCCAAATTCCTGCCTCACATGGTCATGTCTAACTTTTTTCATTAAATTTAACGATAAGTAATCTGCCTTAATTTAAGAGCCAAATGAAAAATAATAAATAGTATTTTTCATTTTTGTAAACAGTACAACAAACCTTCAATTAGTGTCCCTTTATACACTTAAAGAAGGATTTTGTGACCAATTTTGTGTCAAACGTTGGTCGCGTTTTTCTTTATTTTACTTAATTTTGAACACCTAAGCATCTGGAAAATAATACTGCACATTTAAATTCAGTGAGCCGAACGTAGATTTTAGGGGCCACTGACCTCTGGGTTGTTGTTGTTGTTGTACCACTTTTTCTTGCTAACATTCCAAGCTGACGAACACATTTAAGTGCATGCTTTGCAGGGATGTAAAACCTAACTGTTGCAAAGCACTAATTAGCCCTTATGAGAATGGCGACGAACAAGGTAAAACTGGATACGCTGAATACATCCACCACTTAGTAGGTGCGCACGCAACCCAGCAATAACTTTTTAACAAGCCCCGGTCATGTCGCTTGCGGGGCCGGTGAATTACACAAAATCGTAGTTTTACAGTCATCCTAAAATTTCCCTCTAAAGTATGCCACATTTAAAACTAGAGAAAGGTTGTGAGTTTGCCTCACCAGCACAAAATTGGCACGTGGAGTCAAAGGAGAAGGAAGACGCCTGGCTTGAATTAGGTCCTTCGTTCCACATCCAATTAACCAATCGCGCGTCCGGAAGTTGCGTTACAGTAGATAAGCATTTTCCCACGTTCAGGATTCTTGAAAATAAGGAGTAAATGAAGGGATGTCTTGCGCTTCTGTGGGGTATTCTAAAACATGCGCTATTGTGTCAGGACGCCCTGTTATGTATACGAAAGGAGTAGATTGCGTATAGATTAATCTCACAATATAGTGGGGATGCCTGCTGAGCCAGGAAGTGTTCCTGTTCCAATTTTCTGGAAGGTTCCATTTTCTCGGTCACTCCCCCGGGATGGCTGGTATCGCGTACAAATACACCCTGATGCATTAATAATAGCTGAAAGCTTAAGGTCAGTCAAGAGTTATAAATACAAGAGACTGAGACCGTGTTGTGTCTCGGTTAGTCTCCACCACCCAACTAGACATCGCATGCGCGTACGTTGCACCCCTTTCTCCCTAGCTCAAATGCGTCGGCAAATAACGACATGTTTATCGAAGTCTGGTTCGGAGCTCGAGGGGATTCAGGTCCACTCACATAAACACCAGTCCATAACACAGTGCTTATGCAGAAGCGCCCATGAGCCTGATTAGAAATTCATGGCAAATGTACAGAAGGACTGTGCATTGTATAGCTGCCCTAGTCGTCCTAGAAGGTGTAAAGAAAACCATATTCGGATAAAGGAAAGGCCTATCAAAGCTGGAGGCTATGGAAAGGATGGACACCCATGCGATCATAACTTGAGTAAAATTGGAGTGGATGGCATTGCTATGGCAGGAATTTACAGATTAAATTAATATTGCTATGACAGAGGTACAATAAAAATCTCTGCATTCAAGTCCAGCTTTTGGTCACATGTAGGTAGTGAAAATGCAAGTCTGACATTATTTCAAGATGCTGAGTAAATACGAACAAAATTAATTGTACTTTCATGATACTCTGCTTGTCCAATCTCACTCTTGTCTACTAAATATTACTTCATCACTGGATTTATTCTACCAGGGTTTTTTTCGAACCTAAGAAAAGTTATTTTTCTCGAGCTTCTTACGTGGCGAGTTGACCTGAGCATGCAACCACGGGGCATGTAACCATGCATTCGAGGAAGCATGAATAATTAATGCTCACGGAGTTTACGAAACAGGCATTCAGTAGATCGTAAATGGTTTTGCATAAAGAGCCGACTCATGATCAGAACTGAGTAAGGATTATCTCCTTTATGCTCACCTTCCATGTAGGCAAATTAAATGGAGCCTCCACAAGGAATTTTGTTCGTATCATTGTGTCAGTTTTACTTGAGCATACCTTACAGTTAGTAGAGCTTAGCAATTTTGTTTATCCTTTAGACTTAACTAATGCGAATCCCGTATATTTTGCTTGTGCATTCGACGAATAGCCTCATTACTAAAACCAGCAACTATGCCCGGTAGTGCCAGAGCTCTGAGGACACTCACTGGCTTTTAGATGCATGTACTATCCACGTGAGTGAACTAGTTGTGAGTTGAATCAATCTTCCTTACTGCATTAGACCATTGCGTTGGTACGTAAACATTCATCTTAGTCTGCCATAATTGAAGCATTTAGTGAAACCTTGAAACAAGTTGTAGTATCCTGAGTAAAAGTACTGGTGCTTTAATGAGCTAATACTTGTTAAACCACACAGTTTACCATTCAGGTTCTTCCGTCTCCGTGGTTACCTTCACCATCGGAGTAGCAATGGGTATTCGGCCACGCTCACAATCTCTTAGTCCTTCCAGACTCTGCTAAAAACCATCTTTGTTCACCACTATAACCTAGTGAGTCTGAAGAGAAGACTCCAGGTACCGCATTTGTGGGAGCGGTAAGCGAACACGATCCAAAATGAATAAAAATCGAGTTTTGTTGTCTGGTTGCCAACCCTAAACATCAAAGCCCGAAGCGGTGTTTACTTTTAATAAGCTCACAATCTCGGAATTCAGAACCCCATCTTAAAATAAACTCAGTCAACCTTGTAGAGGGACTCGCTATACGTCCCTGAGCGCAATTGTCTACATCATGGGACAGGAAACACGATATCCCTCCCCCTCATATTACCTTAAAACAGATGTCACTGCGAGAAGAGAACCTGCAGCACCTTGAGCAAATGATTTCTAGCCCATCTCATAACTCACTTTAATTTACACGAAGACTTGTCGCAGTCGAAGCGACCTTTTGACCACGGAAAGCGTGGGAACGACGTCCACAATAGGAGAGCTATGCAGTGAACTGATATCCTTCTGAATGGATAGTCAGCTACCTGGAGCTCTTCGACATCCGTGGCCTACACCGTGGTGTTCAAAGTCTCCCTTGACCGCAAAATAAATTGAGAGTGTAGAGGTGAGATACTACTACCCTGTAGAAGGGCTGGGAGAGAATAGCCATGGCCTTTCCATCATGTTGCCTAAACAGGAAAAAAAACATGAAGACTGAAGGGCCCGAGTAGTTAAATGCAAAGTTAGACCAATATTGGATCGCCGCACTATAATCACCGTAATAGTGGGCTTTCCCCCATGCCTATAGCCTCCCGGCCATCCTGTACGGTGGTAGGGTCTTGGGAAACGCAGACGACACATTAAGTTTTACACCTACTTAACCTTTATGAACATTTGGATAACTGAATGGCTATCAAAAAGTGTGTAATGATCATCACTTCGAGTTGCGACGACAGCGCCCCAACCGGAATAAGCCCTGGTTACTGGAACGGACGAGCCCTCGGCTAGTTACAAACTCACAGCTCAAATTCACCACTTACTTAGTGAGGCGCAGATTGGAATCCCAAATGGTAGTAATTGAACTGCTCAGTTCAAAAGTCCCGTATAATGGCCTGGCCAAAATATCAGTCTAGACATTAGTCTACCGGTCGCTGACCGAGCCCCTGCACACTGACAAGGCCCTAGTGCAGCGTGGCCTCAATGTTTTAAGAGACAAACGGACAGCTACTCGCTCCACGAAGATGCAACGATGTGACACCACAACCAGACCCATCGCAAATTAACTGACGTGATAAGAACAAGGAACACTTACTCACAAGGAATAGTAACGATCCTCGAAACTTTTAAGGAGCTAGCGCAGCAAGCCAAATCTGCCCTCCCCCCCACACTGTGTGGCATAAATCGGTTCGCATAGTCAACACTACAAAGCCACTCACAACCGGGGAATTCAACAGAAATCACTGAAAAGGCAGCGACCTTGCACGAAACATACCCATCAAGGTAGACAATCTTGTCAGGAGGGCCAACGTATCCATCACTAGGGGGGCTAGCAAAGTGTAACCGATAAAGGTCCAGCATACTGAGAAGGCAAAATCATAATCTGGAAAAGGCCCCATTATTTGCCACTTAATCAAATACTCGTAATACAGAAAGAAACCTAGTTTTCACAAAAACCACAGAAAAGTAAGGATTGTCACTTTTTGTGCACGATCAACAGCTTGTTTACCTCCTCTTTGGTACTTGCTATTTTACTCGAAAGATCGGTGGGCAATACCACTTCACTGGCGGTAGGGCGCTCTTTACTTGAAGCGAATGCCCGAAAAACCTCACCTATCAATGACTCTAAATCGGACAGGAGCCGATCCACCGAGGGTTCTTCTGTGTTTCCCAACGACTTATAATAAAGCAAACGCCCTTTAAGAAGTGCCAGATCTTTAACAGCTTCGAAGCCGACATCTAGGCCCCTATCGAAGATAGCACTAGAACGAGAATCAAAACCATCGCTTATGGCTTCACGTTCGCCACTAATCACAACATTCCGCATTTGCTTTAGCCATTCCTGATTGGCCACCTTAATCTCCACTTCTTTATCTGTTCCTGACGTATCAAAAACGTCATCCATTCACAAATGCAAACCACTGGAGCGCGACAGAGCTTTGATAATTTGGGGGAGGATATTGCACATCTAAACAAAGATAGGGGGTGATATAGGAGTACTATAAGCAATCGTGCCCAGATGGGTAAAAAAGTGAAGTCTTATCAATTAACAAATTTATTTTAAGGCAAACCCTTACGTTGCCGTGGAATAATATTTGCTACATACACATAATTCAATGAGTGCAAGTCAAAGCGATCCCATGGAAGTCAAATTGCCATATGCCATGACAATGATAGCATAAAAATAAAAAAATTAAATAAACTAAGAAATATATTATGGCACACTATTCAGTGTATGACGACAGGTAATATTTACCCATAGTAAGAAAACCTAGGCACAGGACTCGTGGTCAGCACTTGCATTTTAATGAGTAATGAGAGTGATGCTCTAATGCAATTTTTAGTATTTTTAGAGGTAAGTCCAACTGTTTTCTTACTGGTTCCAACAATCCGAATGCTGCAAATCCTAAAGTTCACACTTACTCTGGTTAACGATCTTTTGTTAACCAAATATTACACCTAATTACAGCAGCTGATATGCTGTCTAAATGCTTTGGAAACATGTTTCGCTTCTATGAGATTTCCAATTCATATTAAACAGGCTTTTGACATCTTTAGTATGTTACAAATTGTCAACTAACGAGTCAGCCGATAGTATAATTCTAAAACATACAGTTGGTGACTGTTAGTGAAATCATTTGGATAAGATGGAAATTATGAAATTTTGGCTAGTTAGTTTACCTAATATTACGCTTAAGCCCATAAATGGTGCCCAGCGCCGGTAGCCCAATTGGTTACTGCGATTGTTGCAAGAGGTCATGCGGTTGAGTCCCGCGCTAGTTTTCATTGATTTCTTTCTACTCACATCAGTTTCTGGACTCAATTCGGACGAAGGAACTGAAGTAAAATTGCCGATTTTCCTTCTACGGTGCATAGGAAAGGCCCATAATGGGCAAAGACATTGACTTGAGTAATTTTCTACGTTCCTTCGATTATGCTAACACGTACGAACAGGTCATCAAGAAGTCGAGTTACGATGTTCTTGCATACGTAACGCCGGTACCTCTTTTTTTTCTCTCATCTATATTTGAAATAAGTGGAACTCAAAAGGTTACGAGAAGGCGGGGGTTTTTGCAAACAAGTTCACCATAATCGCACCTGTTTGGTTCCAGTTGAAACCTGTTACCTATGAGATTAATGGCCATCATGATTTTGACCAGAAGTGGATGGAAAGAGTTAAGTCAGTTAAAGGCGATGTCAAGTTTGCGCCAAGAGTCATTTTTGAGGATTGGGACGCCGGTGATTACCAAAGCGTGCTGTCTAATAGTAAAAGCAGGGTGGATTGTATCAGAGCTCTTCGTACCCTTAGCAAGGTGGGTTGGTTTTATTTGCGATTACGTTGCTTCGTGTGCACCTTGGTATCTATTCTGATATAGTATCTGGAAATTCAATCCGCCCACCCTCTTTGTCTACTTTATTTATCGGTCCCAAAGTTATTTTTAATTTGATAAGAATTTTTAGGATAAATTTGCTTGTTGTTTAGGTTATGAGAGGGAGTATGTCTACCGGTTTATATTTTTCCTTGAAGTTAGCAAATGATTGTAATTCTGAGACCTTTACTCTGCAGTATATGGACACCCATTGGCATATTCGTATAGTTTACGACGCTATCATCTGCACTTATGGTCAAGCTTCTGCAACTTTGCTACCCTTTTCTGATATCTCAAGTGCTGCTTATTTTTAATTACATGGATAATGCATACTGTCATGAAATTCACCGCAAAATTTTGGTTATTTCCAGTACTTGCCTTTATTCATCATTTTTCCGAAGTCGTACTGAGCCATATCCTCTTGGGATATTTGTTATAAGTGTAGAAAAGAGGGCGTCTATGGGCGTGACCATTAGGCAAGACTGTCATGTTTAAGAAATGCTAATTTAGTATAGTCCTTTACTGTTCGTCGTCTCACATAGTTATTGCTCACCTTTAGTAGTTGTCCCATCACACATCATGACTTTGGCTTAACGACAATGCTGCTTTTTTTGAAGGCTAATGGAATCGATGGGCTCACGCTGGAAGTATGGATGCAACACTTTGGGACATCCCAGAAGTTTGTGCTCACTTTCATGTTCCTTACTTCTCAACTAGTGTTTTGATTGACTTCTTAGTTGAACTCGCCAAGGGTCTTCACAAAGACAGGAAGATCCTCATTCTTCCTATTCCCCCGTCTGTCTATAAGGGGTATGGTACTTTTTCTGCAAACTCGTGTTAAGGAATTTCGAGGGACGATTTAGCAAGGCTCACTTTGACATGCTGGTAAATCATATCGACTTCTTTAGTCTAATGACCTATGACTACTCCAATCCTTTTGCGTAAGTTTTTAATTTTGATGGATCTTTCTACAAAAAACAGGCCCGGTGAAAATGCCCCTATAAAGTGGGCGATTCAATGCGTCAAAAACCTGGTTCCAGATGAAAAGGACAGTAAAAATCAAGCTACAAAACGGGCCAAAATCCTGCTCGGTGTCAATTTTTATGGCTATGACTATGTGCCTGACAAGAGGCAGGGCAGGGCTGTCCTGGGTCATGAGTGAGCTCACATTTGCCGCAGTAATTCCTATCTACATTCTCTTAGTGTGGTGGAAGTGGCGAGAAAGTACTCTCCTGTTTTCAAATGGCATGGAGAGAGTGCTGAACACTCGCTGGAGTACGCGTAAGTTAACCTTTGCCATGATTCAACACCGTTTGAGTTATTTTTGTCATTGCCTGGACGTCTAGTTCTCTGAATGAGAACCTTCCTCGGTTGCTCTTGGAGCGCTTACTACCAGGTTCTCAGGAGAGAGGTGGCCATTATAGCTCACGAAATGTTCTCTTTAGAGTTGTGCTATTTAAAAACTGAACAAAAGTAATCATTTTAATACAAAGAACAACGTACATTAACTTTATTAGTTGAAACTCAATCAGTCCGTTTGCGGCACACGATTTGGGGCAACCAGCTATGAATCACAAATTGAAAAGACTCCGTGTCATACTTTCGATTCTAAACTCAGGATAAAAGTCGGGAAGTCAAATATGTGTGAACCTGGTAATCAGCTTTGCTAATATGCTGCCTCGACCTTTGTGGATCCCAATCCGACTCCAGTGTATCTTGTAAACGCAGAATTCTTTGGTGATCTTAGTCATTACTTGTCTCCATTTTTCGGACTGTTGTATTTTTCTCTTTTCAACAGTGATGATGGCCAAACAAAGCATTCCCTTTTCTTTCCCACTGCGTATTCCATTGCAAGGCGAGTTGCAGCGGCAGAAGAGCTCGGGGTTGGACTGTCCATCTGGGAGATTGGCCAGGGTTTTGACAGCTTCTTTGAACAACTATAGTCCATTTTTTTTTTACTTTATTGCATTTTTCACACATCATTCCTCTCTTCTCCTCTATAATGCAAATTATTAGGCTGCTACTGTGCTCGTGCGCTTACTCCCCGGAAGTCCTCTTTTTTCGGCATCCATGGGTGTCGGGTGTTTTCCGCTTAAAAGGTGCTCGTGTTTTTCAATACTAAGGTGGATTTTGATTTTGTTCTGCTGTGCCGTACTTTAGTGGGGTTCAGGTCCGTGTTGGCTCGGTACTTATACCATTTTAGAGACTTCTTTAGAAGCGTTTGGTGAGGATGTTTACAGCAGCGCATCATTGCAGGCCGCCGATATGTACTTCCAAACCAGTGCTCACATCGCTCTGGGGGAGTATGAAAAGCAGCAACCGTGAGTTGAGGTAGTGAAATGTGAATATTAATGTATTAAGGAGGGGAGGAGTAGGTTGGGCTAGTGTTTCGCGGCTTACCTCCTTGGTAGTGGTTAGCATTCGGTGTCGTTAATTCAAATACTTGAAGTTTAGCAAACTAACACTTTTGAGGTAATGGGTTTTTAAGGCACCTACTTATAGACAGCGATGCCATTCAACAACTTTACCACTGCTGGCGCGATAATTCAGTCCAGCATTGTCTTAAATGAATGTTTTGTCGCTCAGTCTTAAAGGTATTTTAAACTGATACTTCAGCAATTACTATTTCGAGGACAATAAATTTTTAGGTTGATGGAAATATTTGTTTAGGGGACTAGAGGCCGATATAAGAGTCTGGACAACTGGACATTCGTGAAAGCATCGCTGTGAACCAACTTGCCCTTCTAATACTAATCGCTTCCATTAGTTTTCCCGGATGTTTTATACTGTATTGAGATAAAAATGTGTAGGCTCTAGAAATGTTACTAAATTGTTTATTATTAAGTAAATACCATTAATATAAGGCATTTCGCCCGAATGTGCATTGCAGGACAACAGCACCCTACTTTCCATTGACAGTGTATATACAGTACTGAACATTCATCTTCCCTTTTCAGGTGAATTTAATACACCGTAATTTTTGTTTTACTTTGCACAGCTGGCTTAGCAGTAAGGGCTCGATTTCTGAAGATATGTCAGCGCCCTCCTTAAAAGTGACGCACGCGAGTATGCCGACGACAGCTCCAAAGAAAAGTCAGGAATTTGCTGATAAAAGCAAGCCTCAAGCTATTCGTGACAGCAATATTGTTGCTGCTAAGGGTATTTGTGCACTTTTGTGGTTATTTCCTACATAGCTGTTGCCGATGCTATTCGTACAAGTCTGGGTCCTAGAGGCATGGATAAAATGGTTAGTTCTATGCTTTTTGCACATTCACTGTATTACTCTCAGGTGAGGTATATAATCCTCTGGGTCACTACTTTTGGGTTCAGAAAAGCTTTTGTTAGTTAAAAATTCGTTAAAAATTCGCGTTTTAGATGGGCATCGAGTTCCCATAAATACTCCGTATTTATTAGAATTAATCTTTACTACTGATCCCGTGTATCTTCTTCTAGATTCTAGAACCCAAAGGTGATGTTACAATAACGAATGACGGTGCAACCATTCTCAAGCAAATGAAGCTTCTTCATCCAGCCGCAAAAATGGTACTTTTCTCCTTTTTATTATCACATATGCTTCTAGCTTGTGGAGCTTTCTAAGGCACAGGACATTGAGGCTGGCGATGGAACAACTTCTGTTGTCGTTCTCGCCGGAAGTCTTCTTGATGCAAGCGCCAAGTTGTTAAACAAGGGACTTCACCCGACCGTAATCTCCGAGGCATTTCAGTTAGCAGCTTCAAAGGCATGTGAGATTATTTCTGCGATGTCCCAACCAATCGATCTTGCTAACAAAGATGTACTGCTTAAAATCGCCTCCACCTCGTTAAATTCTAAAGTCGTGTCGCAGTACTCTAGCATCCTCTCTCCGATTGCTGTCGATTCTGTTTTGGCTGTTACCGACTCGAATGACCCTGAATCAGTCAGCCTTAGTGATATAAGAATCGTAAAGAAACTCGGGTAGGTCGTTTCAAACTTATTCTGTATTTCCCCATTTATTCTGTTTAAACTTGTCCTATAACGCTCATTTTTTCTTTAGCGGAACCATCGAGGATGCCCAACTTATTGACGGTCTTCTGCTGAACCAAAAGGTTGAATCCGGTTGTGGTGTTCATCGAGTTGAAAAGGCTAAGATTGCCCTGGTGCAATTTTGCATATCTCCGCCCAAAACTGATATGGAGAATAATGTGGTCGTCACTGACTACACACAAATGGATCGCATCATGAAGGAAGAGCGGCAATACATTCTCAACATTGTGAAGGCTGTCAAGAAATCCGGTGCCAACGTGATTCTCGTACAAAAGAGCATTCTTCGTGACGCTGTCAACGATCTTGCTCTGCACTACTTCGGCAAACTTAAAATCATGGTTGTGAAGGATGTTGAACGTGATGAAGTTGAGTTTATCTGTAAGACTCTGAACTGTGTGCCGGCTGCTAGTGTAGACCATCTCACTCCTGAAGTGCTAGGCAAAGCGGATCTTGTCGAGGAAATTGAAAGTGGTGGATCTAAGATCGTTAAGGTCACTGGCATTCAAAACAAGGGTCGCACCGTCTCTGTCCTCCTCAGAGGATCCAACAAATTGGTCTTAGAAGAGGCTGACAGGTCTCTCCACGATGCTCTTTGTGTCATTCGTTGCCTTGTCAAGCGTCGGTAGGTCTCGCCTTCCTAGTCAATCACGCGTTGTTCATCAGGTCACTTTCACGTATACTGACCTTTTCTTTTTTACAGGGCCCTGATTGCTGGTGGTGGGGCCCCCGAGATTGAAATTTCCCAGAAGTTAGCACATTTAGCAAACCAGACTACCGGCTTGGAGCAGTATTGTTTGAGGGCGTTTTCCGACGCCATGGAGGTGATTCCTTACACCCTTGCGGAAAATGCCGGCCTCAATCCCATCCAGACAGTTACTGAACTTAGGGCGCGCCACTCGAATGGAGAGGTCAACTGTGGCATCAACGTTCGCAAGGTGTGGATCGTGTTGTTTTGACTATCTGTCGTCCATTCTAAGCTTTATTCTTACTCGATTGTGTCACTTTAGGGTTTTGTCAGTGACATGATGGCGGAGAACGTCCTTCAGCCTCTTCAGGTCACCTATAGTGCTGTCACTTTGGCGACGGAAACGGTTCGCAGCATTTTAAAGATTGATGACGTGGTGAGTAAATTGTATTTTTATTCTGTTGCTTAATTCCCCTGTTCATCATGCACGGAATTCTCCCTAATGTAACATTGCGCGCTTTGATTTGAAGGCGGGAATGTAAATCAGGTTTGTTTATGGTCAAACGGTTGTCTTTATTCGATTTGTTTTTGGTGTTTTTCCCATCTTGTCAAAGTCGTCACTCTTGGTGTTTACTTTTTAGATTAACGCAGTGCGCTTTTAAGGTATCGTTGAACTCCCATTTTTCTGCAACTATGTTGTTGGTTTTAATAATAAGCGATTTGAGTGCTGTGGCTCTTTTTGCTTCGGTTGGGGCTGCTCTCTTTTGAGTTTGAGACTTTGTCGTTAAGGCTTTTCACTAACTAGCATAATTACCATTTTCCGGCTGCTGTTACTTGGTGCCTTGAGTAACTATGTTTAATTTGATCTGTCGTCGTCGTTTATTGAACTAGCCAGCTTACAGTACCATCTTAGGGTCGCCTAAGCGGCTCAATTCGGTCCAAATGCACAGAATGTGGCATATCAGTTGCAACTACCGCCTTTGGTCTTCGGACGCGCGAATCTGAATTTCGGAGAAAATGCTGCGGCTTCCTGTGCTACTTTTAAATGGCAAGTAGACGTTCTGGTGGACGCTTTTGTCGCAACCAAGTTCCGATGGAAGGAATTACCGTGTTTTTCGCTGCAACCGTAATGGATGGTCCTAGCATGATTTCGTGATAGGAATGTGTCGCATTTTCATCCATCACCTATTGATAAATCATCGCACAAAATTGTTTCCACTGATGGGGAAGGTTTTCATCGCAATTGTAGTAGCGCGTACGGAGCCGGTAGTGTGGTGAGTGCGGCGCGTCGTCAAATTGGAGTGTATTCACTCGCTGATGTTATCGTGTTTGTTTTTCACACTTGCGCGTTTGTCATCCTGACGCGATGATTCTTCGGTCATTTTACGGCCTGTTCAAATCGCGTGTAGACACGTCAAAGTCTTGATAGCAAAAATTTCCTGATCAGGCTCGAGGAAGGTGGCTTGGAAATGGTTCAAGTCTTCTTCGACAGATTTAGCATTTGATTGCCTGGGCCAACGCCGTCACAATGGTTATCAATCGGTGTGTGATCATGGTACTTTTGAAATCAACGCTGACACTGCGCACCAAGTTTAAATGCAAAATTGTTTTGGGTTTTCTCTACGCATATCAGCTGGCCAGCCACTAGTTTACTTAACTAAAATAGGACCTTTTAATCCCCTCCTGTTGTCATTGCTTGGTAAAAGCAGCCCACTTTAGGTCATGAGTTTCCGTCCAGACATCAGCATTACCACACGTAATCGGTTTGAGCTTTCCCAAACTGGAGAGACATGCTATAAACTAGCCAATGGCGCTACTGCAATGAACAAGTAAAGTGGCGGATAATGTCGGCTTGCTAAGCATACAGACTCCATATGGCCATAGTTCCTCGTTCACCTGTCGCACTTTGCGAAGTGGTTTAAGCTAAGGTTAACAGAGGAGTCATGCCGGATTTTACAGAAGGGAAGCTCATCGCTCTACTGATTTTGCGCTCATGGGAGAAGCAGTCCGTCCGCTCCCGCGGCTAGATCGTTTGGAGGGTAAGAATACGAAGATCTCGCACCACTGCATTTCCGCCATATTGATCAGCCTCCGCGTCGAAACAACTCCCGCTCAGGCTGGAGGGGCGTCACCCCAAGCGCACACGCCCAAACGGCACGCTATAATATTGCGAATTCGGGAGCAAGAGTAGGAGGAGAGGCGATGCGAGGTTAGGCCGGGCTGGGCAAGGCAATGCTAGTGGGGAGAGCTTGATACGTGCATGTGTGTGTGTGGCTGTTGATGTTAGACAAAGCCAAGGCGAACGAGAACCCTGAACGCAGTGCGCACCTGCCTGTGTGCGTGTGCGCATGCACTCGTCGTACGCATGCAGCGGGTGGACGTGCGCACGCATTCACGAGATATTGTGGGGCGTTGCCCGTGTGTATGTGCGGGTAGGGACAATTCGCCTCCACTCTATCTATCCCACCCCCCTCACATCTCACAGGCCCAGCATTGTGCACTGCTGTTGGCGTTTAATTGGGAAGGTGGCGGGACTGGTGGGTGAGGTAGAGGAGTGGAGGGGAGGGGAGGGTAGGGGGAGCAGAGATGAACGAAAGGAGAACGAGAGATTGTAATCAAGGCAACATGTGCAGGTACAGCGTTATCATTAGAGAATGCCATGACAACCCTGTTGTGACTTGAATCTTTCTCTCTCGCTCCCTCTCCTCTCCAAGGCACGCCCAAATGCCAGTTTGGGTTTGGTTTTGGCAAGGTAAGTGGATCTTACTTAGCCCATTTTAAGACCAATCCCATGGGTTGGAACTCATTGAATTTGCCAATTGGATGGAGAGAAAGGCTAATATCTCATTTCCTCATTACGTTTACTCCTGTTTGATTACTTAGCTCATTGACAAATTTTTGTGTAACCTAAACCAAACGGAATTTGCGTGTTCCTACTTCGATTTCTTAGCATCCTTGATAGGTCTAAAATATTTTTGTTTAAAACCTTCCCTGGCATTCCGCTGGCCCCAAGTGTGGGTCAGTTATGCTTTGAAGATAAGATTATCTGCCAGAATGAACAGGCCTTTGCCCTAATGCCGTAGATTCTCTAAATGCCTTTTATCTCTAGCGCATTATAAACCAAACTCCCCTTGTGCTCGGTTTGCTAACATCTAGTAACCGGCCTCCTTGTCGGAGCTTCGTATTTGCTCATGCCTGCGCGAGAGGGTGCAAAGACAGGCTTAATCATTTCCGTACTCCGGTACAAAGGTCAATTTTTCTTTATCCAAGAGATGGTGCTGAATGTATTTTTTATCACGCCAAAAGTGCTCAAAGGTACTGGACAGCCTATAATACGGAGGTTCCTCCCTGAAGTACAATCTAATTCCAGGTCTGTTTTCATTAGTAGGACTTCAGATTTAGATTTAGCTTAAAGAGGGAGGATATAAATCCCATTCTTATCTAGATTTAAGAAGGTTCACTCGCCCTTACCTAACCATTTTTATAGGAGATGCACTATACTGAGTGGGATAACCACCTAGCTCATAGTTGGAGATCACGAGGTATTGCTTAACTTCCCACCCTAACCCTTCTCTCTGGCATCCTTGGAAAACGTCTACAAACAAATTATAGCGTACCATATAATTTATGTGACGGAGCGTGCCCAGTGTCCGATGCCTGAGCAATTGCTTAGACCATTTCAATGCTACATAGTTTTCGAATTCGGCCATAAAGCTGGAAATTCATCCCCTAAAACACGCATGGTATTGTTGGAGAACCAAGTTAATGAAGGTGCGTGAAAAGGCAAGACTTTCACAAATTGCCAATTGTCACCCCCGTCCTACTACTATCAATGAAGAATCATTCGCTGACTAAAAAAAGACTAATAGTTGTTAATTTCACTCCAAGCACAAAAGTGGAGTGAGGAATAAAATGGCGTTTTAGAGATGAAGCAGTAGTCTATACCGTGGTAGGGGAAAAAGAGTGGATAGATTGAAATCACTGATTGCAGCTGACTCCTCCATTGTCATAACTACGGTAGCAACTCGTCTTAAACCAATAGCAAAAGAATGAAGAGAATGTCGTTGTATTCAAATTGAATTAAATTAAGAGTAGCAGTCATCCTGGCTGCTGATGTCTTCAAAAATAACGGAATAAACCGGTAATGGAGAAAAATGAGTCGAGTCAGGTGATACCGCTGTCGGTTTGGAATCCTCTCCAACGTTAAGCATTGATAATCTTGAGTAGGAATGACGATAAAGAACGTCTTATTTACAGTTACAGCTCTGAAGCTGCTTTAAACAATTGTAGACAAGCCTAGAACTCACGGAATCATAAAAATTATTTCTATGGAAATCGGAATTACTTCTGCGATGAATCTGACCATATGGGTACGACCATTGCAAAGCATGACCCTGGAAGGCGATCAAAAGACGTTGGAAGGCGATTTTGATCGAACGAATTCAAAGGAAATGGGATTCGGAAAATGAAACTGCAAATCGAGGTTTGGTGGGGATTAATATTGTTCGTCACAAAGAACAAATGGGGTCACAAATTTAATTAAATCTGTAAAATTTTGATGTAAGCTTGTGAATTTGTAAATCCATGCAAAGAATTCCAAGCTTGGAATTGTCGAAATGGCTACTAAAGTCTAAAATTTAACCCAGATCCATTAAGTAAAATGACCATAGCTTGTAACCAGCGTCACATATATGAGACGCTGCGACTTGATCCGGCATTACGTGTCTATGACACGCATCTTTTGTCGGTCCACGATACCCAGTTATATCATCTGGTTCGGTTGGGATGTAAGGCGTCTTTGAGCTGAGGACAACCCCAGATTTGTGGAGTTCTGGAGTCAGCAGTCGTATTGATCAGAAAAGTTACTGGGTCTTGTTCTCACACTAGAAAACAGGAGAGCCTCTGGGCTATGGTGGTCAATCCTCCCCCCCCCCCCCCCGAGACCTTGGTAACAAAAGTTGAGAGCATTAGTAGAAATTTTGGTTGAGCGATTGACTGAACATTGCAATGAATCATGTTTTTTTGCTATTTTCTTTCCTAAAACTTCTTGCAGTTCTTTTAACGACACAAGACTGTTTGAACACCATAAGTAGAATAAAAGATTGGCCAAAGCGCCAAGTACTGGACTCTCGTCAACACAACACTGTTCAAGTGTAGATGTTAACGCACGAGATTCGAGATGCGCGGAAGAGGACGTACCGTCTAGATTTTAGCTTGCGTTGCAGATGGAATGAGAGAGGGACCTGGGGTAGAGGGCGAGAGAGGGAGCGGAGATGAGTCATGTCGCGAGAGTCAGGATGTTGGGGCTAGAATTATCGAGCGTGTCCTCACGCCCCGGAAGGAGGAGCACGAGGATGACACGCACGTGTGTGGATGCTTGTAACCGCAGTTACGGCCTGACGACGCTCATTCATTCATTGCTCGCGCGCACTCCGGCGCTCTCCCCTCTCGCAAAGACGACGGCGACGACGCAAACAATCAGTCGCCCCCGTTATTTGATATTCATCATCGGCTGACATGTGCCTGATCCCTCTTGGTAGCCACTTAAGCACGAATCGCGCATGAGGTTTAGTGAAGCTTGAATGGGAAATGTTGTTTATTCTATTGAATAAATTTTGAAACCCTCAGAGGTTGATCGACCACCATTGTCCGATTGAAGAGCACGTGTCACGCATGTGTGACACAGGGATTAAGTTAAAACACCGGGGTGTTGCTTTAACGCAACTCTGATCGCAAACATGCTATAGATTAAGGCTTAGGAGATTAATGCATCCCGGTTAGAGAAATTTTTATTTGTTGCATATTTGGGTTTTGGTACCGCGTCGTCCCATCTGCTGGTGGCATACACATGTGATCCCCTCCCCCTAATCCTCTCAATATGAACCTGCCCATCACATACGTAACATGGACTTGAAAGGAAACAAATCGCACTGGAAAATAAAAACAAAGTAGAAAAATAGAGTTTAAACGGAACAATAAAGCGTCTGGACTGAGGCAGTCGATTTTCCCCTGAGACTCCGACAGGGAGGGCGATGGTTTCTCCAGTGACTTCTCCAACTGCCACGTTGACGTAACCTCGAGGTGGGCAGGTGTATTTCTGTAATATCAAGAAGCCTGAGCCAGCTAAAAACGCCTTTCTGTTAGTTTGATTTGTTGATTTTTTGTAGGATCACAACTATTGATGTTCCGGGATGACTTCTGTGCTAGATCGTCTTCTCTGTTCAAATCTGCAATACTTCTAGTGATGCGATTTAAAGAACTCCGGTCTTCCACCTAACCTCTAAAGCAGGAGGTAATAGCTAGACGTACTTCTCTTTGTTTCGTCCCAACTGTTTATGTTGGTATTGCCGATGCGTATAAGGCACCTCTCTCTGCGACCATTACCACTGCCGCCGCCACCGCCACTGCTACTGCTGCTAAGTCTGCGACGACGACGGAGAGGGAGGAACTGGGGTGATGAATCATGGGAGTTCTTTGTTCACATGCGAGTGACTCATGAAGTGGCCGATGTGTGTTTTGTATGCATGCGTCCGTCCGAGCCACACGAGAAGAGGTAGAACGAGAGCGCGAGCGACAGTGCAAGATTGGTGCGTTCGTTGTCTGATGGCCCAATTCAAAGAAGCTCAAAAAGGCGGATCAAATACTGACTACTGTACCTCATCAGAGGAGGTGGACACTTATTCGAGTCAACTAATCTCAAATATTTGACATCGGAATTTCAACTAAAATAAGTCCGATGGAAATCTTTCAAGGTATCGCTGTGCGTCAACTGGGGAAGGCAATTCAACTCCTTTTTACCTCCTGCCCTCCCCCCATCCATCAGACGGTCAAATAAACACCAGTGATAAAATTAGAAGTTTATTTCCACTCATTTTTTACCCTGTGAAAACCAATAATTCCATTTGTGGTGCGTCCTTAAATAAACGTGGAATTAACACTCTAGAATTCAGCAATATCTTGAGACAATGCGACCTTTTCCATCATTGACTGAGATGCTAATGATCCGCCTTGTCGGTCAGTGGGAATCAACGTGCGACGAGATCTGAAGGCTAGCCTTTGTGAACTGATTTATTACTCTGAGTCAAGCCAGCTAATTCGAACGCTGACACGCTCACACGCACCCGGTCAAACGCTTCACCTCATCTGTCCAGTCCAGCAGTTCGAGCCAGAAGTCATGACAAGTACAAGTAAGCCCCAGGCCATGACTCAGTGGCAATCCACCATCAAAAGCGCTAAGACTGTATAAGTGTGTGTGTAACGGTCGGTCAGTTAGGATTCTGTACAAAAAGTTAATTAGCCAAAGTAGGTTCATCCCCCATTTCCTATCCCTTAAAAGCCTCATAGATAGTCGCGTGCTAAAAAATCGCATCAGTGGAGAGCGTTGCTGTGTGACGTGCGCTTACAAGAATAAGTAATCATCACTAAAAGGCTTTTGGAGACAATAAAACTTACTACGATCACTATCCCGACCAGTGAAACAATACCACGCATTTGTAGATCTCCCTACCAATCTACCAAAAGTTGCAAATCTTTGAGGCCTTCGGCTACCTTAAAAAGGCAAACCCTATCTGCTGTGCTGTTTGTCCAAGCACTGATTAAATTTGCGTTATAAATTAATAACCATAACATGATGAAGTAGAGCGCTCTCCGTAACTTGAGATCCATGGCGGGTATTTGCTAGGGCAGAGAGAACTTGACTGCCATCTGATGGCAACGGGCTGACGGTGAGCTAACAACTAAAGGAGTAGAGGCCAACGCAAGGTAGTCATTTCATGATTTATTGCGGTCCCGTCAGGATCCTATTGATGTGACCTGAACAAGCCGATCGATTGGTCTTCGCACTTACCCCTGCGATGAGTCACGCCCAGCAGGGGGGTGGCAGTCATGTTCGGGGTGCTGATCGTATCACTTCGCTCGCCGCCTTGATCGCACAGATTACCAAGAGGCGGAGAAGCTGTGCCCTTGCAGACCTAAGTCACGATCAAATTAGTGTCACCCCGCGTAGGTTCGAAGAGGTCGTAGCTCCACATAACATGTCATGGTACCAAGGTGGGAAGGAGGAGGGTGGCTAGAATTAACGCTGCATTCACCTAAATCCGAAGCGAAGTGAAAACCCATACAACTAAACAGCATCACAAATATTAAGCTATCTCAAGAACTGAAACGGCTAGCGAATAATGCGAAACAAGAGCTTGAACATAGGGTGGTTTAATTCTATGGGAAAACAGGTGTACAGCAACCTCTTTATTCCAAATGCCGAACGATGATTGGTGGATAACATCTGAGTGATCGGAGTAGCGTGAATTTTATGAGTTTCATCCGGCTTAAACTGTCAACATCGTGCCCTCATCACTTCTTGACACCAAAATCCAATATTTGGAGTGTTCGGAACTGGTTGTTGTAGCTCCCTTCAAGGTTGGCGTGCTTTCCAAAGGACGGTAATTTCACATGTATTCGAGGCTAACTTTCCAGACCCAAATTCCTCTCATTCAGTATCCCACTTAGATGGTTCACATTGTAACTTTTTTTTGGTAATTATAGGGATATCACATCACGATCTCAGAGCATGACTGAGATCATGGCGTGACTCGCTTGTTTGGAGATCACTTGTTAGCCAAATACACTTGGGTAAATTATCCAGCGATTATCCAGTTAGCAGACAGTGAAGGGCTCGAAATGTGGAAAATCATGTCCTACTAAATTGAAGATAATTTGCAAGAGCGTTTTCATTGTGATTAAGGGAGGTGTTGAGGTGGGTACTGACGCATCTCCTCGATCAGCAAATCCTATCACCACAGGGCTGATTTAATCCCACACCAGTCTCGCACACACCACAGCCTGCCCTCCATTGCAACTACCGGTATTTGAACCTTTATAGAAGCTAAATTGAACATCCCTACAACGCGACGCTCCAGTGTTTGGATTATCTAAGTGTTACCGCACTAGGCCCTCTGCAGTATTGAAGAAACTCGGCGCTATGAAGTGGTCAGCGGTGAGCAAAGGTGAAGTTCAGGCCAGTAGTCAAACATTTTGATGCGCATCCTAGTTAGAGACAAGAGGTCCATGAGACACGCCGGTGGCACTCGTACAGATTGCCACACAAGCTTCAACTAAAGTGGGCGTGAATGACCACCCGCTATCACCACCAGGAGGAGCAGAGGCATTTGGGAGGTGCCCGTATTCATGAGGGGTAAGACCTCTCCGTCGCGTTCCCATGGTTAGAGAACAGTCCCACACACGACACCCGGATATACTGCCAGCAGGCCACCACCTCAGATAAACGTCGAACTCCTATGCCCTAAACGCTCATATAGAGCCTACTCCTCCAGTGCTACTGAAGATCGAGCCACCCAACATTCTCCTACGAAAACGAACGGATTTGTCTTAAATGCCTTAAGTTTTAGATTTATGGTAACATTTAATTGCGGAGCAAGTACAATTATTTAAAAGGCCAGATAAAAGCGACCGAGGAAGGAGGCATTAACGAGGTGATGCCTTTAGGAATGTTACACACTAAAGCAATACAGGCAGGTGAGGGGGCGGGAAGGAGGGAGGGAGGCGGACTTATTGACAGGTTCATTAAGAACAAGTTAAAAACACGCACACGGCTATCAAAAGAGTTGATGGTCAAAAATAGTTACGATGTCGACTCAGCTGAAATGCCTGTTGATATGGTCGGCAGTTAGGTGCTTCTACCTAGTGCCCTGAGCATTCCATGCTAAGGAGGAGGACCTTCTTCTTCTTCGTTGGAAAAATAGAAGGGAGGGGAGGGAATAGTAAATGCGCATTCCCGCTAACACATTAGCAGAGACGGGAGAGAGAGAGGTGATAAACAGAATGCAAAAGTCCCGTAGTATATACGTGTATAAAATACGTAAATCATAGTTTATATCCAAATAGAGCACAGCCCAGAGTAGTGCAGTTGTGTGTGGCAAGGAGGGAGAGGGAGACACCGGTCAGTATTTGAGAGACCCTACGCCGCCCCCACGCTGCCGCAGCGCCTCAGCTAACAGATGGACGGAAATTGATTCTGAGCACATGGAGGAGAGGGAATGCGTGCACGCACAACACGGAATGCAAGAGGGAGCGGCGCCTTTTCCGTGGAGGAATGTATCGAGAGGTTGAAGTGAGACGCCTTGTTAGTCTAAGTGACATTACTTGTATCACCGGCAGAGCCCCCACCATTAGCTTGTCTCTTGATCAGATCGAGAAGTTTGCTTAATGCTGCCTGCCGTCTCTGACAGGCCCGACGTAGCTGTTCAGCAGCGTCAGACATAATGTCAGCCACACGAAACTGAGCATCATCTTCTGCCCGCAAACTCTCAATGATTTCGGTGATTTCGCAGCTGTTGGGAGCGAAACGCTCCAGGAGGCTAAGGGGTATGTTAGGAAAGAGACCTAAGAGTGGATTGGTGTTGGTACTGTTCATTATGATATTGCTATTGCCGTTGTTGCTACTTGTATTCGGACACTCTGACTCGTTAACCTGCGGGGTCAAGCCCGCCATGCTATTTAACAGGTTAGTAGTGATAACGGAGAGGGCGTTTAGGTCATTGCAGGGTGGACTGGAGAGCGCCTGCTGAAGAATGCTAAACGTATTGGAAGCGCCATTCTGGGCGGCTGAGAGGTCATGCGCCTGGTCCTGAGACTTGGAATCCATCTGATTTTTCAACTGTTGCTGTTTAACCAGGTCGGAAAATAACTGGGACTGAAAAAACAAGGCAGCGGCCGTCTGATTGAAAGGAAACTGAAAAGGACCAGTCGAGTCCGGTTCGGGGCGAGAACCCTGATTGAACATGTTTTGCACCTTATCGCCATTACAAAGAGAATCAACGAAGAGTGCTGTAGCCGGAACGGTTCCTGATTTGGCAGCACCGCAAAAACTCTTTTCAACACTGCTGGGGGTGGAATGGACGTTAACCGGACCAGCCGCAGCATAAAGGGAATTATTGGGGCGAGGGGAAGTACCATTACTTAATTTGCCGTGGGGTGAATTAAAGCCACTGTAATGGACATCAATAGTGGCAGTTTTATTAGCACAACCCTGACCCCCGGGAGTGGCGGGTAGGGACTTTATGCCACTCCTGTCACAAACCTGCATCGTACTGGCATCAACATTGGGATAAATGACGAGGATGAGGCGAGCAACCTGACGAAGGATTGCAGCATTTCTAACAACTTTTGAAGGGTTATTGACTAGAAGGCGAACGTCACGCCGGAGATTCTTCCACTTGTTATAACAGTGCTCGGTAGTAAAACCATAAGGCTCCATTTCAGCCCCAATTGCCTGCCAAACGGCCTTATGCTTCTTCTGAACATTAAACTCATTGAGGTGCTCCTCAACACGGTTGAGCAATAACTGCACGTGCCGCGTAGTCCAATGCACTTTTTTATCACCCATATCGATGTTGGGTTTAGGACTGTCGAGGTTCGAGGCCAAAGGTTTCATTCCCTCCATTTCGTCATCCTCCTCATCTGCCACCAATGTAACATCACTCGACATCTTATCGATAGGAGAATCAGTAGAAGGAGGGTTTTCGTGGGACTCAGACTGATTGTAGACAGGAAGTTGTTCTTCATCATAGTCTGCATCCTCCGGAAAGCTGGGGCTCGACTTCTCAGAGCTTTTACAGGGGAACTCATCCATAGTTACCACGAGTTTAAAACATTTACGGAACTAAAAGGAAATAGAAAAATTGAAATAACTAAAAAAAACTTGGCATGAAGATAAAAAATCAAGTAAACACACCAGAAATCCCGCAGCGCAGCAAAATCAAACAGAGATCTATCGTCTGAACGTCCTTCAGTGAATATTAAAACCGGTTTGTCTAAACAATCGCTTTCCAAAAATGATGTGGAACAACTGTCAGCAATATCAAAACATTATACGTTAACACAAAAAAGTCAAACACTCTGTAACATAGCAAAATTCGCAAAAAATTTCTGTGGAAACAAAATTTTACTTGTAATCTTTCCATGTATAGCGATGCAGCAAACAAGGCTATTCCAATTGACTTTGACTACGTTATGATGAAATTATACGTACAAATGTATCTAGATAAAGTATGTTTGCAACATGTCTAATTTAAGCCTCTAAACCGACCTTTATTTGCGGATTTAGTTCACTTCTCCTGTTCTTTGAATAATCCAGTAGATTAGAGCGTTTAGCTTCGACCGAGTTGATGAACACGATTTGGAATGATATGTAACTGTAAGCTTAGGGGCTGAACCTATGCGCTCTGGCTTGTTTTTGCACCTAAATATGGTTGTGTGTCACCTTCGGTTAATGTACATGTGCAAGAAACAACTCCTCTGCAGCACTTTGTCGCTACTCCGATTCTGTGTTACTTCTTCAAATTGTTTTTTGATCCAAGGCCACTTTTTGCATTCCCGCTGTTTTACAGTCATTGAATATTCCCCGTATTTGCTTTTTTAAGTTTTTCTCAAAAGTTCTGCCTGAAAATAAACAATCGCAATAAAATCTATTCACAAGTAGAATGGTGCATACTCGGGTTAAATCTGCTTACTTGCTTACTAAGCCTGAAGATGGAGGAATCGGTTGATGATGAAGAGAAGAGAGATGAACAAGTTAGTCTCTTTTTATTTCTACTGTGCAGGGCTTTGATGAGCAAAATAATGATATCGACTTTACCTACAATGATGCGGATGAATACGGTGTTGAAATATCCGGTATACACTCTGGTCCCCACTAATCTGAAGACGATTAGAGCTGTACAGTTATTCAGAGGAAAACGAATTCATAGAAAATGCTCACGCATTCACAGAAACTTTCCAAGGTGTGTCAAACTTTCGTTAAATCCTTTCAGTGCCTTGGTATTTTTGTTCTACCAACCATTGATGTCTTCACTTAGGTGTCGGCAAGTGGGTTGATATTGATGACAAAACTCGCCGTGGTTATGTGAACAAATTGCTCGATGTTCTTGAGTCGTCCGACAAGGATAGTCGCATTAAAGCTGCTCGTTCACTCCTCTACCTGCTTCAGGGTGTGTTTAAGGAGTGTGATCTGGAAGAGGACCAGATAACTTGGGCTAGAAGAAATGTCTACCTCTGTATTGAGTGTGGTGTTTTATCTTCAGTGCTATCGCTACTCCTATTGGAGATTCGTTACGAGTGAGTTGGAGGCCTTTCATTCCTTTCCTCTATGCATTATCTTCTATGTCATCATCTTGTTCAATTGTAGAGATTGGGCAAGGAATTTGAGCACGGCGACTCCTGATCCTGATGCTAACGGTGATGCAGCTAAGAAACAATCAGTGACGTTGCTAAATAGTGCAAATATTCGCGTAGTTTTATCCATAATTTACACCATTGTTGAGACTGTTCGTGACGGATGTCAATCAGCAAATGTTAATAGATCCATTTCCACCTTAACTGCAACAATGGCGAAGCCTCAACTGTTCTCCTCAGTAGAGCACACAGCCAAATTACGAGAACAGCTCATTGAGGAACTGGGTATGTTTGATTACACAATTCACCCCACGTCGAATACTCGCAGGTGCACCTATAAACAACGGTAGTTGTCTAGCCATCGTCCTCTTCGGAATGGTGCATCGGTTCTGTAGTGGACTCGCGCCCCACTTTCCCATGAAGAAAACCATTCTTCTTCTTTGGAAAACCATCCTGGTATGTATCCGTTTTTTATTTTCGTTGATGTCTGCTCTTCTCTAGCTCACATTGGGTCCACTTTCGAGTCTCTTTGAGCGAAAAAATCGTGATCGTCGTCTGGCCAATCTGCCTGAACTGCACGAGGACACTCATATGGTCATCCGTCGAATCCGGGCCAATAGCCCACCGGCAAATCCTGCAGACAATCTCCTTAATCGACCAGTACGTCCTAACAATCGCCATTCTGCGATTGGACAGGGAACTCAGGGTCCCCATCAGGGAAGTCTAGCCGGCGGCCGCTTGGCTGTCCAGCAACAAATAGCCCAGCAACAATTGAACCAGCGCCAGATGCAGCGTCGGTGGAATATCACCTTTAATCTCTCCAAGTCTGACAGCAGTGGTAGCGGGGGAGTAGTGGAAGAGAGTGTAGCTCTTGGTAGCGCCACCCCACGGCCTGGTTCACCGGCAAATAATGTGGACGGAACTGATCAGACATCGATCAGCTCGAATCCTCAGTTTTCGCATTCCATCCTCTCCCAGCAGCTCATTACAGGCATCATGAACTCTCTTGCCGATGTGAAGGTTTTGCCTTGGAGGCCGAAGGTTCGCACCAGCGATATTGAGGTGAGTGGTGTGGTCGGTATTTTTGCCTTGTTCGAGGTGTAAGACCGAACCCATGCAATTGTTGTGTTTGCTTAGAATTTTCTAGACAGTGCGAGGCAAAAGTTTATTGGGTTACGGGTGGCAAACGATACCACCACGTTGTATGGACTGCCCGAACCGATTCATGAAGCTGTCAAGGTGCTAAAGAAGTACCATTATACGTCACTCGGTGAAGTTCAAATCAAACGGGAGGCGGATTTCGCCAAGTATCCCCTTCTCCTGGTAATTCTGGTCTATGTTTTCTTCCTGAAACCCCATGACTAATTTACCATGCTGTATTTGCAATTTTGCTGCTAACTTTCGATTCGGAAAATCATTAAGTTGATTGGCTGAAAAAATTTGCCTTGTTTTTTTAAAAGAATACCGTGTTTTTGCTATTCCCTCCAACAATCTCCAAATAGTTTGTCACACCTTTTAAACTTACCATAACGTTCAAAAGTGTGACCACTAGGCAACCCTGATGGATGTCCTCCTAAAGTGGTTCTTTTTTGCTATGCTAGATGATATTTCATGACGTGTCCTATAAATTAGTAGACTGGCTTGCCTAAACCTTCTGATTTACTTAAGGGAAAAGAAAATGTCCCCGACACTCCAACGGAGCGTTTGTACGTTGCAATGCTTCCCCTTTTGCCGCAGTACGTGGTAAGTAAATCACTTTCGAATTTTCTACTCTGCTACCATTCACATTTTTGCATTAATTGCATTAGTCTTTTGCACGGTCTCCGTAGCGGTTCATTCGTCCCTTTTGCCCTCCTTCCAGATCGCAATACTAAAAGTTTTGCTGGCTTCCGCACCCACCTCGCGTACAAAAACTGAGCCTATCAACATCTTGGCCGAAATAACTCCTCTTGAAGCACCGTAAGTTCATCTTCAATTTATTGTCACCCCTTCTAGGGATAGTCAATTGCAGACGTTGATAATGAATTACGATGTGAATCGGCACCGCGAGATTATTGTGAAAGCCATCTCGGGTCTTCTGCTGCTACTGCTGAAGCACTTCAAGTTGAATCACATCTACCAATTCGAGTACATCTCGCAACTCCTTGTTGTCGCCAATTGCATCCCACTGGTCCTGAAGTTCTTCAACCAGAATACCTTACTCTATGTACAGGCTAAAAATAGGTATGTGTTTGGGGCTTGAGCTTCATGGCACTCTTAGTATCTCCTGTCTGGATTTCCCTGCTCGTGTCATTGGAGAGGTTTCACAGTTGACGCCTGAAATGCTGGTAAGTGCTTGCTCTGTAACAACATCAAATCCCGCTGTTTTTGTTAAAATCAAACTATTTTAGTGATTTAATACAACTGTGCTACCTGATGGTGGGAGGGTCGTAATGCATTAACTTTTTGTAAGCTTTGTTTAGTTCTCGTCACTAGCTTTGCATGTCTTTTTTCTCACTTTTTTATTCAAAATTCATTTGAGCTTTGGTCGGCCACTTGTTACTTTGATCTACCAATGTGGGAACAAAGGGATTCGTGTTTAAAGGTACCCCTTTCATCCCAGTATTTATTGAAGTGCGGCATGGCGCAACTTTGACTCCCCTTGTACCTCTGCAAAAGCTACTTTTCGTGTTGTCGCCCCATAAATGTGAAGACTGTTTTATCCCTGCGTTTATTTTAGGTCGAGGAGTAATTGGGGGGGGAGGGGTGGAAGATGGGGTTGATTTAGTAGTTTATTTAACCGTCGACTGAGTGCATTCTTCTACACGCCTTCAGAACAGTGACTGGTCTCCCTGCTGTTGGCGCAACATGTTTTCCTGTATCAATCTGCTCCGAATCTTGAACATGCTGACCAAGTGGAAACATTCTCGAACCCTGGTGAGTTAATCTACCCTTTACTGAACTTGGCATCAACGATAGGCAGTGTGCACGCAAATTTGGTTGTTTCATGGTGCGCAAATGCGATGCAAGTAAATGCAGTTCTTGTTGATGTGATCGAGAACCACTTTTGAAAAAGGAATCATACCATTTTCTTTGGGATTTTGGAGGTCATTGAACAGTGATGATTTGCTGCTGTAAAACGTTTTATTTATTATGTCATCACTAATAGGCAGTTTTACTTTGTCAAATTGTCTAAGAGGTGCAAAGAATGTATCACCCATGCAACACAGTTTGATGGATTTGATTTGGCCCCAACTAATAGCGAGAACTCCACCATTACTACGTTTTTAGTGGCACTTTTTCTTGGGTTTAGGATTAATGTTATTTTAAAAGATTTCAGCGATACATAGGTAACAAACCGGGACGAGAAATTTGGTTTTAATGTTGTATATGTCACGAAGATACTTTGATTGATGAAGAAAATATACTTTGAAATGATCGAGGAACGCAAAAGGCTAGTCGGAAGCAATTGCTGTGACTCACGTATTCCTTGGATCTCGACTCCCAAATAACCCTTCTTGAATCTCGTCCGCATCCATAGAATATGGTTCTTTGTGGAAACGGTATTGAAGCATGGTTTGAAGGTTGACTGCTAAACGTTGGCACTAGCACATTGCAATGACAGATTGAAGAGCATTTTAAGAGGCCTATACAAACTCAATGTTTCTTTAGAACAGACACAGATTGCATTTTATCCCCACAGGTATGTATGGTGTTCTGGTATTGGCTACCATTCCATCCTTCCAGATGCTGGTGGCCTTCAAGTCCTCTCCCATCCTAAAACGTGCACTGCGTGTGCGTCACTCCATGCTGCAGTTATATGTGCTGAAGCTCCTCAAACTCCAGAGCCGTTACTTTGGCCGACAATGGCGCAAGAACAACATGTCTGTCATGTCAGCCATCTACCAAAAGGTTCGCCATCGTCTCACGGATGACTGGGCCTATGGAAACGGTACGTCGCGCCACCCCTTCATGCTTTAGCCACCCGTTTTCACACTAATTAAGGCTTCCGCACAGGTGCATGGAATCCGCCTCTATTCTCACTGCAGAGTGCTTAGGCAAAGCTAAAGGTGTGCAAAGACTTAGATGTCCCAAAGGCAATTTCATTCTTCGTAAACGGAATAGTTGGGGGATTGGACGCGGGAATGAAACACCCGGAGATAATGTAGAAGTGGCATCGTGAATTGGAATTTCTTTCCATTGGTAGTTAATTAACTTCTTTTCAAGTGGCGAGGGGTAATAAAGGGTAAAGCTGAATATGCATGTGTCTAGTGTAAAATCTGCGTCATTTTTCAACTGGTCGACCAGCTTTTATCCTTCAGTCCATTATAGCCCAGTGTTAGCCTAATTCGGCTAATGCTTTCGTACTTTTAAAGCTCACTGGATTGTGACTTCGAGTCCTAACGGTGCTTGAGGCTCGTCACCGGAGAAGGAGAATTTGTGCAGGCAGACCGCTGAGCCTAGCTTTGCCGTGTAAATCATTGCATTGCATGCTAAAGGTCTTAGTCACTTTCCCATGGCATATTTATTCACACGTTTTCAGCCCTACTAGTAATTAGTCATTTGAACTGTGAAATTCCGACCTTTAACGTTGGAATAGTAAAAGTCATTATTTCCCATTCTTGGGCAGTCATTCTACAGGTAGGTCCTGGTTACGTCCCTCTCGGATTTTATGCAACGCTCTGAGTCTCACTTAAAGTTGTAATAGGTCATACAAGTGTGGAGGAAGCTGAGAGGCCACAGGCATGTCCAGGTGGTTGTGCAGCAGACCAAGTGGAAGTACAAACTATGGAGACTAACCCCGCGCAGTTAGCTAAACATGGATGCGAGTATGGTGTAACTCACGAGGTCTCCGTTCCACCCTAGAAATCGAGACGCGGCCATGGGACTCGCAAATGGAGGAGTGTACTCTGCGCTCGTGCATTGAACAATTCCACCAGCGTCGCTACTATAGCGACTGCCTTGAGCCGGATTTCCACCCGGTGGACAATCATCTGGCCTCCGTGCTAAACCAGCCGATGGAACTCCCCATCGGGTTCAAGCGAAACTACGAGCGGTGGTTAGAGGAGGAGGTCTTCTCCACCCCCATCAACTGGGATCGAGTAATTCTGAATGACCCCATTGCCAACGCTGTGTAGGTTCTACTTGTTATTGTCTAAGATATTTGACAATAAACTGCATTCTTACTTGCTACTGTGGCTTCGTCGATCTGGGTGGCGTACCGGACTTCGGAGACGGGTCCGGTGATGGTAACTGCGTCGGGTGTGTGGTTGGCTCGGGAGTTGGGCCTCAGTGGGTCAAAAGTGAGAGTTTGGGTCGCATGAACAGCTCTCGTGTCACGGATTTAAATATTTGTTTTTTTACATCCTTGCATAGGCTATTTCGCATATATTCTTAAAAGCACTAACCAGTTTTTGTTAATGGGTATTAGGAAGTCAAGTGTTTTATGGAATCTTTGTGAAAGTGAATCGAATTTTAACCTTTTTTAATGTAGCATATCTGAGGGATCCCTTCATTACACGAGCAGATATTAGGCTAGCTCAAAAAATTATATAGAGAAAAAAATTAAGCAAGGTCTTGTTAGGCTCATAGAGTGCACTGACGATAGGGTTTAATTGTTAACTTTAAATCAATGCCGGCGACCTTTTACCAACAGTTGGTGTTTACATCGAATGTGCGCGGTTTAAAAGGCTCCGATGTAAACGATGGAACAGTATGAAAAGATTCGGAAGATCGGTGAGGGGGCCTTTGGTGTTGCCTGGCTAGCAAGTAGTAAGAAATCGAGGTCACTGAAAGTCATTAAAGAAATTGGAATCTCAGGGGTAAGATTGGCCTTCCATTCATTAAAAACAGTTGTCGTCATGTAGCAATGGGTATCTAGTAGTGCATAATTTTCTTATTGGGGAGTGTGATCGAATATTTCCTACATAATGTTAAAGGAGAGGGGTGTGACTATTATTGATCTCACTACTGTAGTACCCATGTTTAAATTACCCTAGCCTAGATGAATCTGCTACTTAAAAAGTAGCCAGTCTTTGGTTGTGCACAGTGCCATTTACAAAATAATATTGTTTAATTTATTTTACAAAAAATTTTCTGTTGGAGCTTTTTTTATTTATTTTGGGCGTATTGTTAGGGCTGGTGTTTCAGAACTAGTATACGGTCTTAGCATAAGCCATTGTGCGCCAAATAATTATAAAACTACCATCGCCACCGACAAACAACTACAGTTAAAAACAAATCGCTACAACTATATGTGTCCTTATTTTGGTTTTAGGCAACCAAAACACCAAGTGCACGAGTCGTAATACTTGTCATCAATAAATATACGAAATTCCTCAACTCTATTTATATTTGCATTTAACTTAAACCAAATAACAATTCATAAAAATTGCATTTTTAGATGAAAACAAAAGAGATTGAGGAGTCCAGAAAGGAGGTTTGTGCACAATCTTGCATAGTCATTTTAAGATATCGGTCCTTGCCAAATTGAACCATCCGAACATTGTAAAATATTGTCATTCTTTTGAAGGTAAGGACAATATCTCTACAATAGATCCTTTAAGAATCCAACGCAATCTATATTGTTATGGAGTTTTGTGATGGTGGTGATCTTTATTCGAAAATAAACTCTCAAAATGGAGTTTTATTTTCAGAACATGAGGTATTTAGAAGAGTTGGTATTTCAACATTAATTTGACTAGATTCTTGATTGGTTTGTACAAATTGCCCTGGCTGTTAAACACATACATGATCACATGATCCTCCATCGGGACATCAAGTCACAGGTAATGTCTTCTCAAACGAATGCCTGTAACTTTAGAACGTTTTCCTAACGGGTAAGGGGAGAGTGAAACTGGGCGACTTTGGCATCGCAAAGATTTTAAAGGGAACTCTTGATCTAGCCCGAACGTGCATTGGCACTCCATATTACCTTTCACCAGAAATTTGTGAAAATAAACCATACAATAACAAAAGTGACATTTGGGCCCTTGGCTGTGTACTATATGAGTTAACAACATTAAAGCATCCGGTGTGTAAATTTTACAATTTTTATTACTGAAAAGTTTGATGCAGGTAATATCAAAAGTCTAGTTCTGAAAATCATAAGGTAAGCAATTTTGCACAAAATTTACTTTAACTATAGTGGGCGGTACCCTCCCATCTCGCCGAAGTTTAGTAACGATCTTAGGAACCTAATAGCCAGACTGTTTCAGCGAAATCCACGGTGAGTGCCGTCAATGTGCCCAATTCCATAACTTTTAACTTTTAGCAGAATTATCCCATGATAGTATAAATTGACTAAAGTTGAATAAAATATTTAGGTATCATTTAATAAAGCGTCAGTATTGTTTATCACTATTTTGGGTAGGGGACAGAGTTGACTACTGTTATCG
Organism: Echinococcus granulosus; assembly: GCF_000524195.1. NCBI lineage: Eukaryota > Metazoa > Platyhelminthes > Cestoda > Cyclophyllidea > Taeniidae > Echinococcus > Echinococcus granulosus. Next base: position 268,785 of record NW_020170382.1, on the reverse strand, counting down.
CAAATACTATGCCTGGTTTTGATAATCTAATCATTAAAGTTATTTGTCACGGTGTTATGTGCTTAAAGTGGATTTGCTTTAGTGAACGGCCAGGTATAACGGCGATTTTGAAGTATCCGATTGTTCATAGTCGGATACATCACTTCCTCAACACTGCTGTGAGTATTCAACACCAGTTGGCAGCACGCACTGCACGCATGTTTTGCTTTAAAAGCACAAGCACATTAATAATTGTTTTGAAAACTCTGTGTGATTTTGAGTGTTATAAAGAGAAAATTACTCAGTGCTATAAGTCTAGACTACAAATTTCCCGCACCACAAGGAGGAATCAGGAACAGAATCGGGAATAGTGCTGGGTTAGATTGACACTTAAAGCTGAGACCCTCGGTGTTAAAATATAATTAGGAAGGTGGCTTATAAGAAGTGTAATTAGTTGTTTAACACCATGATTTACTGTTCCTAAAATTACTATATTTATTTAGGAAAGAAAAGCAGAAAATAAGAGTGCTGCCCAGCGGGCACAAAATCGTCCAACAAGAACACCCTCCTCAGCCGCAGAAAGCGGAATCGCCAATGGAAGGAAAAGACAAAGGTTTGATTTTTCAAAAACTGAGTGCTTTTAATGGGCTTTCACAGAAAATTCTGATTTTAAATCGCGAAGTTGTCTATTTTTATGCTCATGTATTTGCGTAAATAGGTGTCAATGGAGCACGTAGCAATTAAAGGCAAAACCGATAAAAATTTCATTCCAGCAATCATTTATTGTGGCAAAAAAATCTCTTTATGTATTTTCTATCGTCTTGGTTTTGTTTGACCAATCTAACATTGCCGGAGTAGCGAGCTACTTGCATATTCATCCCTGGTTGCGTCCATCCGGAGAGCACCAAATTTGGATCCCAGGTTATCTTCACCGAACAGCAGTTTAAAGCTAAATGCTAGATGATCCATTAAAACAAAATGATTTAATGTGTCACTTTACGCTGTCTGTACTGCGTCGTCTCTTTGATGGAACAAGAATTTTCATCTACTTATTCTCCCACATAATATTTGTTTGAACCACCAGAGAATGGTCCGAGTGGAATATCATAAAAGGTAACCAAGTGATTTTGAAATAAAAGAATAGTTAGTTGTAGGAAGCCATCTAAAATACTTTACTCGTTGAGGCTGTCAGTAGCACAGTCTTTAATACCTTCCTAACTAAGACGCCAACTTGCAGAGAATTTCACGTCCATAGGGCTTTGATACAAAACCATCTAACACTAGTTACCTCTGGTTCCAACTAACATTTACGTCCTGTCGGTTCTGTTTTTCATAAAGTTAAGACGGCGTTTCTCTCCCCCAATCTTCACTGTTGAGACTAAAGTGCCTTTCCAAATGCAATGCATCTCTTTTTGAGCGACTCGTTGGCAGATCTAAGTTATTTAAAGCATTTCTTAGTCGTACGTTTTGCTACAATATTCCGCATCTTGCCCAAATACAAAACAAACAAGTTGTCCAAAAGCTCTGGCCAAGTTCTAATCATATCCGCCACCTTCCAGTGACAATTTGTGATGTGGCGGTGACTCCTAAATATGGGTTGAGGATTGATGACCTCAATAAGTGGAGAGTGCCAGACCGATAGACCATTCCACCAGTGGCGTACATTTGACAAGTTCTTTCAAGTCACAGAATTTCACTGCAGAGAGCCATACAGAGAACAACATGGAATTATTTGATCAACCAACCGATATATAGGACCCGGAACAAGAGAAATTGGGTTGTTTGATAACTGATTTCTCTAATATCTTACATTAGTAGGAAAAGTCGCACTGCTAGGGATAACTTTAAAGACCTTTCATATTTTAGCCCATGTTTGGCACGTCAAGCAGTGGTTTCGAGATGTAGGAAATTCCCATCGCCAAATAATGTGCTAAAACGCACCTCCAAGGATAAGCTGATGCGAAAACGTGATCTGCTCGTAGCACTACATCAGAAGAGACAAAAGGCAATTGCAAAACACTGCAAGGTAGGCCTATAGATATCTCAATTGCCGCAATTTGGCGCCTTGCCTGGTATGGAAGCTTGCAGTGTCCCCACGTGTCAATTACCTCGATAATCTAAGTGATTGAAGTAGTGCTTAAAGAATTAGTGGATTGAAGCATATGGCATTTTTGGGAGTTGTCTAGGTCGGAAAATGAGGCAACTGATTCTCTCCGGCTCTTTAAGTCAATCTAAATTGTATGGCAGTTATGCTGATGAGGCAATAACCATGGGGATGAATGGATACACTGTGACACTGCGAAATACCTGGGGACGTGGCAGCACCCTGTATGCATACATACGTGATTTGAAGACTCATTGCTACCTGTTTTCACATTCAGGAAATGTTGGTGGAAAAACCGAAGGGGATCGCCTTTGTACACCCAGTGCCTGTTCTTCGGTCGTCAAAGGTACTCCATACTTTTATTACTTTTATAATGTCGTTGAACAATTTCATACTGTGAAATTCTTAGTTTGTAGCTATTTGCATGCGGCTTCGAATTTTTTTGGTTTATTGAGGCAATTGATTGATCAAATTAGCTACACTAGGTGCATTTGTAGCAGCCCGGGATTACCCTGGCGAAAAAAGAAGTCATACTAGTAGGGTAGAATTTGTATTGCTGACGCACAGAAGGGCTGAGGGCCACTGGTATGTCTGGAAGGCCTAGTCACCCAGCAATATTACAATCGCGAAACGTTATAACCCCCGCGAAACCAAAAGGAAGAGTAAAATAAGCAATAAAAATACTGCATAGCTCCCACTTCCTCCTTTTGAGCGTTGTCCTTGGCGATACTCTCGGTCAACCTCCCGCGCCGGCCGCCATAACGCAGTCAATGGTGTAATATAAACACCCACGAATCAACCGCGCCGGTCATCTTTTTTGCGTGCCGTTGGAGATTTCACCTGCTTGGGAGCTGTATTGTGGCACTGTGGAATGCGCTGTCCACTAAGTATGTCCATCGCTAGTAGTAAGAACACTGGCTTAAAAGCGGAACCATTTAATAAAGGATGGGGTTTGAAACATTTTCGTGAAGATTTAGTTTCTCTTTGCTGCTTTATTCCAAATTCATTGCTGCTCAGTTATATTTATCCATCTGAGTTTCATCCAGCTAGTAGAAAGGTGGAGTAGATATTACTTGTTCACCCAATTGACATCTTCATACAGGTTTCATAGACAGCTCCGTAACAAGCCTTGCCAAATGGTTTACGGTCACGGCTAGCGTCGCTTCTATGGTAATGGCATTCCTGCACGACACGGAACTGGTTAGTTACTGAAAGTAGACTTCATTCCCATTTTTACCGTTAGGGGTCATCGCAGCTTCTCCACAGTATAGTCTCCTCGCCCATCACTTCAAGGCTAAGCAGTCAGTAATGGAATTCATGATGGTTGTTCTTTAGAGTCAGGTTTGCTTCCCACTGCCACTAATATAGCGCCGCTTGTCTGTCCTGAGGGCGAAGAAATACGTGATACTAGGGCAGAAATACGTATTGTCAAGGTACAGGAGAGTTGGAAGAGTGAGGCTACTGCATGGTTCGGAGGTCATTCCACCCAGCGAAAGTACAAAAACACAGTCTACAATGCTGCGCAAATAAAGCACTACATAATTTTAATCTTGAAATTACTTAAGCTATACATAAGGGAGTATTTTCCTTCAGAAAAGTAATCCTCCGCTTAAAGTTCACAAATTCTTGATTTGAAGCGCGCAACGATCCAATAGTTCTAATTTTACTTTTAACGAAGGTAAGGTTGACAAGGTATGTTCACAAATCTAGTGGCATTACCGCGATTCAAACTCTTGGATTTCCGTGGTGAGACCGGCAGTTGCAAGTCCTGCCATCGCAACAAAGGCTGCTCAGTCGGAACTGGTGCCAGTGGGCACCTTGAGTCGCTACCGAAAGTACTTTGCCGTGTTGGATGAGTTCAAGCGCAGGGTTCGTGAGGACGACCACAATGTACCCCTCAGTGGTGAGTTATTACAAGCCCTGTGATTCACTTCGATTTTTAATTATGTTGAATACGATATCTAGCTTTTGTAAAAGCAGCCACGAAAATTAATAAAAACTAGCGTCTTTTTAACCGATGAGATTGCTGTCAGATTTGGGATTCGGAAGTGAGAAAGCAGTAGAAATTAGGACACTAGAAATCTAAGGAGGTGTTATTTCGAAGTAGATGCTCATTTGCCTCTCAAGTGGATCACTCAATGCTGATGCCATTGCTAAGGGCAATTTTTACATCCGACTCCTTAACTAGAGCCTTAGTCTTGAAAGATTTGAATGCCAACTTAGTGTGAAGAGTCATACCACATTCCCAGAAACTCTTTTGAAACGAGGTACTCCATCGTGATCGAAAGGTATTGAAAGCATCTAAATTTGTTGATCAGATTTTTACGGCGATTCAGTTTTTGGCGCTGACTGGGGTGTACGATTACAAAGAAGTAACATTTGTAGCACGCTCAGTCATTATTGAAGGAGGCACAATGCTGGAGCAGAATGTGTATTGTCGACGTACACTAGAGCTTGGTGTAACTGGCGTGGCCCGGAGTCTAGGCCTTCCTGGCGGAGGTGCAGTGGCGGAGCCTAAAGTGTCCCATTATCAAAACCGACAGTTAAACAGATTATTAGTATTGCATTGCATTAGGTGCAAACTTATATTCCAGGCGATATAAAGCCCAAGTGTGTGGGACAAGATAAAGTTAGTGTGGAGCTAAAGCGGTATTAACTGTCTTCCGGACTCGAACAATATGGTTTCCAGTAGTACTGACTGATGTAGCCGGCTGTCATGGCAACACTAACTACGCCTCTCGCCAATGCGCGGAACAGCGTGAGGGATGTTGGGAACATGTTACCTGTCTTAGCAACTTTGTGTCTACCCTCTGTTAATGCACGACGTTAGGTACCTCTTTGCCTACCAGCTTCCACCGTGGCTTTGCCTTTCCAGCTAATGCAGGCCTAAACCTAGTATTTCATCACTGACGACGCGAATCATGTTTCAATGTTTTTAACACATTAATCTTTAGGTATCTTAACCAAGAGAAATAAGGAATTCCTAATTATTGTCAAAACTAGGGAGTCTTCTTGCCTTGATATGATGCGTCTAACTTAATATCACTCGGCACCTACATATATCTAACCCGCAAGAAAAAATACATTTGATAACACAATCGAACATTTCATCACTTTATTTAGTACACCTATTATTTCCCCAATAGGAGACCGCCACCAACGCTTCAACCCCTCTCTTGATAGAGAATCAAGCACACCATCTGGTGATGCGGTTTCATTAGCCGTTGTAGGCAAACCAGGTAATGCAATAAAGTGTCAAGAGTGTACACTTTTTTGGCCGAACACATTAATGCATTCACTACCAGGGTCTCAGAAGACAATTAATTACCACAGTCAGGATGATACGTTCAACTGCTACTAGAAAGCTAAGAAGATGTGATTGTCCTCAGGCATGGAACATTCCGCATCTAGTATACTATGTTAAACTCAGATAATCTGTTTGGGACGTAATTTTATGCAACCAAGCCCCAGAAACTGGTTAAGAATACATGTCACGTATTTGTGACATCTAGCTCAAATGCGAAAGTCGGTAACGAGTGTGTTACAGGATCCAATGCATCCATTCCTTTGAGCATTTTTATCTACGAAGTTTAAAAGTCTAATAAGTGAGTCCATCAGCCTTACTTTGTTTGTATCACAGTTGCCATGGTCTACCCACATGTCAAAAAGAGTAATGACACGGTGGAGCAGAACTATTTGGTGCAGGACTACCTTGAAGGAAGGCTAGCGGCAGCCAAAAACCGGGCAAAGTCGGACAATAGATCGCATGGTGTTGCCCGTGCTCTAGGTCACTCCTCCTCTTCCTCCTGCAAGTTTCATTACTTTTTGGCAGATTTCGGTTTTATCATACAGTTCACAGGCGGATGGCAGTTAATCATTAAATTTTTGTTTTAGAAACAGTTACTAGTTTTGAGGAAAGCAAAGATTAGTAATGATATTGTAACTTCTAGATTTGCTACTTCTTAAACCGCAATTTTTCTGATAATAAAACTGTACTGAACGTTTCGTTAGGTAGTAAACAGAGTTGGATGAACCCATTCGAAGGGGTAAGTAAAAAATTTATTGCATGAAAATTTTCATGCCTGTGGATTGTCTCTACTGCTATTTCTTATCAAAGGTTCCATCGGTCAAATGTCAAGATGAGAAGTGGGAAAAAAGAAATGGGCATTCAATGGTAAACTTTCCATCTTGATCTATTTAACACTTTAAAATAAAGCTACAACTGACAGAAGGTTTTTATTTCTTGTTGGGAAATCCATATTGAAATTTGATTGAAAATGGTTAAAGTTGTGGCCTCCTAGGTTTGTAGAAGTCGGCACGACTTATGTCTTGAATGCGTGAGAGCGGACTCGTAAATACCAATGAGCTCTTGCCGCCGTCCACATGCTTTATTGTGCATTATCTTCACCGAAGTGTGAAATAACATCAATTTTTGGGTCATAGTAATGTCAATCGTCACTTTGCTCAACCCAAGATTTAATCTCTGCGTTTATCCAAGCCTACCTCTTTGTGTTAAGGACAAAGAAGCCACGGGCTTCTCTCCTAAATGAAACTGATTTACTTCATATCAAATGTGTTTTACTTGATTGTCAAAATGTTCCATTTTAACTACTCTTCCTTAGGGCCATGACGACATGCCATCGGAGGAGCCACAGTTCCACTTTGAAATGAAGTGAGCGAGTGATTCCCTCGCAATACTACCCCAGGAATTCGGAGATTGCATCACCTTTTGCATCTCTTTTTTATCAGAGACATATGCAGGAAGCCTCCAGAGGGTATACCATCCCTATCCTTCGTTCTCGAACAGCTAAAAGCTTCATCACCACCTTTACTAATCTCAGAGGCGCCTTCCTCCAAGGATCATTCATGTGACCAAAATGCAAAGGAGCCAAAGCAGAGGTGGAGTGCTTTACCGTTCTACTTTATTTGTTTAGTTGCTATACCAGTGGGAAGTAGGAATAGAAGATTTATGATTGTGCACACAGTAGGATTTGGGTTTCTAGTGTCAATTATCATCCGAAGTGATCATAGAAATGCATTATCCGAGTGCCTCTCTCCCAATTTTACTCCATACCATTCAAAGTTATACTTTGCGTTACTTTTGAAAAACAAATTCTATCCTGATGTTAACCTAGTCAAAAATTCAGCCAAAAGTTAATTTTTTCTTCAAGAAATTAAAATATTTGCCATGTGTTATGCTTGATTAGAATAAGTCAAGAATATCGGTCTTGGAGGAAGTGCCAAAAACTCCTGAAAGGTGGGTTTACCACCACAGCTCGAATTTTAATGGATTCTGCACAAAAATCTAGTTACTTTTCGAGGTTTTGCTTTGCAAATGATAAAGAAAGCCCTATTAACACCATTGATGGAAGTAATTTGAAAATATCATTGTAAAATTTGGCGCAATAAGGTTTAAGTTAGACTTTTCCTTGGGCAGTATTTCAGTGGCCTCATCAAAAGAATGTAATTGATGAGTCGAAAAAGAAATTCCCTCAACTTTATGTTAGTTTGGTGGATGAAGTAATAGACAGTGAAGTAAGAATGTTGCCTGATTTATGCAACCCCTGCCAGGAGATTCCAATTAAGTCCAACTACTTTTGCCAGCTGGAGAGCCATCTCGGGAAATGAATAAGACCAACAAGTAAACGGTTTGTTCAGGTAAAGTATGACCTATATTAACGAAAAGTCGTTTTAAATCTGCCGTATTTATATCTTGGGATATCAAATAGACAGTATGTGTTTGAAATGCAATCCCCATAGAAATTCTTTGCCTTTTCTTAAACAGACTAATTCAAAAGAAGAAGGAAATTATACTAAAACGGATTAATTCGCGCTCGACTGAAAGTGGCCCCTCAAAGCTGCCCACCCACAAAAACGCTTCAGTAAATCCATCAGTAGTTGATCATTTGCTGAATCCCATTGGAAAGGGTCGCAAGACCTGGAATAAGTCTCCGATTGCAGCGCTTCTTGAACAATTAAGTTCGGCTGATTTGGACGCAAGTAAGTTGGAATTAAACTGAAGGTATCATCAGAATAGTTACCATCATACTTATGGGCAGGAGAATTTTATTAGCATAAAACTTGGAGGGAACACTCATATAAGTCTGAAGGGTCCAAAGCACTATCATCTGCTTCCTTTCGAAAAGTTAGCTTAACTGACTAATGTCTACCAGTTCTTGCCTTTGTTGATGGTTACTTAGGTAGAACAATATCGCTGAATGGAGGGAAATGGATCACGACGGAGGAAGGCGATGTGTCGGATCCACAAGAGGCCGTACAAATGGACTGTATACTCTCATCGGTATCAAATCAAGGAGTTACTTCTACTTCAGGTGGATATGAGGACAAAACGAGGGCTAGTTTTCTCCCCTGTCATGGTCCAGTGATCACGGTAAATGTCGTCCTCGAATTACTCATTTTCAAGTTTACAGTAAAGCAACTTGCATGGCCCTAGAAGCTCTGTTTTGACCGATCAGAAGTGAAGAGTTTTTTATCCAATTTGTTTATAAAAGATATTTAGAATGCGTGCATTGGTTGAAGCAAGGGCAGATTTTTTGCGAACAAACACCTCGATCATGTCGTTTTTTTACCAAGCCAAACTATTAGCAATTGAATGAAAGGGATGAATGGGATTGGTGCATTCAACAATGTGCTAGAATGCTTTAATTGTTGGATTTTTTTGGGATGAAACTGCAAAATTCCTTCTGGGTCTACTTGCAACCTATCCTGACCTAAGCCGCTACTCAGACGGTCGAAGGCAAAGAAACCTACGGTTGCACTCATTTTCGTCGGCGGATCCCGTCTATCAACCACATTTGTCGAATGCAAGACATAACGTATGCCTCCATCGTGTTTAGACGTGGATAGACATTTGCTAGCATTTGTGGATTTGGATTTTGTTCCCAACTTTGCTAGGATATTCGTATTGGGGGCAAGAATAATGGAGTAGGCATCTGAGGCCACACTGCATGCTCTTGAATATGCTATTCCGTCTGAGGCTAAACGAGAATTTTACCGCAAGAACATTTAAGACTTCTATTTGTGCGGTTGTTTAGATCCAAAAGACATCGGCCTAGAAAGGGACGCATGCCACAGAAAATTATCTGCATAAAGTTGTGATTTGGGCCACCCACGCTCCCTCATTGCTGCGGTGCAGTAACATCGACAAGCTGAAGCGATTATATTATAAACCCGGTGTATGATTTGTTGTTTATTCGCCTAGACCGGAAGAAGAGCTAGGTCGCTGCAAATGATTCGCCAAAATCTGCCCAAAATGGTTGAAAGTGATCGAGGATTTTCCTTCGATATGATTCCAACGCTGGGTGTATTCGTGGGGGACTCGGCAGCACCAAATCTCAGCTCTTCTGCGGCCACTGTAACGTAAGTTGGTAGTAATACGTTCTTTCAACTTCGTGTCTATGCCTTGGATCCCAAATAGGTGGTAGTAAATGGTTGAACCAATCAGGTATAAAGCGAGTTGTTTGAGGAAAAGGAATTTTAAACGTTTTTAGACTGAGTGAAGCATGTACTTATCCATTCATGAGGATACCTGTTGTATTAGAGCAGTCAACATCAAGATGGTTCATTTTCCTTCTGGACCTTGATAGCCAACGTAATGAATGTATATCGAATTTCCCTTTCTTTTCTCTATTTACATAAACAGATGAATAGAAGGCAAAATTACGGAATTTTGTGGTTATTTATTTCTTATCTTCAATAACTCTCCATGGTAATGTCTTACTCGATGCACATTCGTTGTGATGATTGATACTGTGTTCAGGAGAAATGCACAGGTGCTCCACTGCTCAGTCGTATATGCGAAGTATGGTCCAACCCTTTGTTTTCTAGTAAAGTGTTAATTACGCTGACTTGACAATGAAGCCTTCTTCATCAGGTTCTCGTAAAAGTTTTCACAACTACAGTTTACTTTTTACTCCTCCATCGTGCTCTTCTTTCCACTCTAATCCGTTTCCTCCCCACTACAGGTGTCACATATGTGTGACGCTGGTAACGAACATATGAGGAGAATTGTGCAAATGTATGCACACTAAAGCATTGAAACCAAATTTTAAAGTCGTAATAAGTCATATTATTATGAAAGAGTATTCATTATTGCTGCAAAGAGGGTCGAAAACTGTAGACATGGGCAGAACTCTGTGATACCAAGAGGGAATCGAAAACGCCTGATTAGTAAATTTTAAGGATTATTGCATCCTTTTCCTCGCTTTTTAGATGCTCTGCGACAGAATCACTGACAACTGCCACACAGCAAGCCTTTAGTCAAACAACTGCAAAGCCACTAGAGCTGTTTGACTCCAAGAAGTACTCCTTTAAGGATCCACAGAAGCGGACGCCTCAACGATCTCAATCACAGCCGTCAGTGAGCACCCCTAGAGAAGACTTTGCTTCAGCGACTACTCCTGCCACCATTGCCCACCTCAGTTGCTATTCTCTATTTGAAGAGTCAAATGAAACTTTGAGTCACGTAGAATCCAGTGAGATCAGTGAGGACTTCTGGGAGGAACAAAGAGGCAAGATCTAGTTTTTTTCCACCCGATCATACTGTCGGAGTCTGGCATAAACTGCGGATCAAAATACATACATGCCCCCTAATCTTGCTTTATTCTAAATTTCCTAGCATCCTTCAAAGTCGTAATAAGCCATGGCGGTATAGAAGAAGGTTCAATTTTGGTGTAGGAAAGCGCTGAAAGGCCATGGGCATGGATAGGGGTCCTGTCAAACAACAGAAGATCTAAGAGCCAACTCAACGATATGCACGCTCGACATCTTTTGCTTACTACATTTCAGATCCCGAACAATTTGCCTCCTCACCCCTCCAACAACAAGCCTCAACAGTTACGGATTCGGGCTTCACGACGACCAGAGAAACGCCCCAATCTTTACGCCAGACACTGACTTCCGTGCCTTCGGACACCGAGAGAACGCTAACCTTCCACTCAGTTTTACTTCAAATCCTCGAGGCCGACAGCGAGGAGCACGCAGACTTTGCCGAGGACTCAACACTTATACCCGAGTTTGCAGATGAAAAGCCCCTCAGTCGATTTTTTATTGCGGAGCAGACACGAATGGCTCTGGAGAAGGTGTTGGACCTCGAAACACTCATCAAATGCTACAATGTTGTGCAGGTTGGTACATCATGCACCTTTTAGCGCTTTCAGTAAAAGCCACTTTCATTACTGCTCTCAAAAAGTAGCATTTGACGCAGAATTTTGTTTAGAAATCATGTTAACATTTCAACTAGCAACATTTAACTAATATTGATGAAGGCAATAAGAGGATAGATGTCATCAATTGCTTCCACTCGCTTCATCACGGTAAACGACAACATCCTCTACAGGAAACTTTGAATGAAATGTGACAAATATGAACCGGAAATGAACAAGACCATCATTTTTCATATGAAAACCCCGTGTGGTTCTCTAAAGTGAGCTCTTATAACTTAAGGGATATTATCAAACGCATGCCACTGATTCATCAGTTTCAATGTGGCACACTCTATCTATTGCGGTCGTCACTAAGTATCCCTCATTTGGGAGCTACTGTCATATCATGATTATCAGTTGAAAATGATGGATGTGATTGAAGCTTGTCGGCTTGACAAAACAAGCAAGTTGCCCTCGGTTACAAAACTGCGGAAACGTAAGTATTACTCTGATGGTAGTTCCCAAGTGATAATGCTCATCCTTTTCTGGAATCATTATTCAGCAGTCGTGTGCAAGGTGGAATAAACTGTGCAAAAATATGAGTGAGATGGGACCGCAATTTGCTGAGATGGGTTGTTTACGAACCGATTAACAGTTTGAGTGGCGATTATCTCGAAAAACGAAATATTTGAAGATTTTTTAAAATATTTTCGCTAGTGTTTTAGTACGAAAAACTCCATAAACTAATTTGGTTTTCAAATAACTCATTAACTACTTCTTGTTTGAATAGATGAATATCCACATCTTGTACTATTAGGTCAGAAGTAGTGTCTCTTGAAATGATGTGGAGATTTCAAGCAGATGACAGCCTACGTTCCTATTTTTGAATATATCGTTGTACCATTTCGGAGTGTCAATCTTTTAATGAGCTTTCAAAAAATAGGTTTATGTAAGAGGTTGGAGGGAGACTCAACACGAAGAATTAAGAGGGAATAAGTGACCAGCTTTCATCGGAAATTGCCCCAAAACCCCCTAAAATATTTCCGACCACTGGCTATTATTTACCTCGCCTCACCCGAGAAATATACATACAGGCCTGAGATGTTGGATGGGGTTTTTTCGTGAAGAGGGGGTATTGTTTCTTTCCACGGCTTAAATTCATATAATTGTTGAATAACTGATCCCCAGACCGCATCTTAACAGCGAGGGGGGTGGGAAACTTGTAACACAACTATTGGTCTTGCACATTATTCGCTGGGTTTTAACTAGAGTCGCCTACCTGAAGGCCTCATGAAATATGATGCCCTAGAATTAGCCCATCAACGCATTGAAGCGGTGGGAGACTGTGGATGGGCAGAGTTATGTGCCATCCACATGGGGAGCAAGGTGTGAGGGATTGAAAAGATTGGCATGAATAAATGCTTACCTTTCAGTACGATCTGAGCCGTAGTAGAATGAAGTCTTGTTCAGAAGCATCATCACCAGTTGTCATGGCATAAGGTTTATGACAGCATTTTAAATATTCATAGTAGCTCTAAATTATTCAAGACGTGGACAGCATCGCTAGCGGAGACCTTGCCTCCAAGAGCCGGGTTTTTCAAGCCTTTAAAACGCATAGCCCTCCCCCTAATAAAATCAGTGATTATGTTTGTAACACGTGGTGGCCATAGAAACAATCGTTGTCATGTCACACGAAATAAGTTAGGGTGGATTTTGCACAAGAGAAATGTGACATAAAATCGCCCTTAGTATTTGCTTGAAATTGAGGCAATAGCCTTGATTCCATTTGTTTAGTAACAGCACCGACACGGTAGTTCATATTGGGATTTTGGGTCTCCAATGATGACAGAGAATATGCCATTGGCTTTTAAGTGTTTTATGCTTTTTGGCACAAATTAAGTTTATTCCATTCACATTATTGGTACACAAAAAGGAGAAGTAGTTTGTACAATCTGGTAAAGTGTTTGCACCCACAAAGAATATGGCCTCGAATCCTAATATGCTACTTTTGTCCCTACAGACACAAAGTTAATCCCGGCATACTTGATTGGTAAGAAGGAACCATCAAGTTTACAGAATCGTTTTTATACTTCCGCAAATAAGCACAAAAACTATTTGACCAGAGCCAACTTCGTGTATCTCGTGCGTACAAATCTACTGGTGCCCGCTACCACCCACAATAGAGGTTATGCAGTTCCCGCAGATAGACCCCTTCACATCTCAGGAATTTCATTGTGTGATTGGTTCTTGGTGAAAGTGAGCATGTTTTTACCCCTCTTCAGAACTTACAAGAGAGCGAAGATGGCGAACTACACATAGGACGAGAGATGATTGCGTCTATAGTGGGCCAAAGCCGCGCCAGTGAAGTCTTCAACAGGGTGCTTCAACTGGTTCTCGCAGATGGGACCTACATTGACGGTTAAATCTACATACCTTACCTCCCATCCAAACAGTTTCATTACCCTAGGATTTAACATAAGTTAAGTGTGAGTCTGGTACTCCTTTGTATCAACTTCAAAACAGAGAGAGGAATTTGTCATTCAAAATTGGACCGTGTTAACAACGTGATGACCACACTAAAGACGTCCGCACTCGGTTCATGTAACAGTCGCTAAACCCATGTTGACAAATGTTTATAAACAGAAGTTCCTTTTTTGCTATTTTAGATTACTGATGACCTGTGAAAAAAGACATCAGAGCTTGTTTGCGGAAATCGGCAGGAATCGCATGATTGTCATCTAAACACAAATACACTGTGATTTTCCAATTGCCTTTTTCTTGTTAAATGTCGAATCAACCAATTCGTAGAGTTTTCATCTTAACTCTGAGAGAGATAGAAAGGACGGAGATATCGCCCGACACCCACATTTCCGCAATGATCCGCCGTCAGAGCCAGGCTATTTGCATCGAGGGGCAAGACAGTGTGCATAAGTGGAATTCGCAGCAAGTTTGTCTCATTGGCGGCAGATTAGAGATTGTAGCTAGTGGTTATTTCAACGAGTAGAATAGTAAAAACAAAAATTACGCTGACACGTTTGATTGACTTATACCAACATCCGGGGGGAAAAACGAGTTCATTCAATTTAGACTTCTCAGGATGTCACAGCTAAGAAGTTAATCAGTTTCTCACCAGTAGGAAACCCCAAACGGAGAATCAGTATACAATTCCGAAGGATAAAAATTTAAATAGTAGCATGAAATTAGTACAAGCATGCTGCATAACAGCCTAAGAAAACTAGTTCATATGAAAAGGACTGCCGCTAATGAGGCGTCCCATTGGATTTTCCCTTTGTCTACAAAAAAAGACAAAATGGTAGGTAAATTAGAACCAAACAATTGAATTTTCAACTAATTGAGCTAAATGAACAACATTACCTTGTGCTATACTCATCATCACAGAGAGTGTGCGAAAACTATTTGAAGCAGTTTACTGTGATAATCCATGAGATGATGGTCATAATAAGGATAAAAATTACAGGGATTCGTGTCACCCAACAAATTACCATCAAAACAAAGAGCATTCCTGATTGACCATCTAGGAGTTAGCCCACCTTACGAACAGACTTCTGGAAGAGATCTAGCGCTCGCTTCTGGAGGTCCTCATTAAGATGCCTCAACTCCTCCAAGGCCTCTGCTGTCTTCAATTCCTCCACACGAGCAAGAACGTCCTCTTGACAGAAGTGCATCACTACCTTAGCCTCAACCGCGGGCAATCGGTCGCCAAATTCAGTCACCTTAGAAATCACATCCTCAGCGAGCCTGCGCAGACCCCTGGAGGCCTCGATGACGTCTCGACGCCTTCGATCCTGTGCAGCGTGGCTCTCCGCCACCGCCAGCGTCTCCCGAACCGCTTGCGCGGACAAGCCGGTGGAGGAATTGATGACGAGACGCTGCTCCTTGCCGGTACGCTGATCACGCGCCGAGACATTAAGAATGCCATTGACGTCAATGTCGAAGGTCACCTCGATGCGAGGCACACCACGTGGCTGGGGCGGGATGTCGACCTGTGTGAAGACGAATAGATATGAAGTAAACAGGTTTACAAAATGTACAAACGCGAAAGCTAAGACACATATACCCTCCTCTCACTTCCATCTTAAACTACAACTCCTCTTATTGGCTGATTTTGTGGCGATTTGAGACACAGGGTCTTTCATTGACTCATAAGAGGAAAACGACTTTAGTCCCACCGATTGACCAATCCTGGTGTTTCTCGAAAAGAGAGGAAAGGTCTTTTTGCACACCTTACAGTGGCGTTGTATTGAGCAAGCAAACCTCAGCCGTAGGCCTTGGTTGGCCTTCAGTGGGAATTCGTAGCGGGTAACTGCGTCTGCAGTCCACCACATAGTCTCCCGAGGAAGATATGGTGCCTTGGAAGTAATGGAGTAGTAAATGAGGATAACCAATGACATGAACTTTTGCTTAACAAAGGTTGGAACGTAAAGAGCATTTCTCAACAAGTCACTCAGAAAACAGTATGAAACGTATGAGACCTTATACATGAAGAGGTAAAGGAGGTGAAGGACAAATCGATAGTATATGAAACTTTTCTTCTACTGTCTGTTAGTGTCTTGGGTCTTCTATCATAACTTTCTCTTCCTAGTTGATGTGAGGATAAACCAAGCGTTCCGATACTCATGACGTTAAACATGACAGAATGTTCTTGCAACATCAATCTTCAATCAAACTAACCGATAGAAACGTGCAATTCCTCACGATTCTCAAGGATATGACTTCTTCCCATCTTGACGTAATGAATCAATCTCAAAATGGTAAGATCGGTTCTACGGTCAAAGCAGAAAGATCCGCTCTTTTCAAAGTAATTCGATGCCACCTGTCCTAGATACTACGCACATACATGCAGAGAGAGGGGCTTCATGACACTTGCCAGTATAAAGTTGCCCAGCAACTTATTGTCCCGCGCCAATTCACGTTCGCCCTGGTAGATGTTGATCTCTACCTTGGTCTGACCGTCCACTGCGGTGGAGAAGACCTGCGTTACCCGCGCGGGCACTGCAGTGTTGCGCACGAGAAGGCGAGCCATCGCACCCCCTAGCGTCTCAATCCCCAGCGAGAGTGGCGTCACGTCCAACAGCAGCACATCTTCTACCACCCCCGCTAACACGCCCGCCTGTCAGCGAAAAAGTGGGTGAAAAAGGGGTAATTTTAACACTGCCGGCAGCTGACTACAAAGTGGAATGGCTAGTCGACGGCATTGACCTTTAAGTCGGAGGTGAAAGTTTGCTAGATGAATAGAAATTACTGTGACAGGGGCATAAGTCAAACTCATATTTTCAATTTCACAACTAGAACAATAGACCCTGTCACGGCTGCATTACACCCAATGGTTGTTAAGCCAGTCCACACACCGTTTACAGAAAAGTTCACCATATGCCATTTCGTGCACCCGCTACCATTGTTGTCTGTCGTCTTGATAAACGAAGACGTAAAACGCCAGGATATACGTCTGTACGGAAGAATTCGAGCACAGTACGACGATGGGGTGCTCAGTCTAGCCAACAGCAGTCAAACCTTCGCGATCCTGGACATCTGATCGACACGCACTTTTTGAATAAAGGAAGTACACACAAGACGAATCTACCTGAGAAAACGGTGGACACAGGTGAGAGTGGCCTTGGGGGGTGTAGCATACTCCAGCAAATGATGTACCACGGAGGGACGCACAATGTAGCTGTAAGTATAATTCCAGTTGACCACTGTAAGCAGCGATGACGATACAAGCGATGTGATAGACCAACGGTTTAGTAAGCCGTCAGCATAGCTTCTCTGAAAATATGGTAATATTTGAGACGGTGTTCAGCTGTAGTCGTATTGGGTAGAACAGTTGGAAAATGGTCACCACACTGCGTGCGTGACTTTCTCTGCCCTGCTTCTACCTCGTTACCTTTCCTCATTAGTGCCGGACGGTACCCACCCTCGTAGCCAAAGGTTTTCCGCCAGTGACACCAATGAGGACAAAATCTGCCAGTGTCAGGCGTCGCGGTGCCTGTAGAGATATAGAGGAGTCTTCGTAGCCATAGAGTCAGGATGCGGACCAGATTTTAACGGACCAGATTGATCGGATCAAGACACTGCGTGCATCTCGGAACGGCTTTGGTCCCTAGACTGTACCAAAATGGCGTCATGATCTAGATTTACCAAACGTCGGTAGTCGCCAGTGGTCGTAATGGGTGTAATTTTAAGATACTGTTCTAGCCGATTCGGCAGACCTAGCCGAATATTTACAACTTTGGCTGACTAAGGAATGCATATGAAAATGAGCAATTTGAAATGGTCATTAGTTAAAGGCTCCACTAGGAAAAGTCTGCACTCGTGGTCCACGATTCCAACATGTGTCAAGAAGTCTCGGGTATCGTTCATGACCAGTTTCATGCATCAATATGGAGGTGTTGCTTCAAAGCCGGTAGTTTTGAGTTTCAGTATGCAGTTCGAGCATTGTTTGCAGAACACAACACAACCATCCATGACCACTTGCAATTTCGGGGAGTCGAAGCACGACGGATGCCAGGAGAAGTTTGCATCCCAGATTTAACAACGAAGTGAAGTAGGCTACTATGGAATGATTTGGCCATGCTGAGAAAATAAATATTCGATTCGGAATCTAGCTACATCAGCATTATTCATTCGAATTTTTGAAAAACTGGCGAAGTACAATTACCATACATTTGGGACTCACCAAGCGAAATTAAACGTGATTGATTAGTAAGGATACCAATCCATTTTACTTTTCCACATAAGCTGTGCCATTATGCTGAGGGTCCTGATCTTACACGCTCCCATGTTTATTAACTTCCCGTAGGGACAGTAAGTATATCAGCAATCTTGTTAAGACATGGCAAAAAACGCGGCTCTCGAGGTAAAAAAAAAAATACGTATTTAAAAAACCAATGGCAAGTAAGCATTAGGACGGGAAAATCTAATGTGTTTTGTTAATTTTGAGCACTTAAAGGTCATGTGGGGATATACCTGAATAGCAGCACCAAGCGCAACAGCCTCATCCGGATTAACACCTTTACAGGGCTCCTTTCCAAAAATTTGTCGCACCGTCTCCTCTACAATCGGCATCCGAGTCATGCCTCCGACGAGAATGACCTCACTGACCTCTGTCTTTGACACTTCCCCATCATTCAGAGCCTGTTCACACGGTCCAATGGTCCGTTTTACCAGATCTCCTACCAGTGTCTCGTATTCCCCTCGCGAGAGTTTCATCTCGAAGTGTATCGGGTGACCAGATTCGTTGACGGATATAAAGGGCAGATTGATAGTAGTCTAAAGAGGAAAAAATAATTCTTACTGGTACTAAATAAATAAAAGAAGGAAAAGAGATGGTTTCCACCTGAGTTTCCGCCGAGAGAGCGATTTTTGCCTCCTCCGCGGCCTCTTTAATCCGCTGAAGAGCTGAGAGATCGTCACCAACATACCTAGTACCGATTTTATCGACTATATGAGCAACAAGGAGATTGTCAAAGTCCTCTCCTCCAAGAAGAGTATCTCCGTTGGTGCATCGGACTTCAAAGACACCCTTGCTTAAATCTAGGAGAGATATATCAAAGGTTCCCCCTCCGAGGTCGTAAACAGCAACACTAGTCGAAGTGAAGTGTCACAAAAGTAGGTACGTAATTTACACTTTATCCTCGCTCTTATCGATACCGTAGGCGAGAGCGGCTGCGGTGGGTTCGTTGATTATTCGATGCACTGTCAAACCAGCATATTCACCAGCTTCTTTAGTGGCCTGACGCTGACCATCGTTGAAATAAGCGGGCACTGTTATGACAGCATCTTTCACCTCACAACGAAGGTAGTTTTCTGAGGAAAGTAACAGAAATCATTAGTGGGAATTTAGTTACTGTAAGGTGGGCACTGGATGCTGGAGAAAACCCACCTGCAATTGATTTCATCTCCCGCAGGATGTAAGCTGAAATTTCACTGGGCGTGTATCTCTTATCACCGATAACAAACTGAACCTCGCCATTTGATGACTCCCTGATATCAACAGGCAGACGGTACAGATCATGTTGAATATCATTATCATTGAATTGCCTGCCGATTAGGCGTTTGACGGCAAAAATTGTGTTCTTTACATTAGCCATGGCCTGACGCTTGGCTGGGTTGCCAACTAAAACTGACGGGTTGTTTCCATTCACGAAGGCAACCACTGAAGGAGTAGTACGAGAGCCATTGGCATTTGGGATCACCTGGGGTCTTCTATTATCCAGGTAGGCCACACACGAATTGGTTGTCCCCAAATCAATCCCAACAAATGCCGAATATTTAACAGACAGCCGATGGAACGCCTGGAACTAAATGAAATTTAATTCAGATGTATGAGCAGAGCACCTCTATTGTAGACTTGCTGTTTGAATACAAACCAGCAATAAATTTACATCCCAAACATAAGCAAACACTTAGCATTTACACCATACTTTGACAGATTGCTCAAGGGATGCTACACCCCAAATCTTCCCAAGACAGACCACTAAAATGACTACTTCACAAGTATGCAGTCCAAGAACTGCTACCTTGGAACACAAAATTTGGAGGGAAAAGTGCTAACTTACAAGACCGAGGAGATTGAGCTTAGAGAATCCCAACACCATTATAGACTGCGCAGACAACCTTGAGACCACGCACTGGTGTGCTAAATTAAGCTAACGGAAATAAGGAACGTCGACAACGCCGAAGTGATTAGCAATTTAAATCAACAGAAATAAAAAACGATTTGGTTGGAAGCAGAGGCATGCGTAAAACATCAGGAGTTCTTTAAAAAACTGTTTCACCTGCCTTTGTACAAGTACTTGTGGGTTTAACAATTCCATGGTAAAGGAATGTACGTAAAGTTTTTAAATGAATGTTATTACATATCATTGAAAAGCCTCTATGCACTAAAGGGGTTACCTAGTTGATCTAACTCTTAATAAACTTAAAGGATTTTCAGGCATAGGAACGCAAATATTTGGTGTAAATCATTAGAACTGTAGTTAAAATATAACGCCTTGGGACTCTCTATCGACTAATGAAGATGCTAAGGTAGAATAAATGCATTTGTGGTCGGTAAGGCTTGGGGCCAATGGAGTGCCCTAGAGACCTGTCCGCTCGACGAAGATGCATTGGCGGAGTAAATAAGTATCTCTACCAAAATTGGAGGTTAGAAGAGAGCCTATGCAATGTAATTATAATGTGGTGATTTGATGTTTTAGCCAGGTGTATGAATGCAGGTGTATTTACATCTTTCCAAGTTGTTATTAAACTCTGTGGATGGCTTCCTTGCAATGGTGGTAGCCTTCTAACTCTTAAATAAGTGGTAATATTAAAATTCCATAACACTTTGGCCTGTGGTGACTGTGGGTTGTTTGAACGCCAGCACAAGACCGTTAATTATCACATTGTGCCATCATTGACATTTGCCAATGATGAGGATGTCATCTTAATTTATTTAAAATCAGAAAATAGCGACATAATAGTAGTTAAAATGCAGTTGATGCTGTGTTGAGCTAAGTTGG